>NC_046224.1:68117330-68419663 GCF_009819885.2 Catharus ustulatus | reverse complement strand
TTTCCTTAAATTTTCCTCAAGTTTCTCAGATACCCAAGCACATCTCCTGGTTTGTTCTTGGCATCAGCTCTGAGCTGGTGATGAAGAACCACCCGACATGCTGCTCGAGGCTGACAGAACCAGGCTGACAGCACTCCCCAAATCCCTGCAGCCCTGGGACGGCCATGAAGCACCTCTCCGAAGAGATTCTCAAGCAGTGTGAGTACCACAGCGGGGCTGTGATGCTGCAGAGCAGCCAAGGCTCCATCCCCTGCGCGTTCCCTGCAGGAGCAGCCGGGATGAGCGCGGATGTCGCTGCCCGGCACGCTGCCACTCTCAGCTCGCACAATGAGGCAGTGTCAGAGCCAGCCGGACCCCGGGCTCAGGCTTCAAGTGGCCTTCGGGAGCGGAAAACAACGCGCTTCAGACATTCCTGAAATATTCGGGCTGGAAGGCGGCAGCATCCTGCCCAGACGGGAGCAGGAACTGCGTTTGCTTCCCAGCTCCTGGAGACGTGTCCGCATCGTTTGTTCTGGGCTGACCTCTCTGGAAATGCCTTTTGCTGGTGACTCACTGAGGTGGGAAGCCAAACCAGGCTGAGTCAATCAGGTGGCAGGACCCAAGCAAGTTAATCACTTGAGATCACTGGAATCTTCTGCTCTGGAGAGACAAGAAGTGATAAGGAAAGTCTTAGGGGCTGACTGGAGTAGTCACTGAGTTGTCTCACTGTATCAGTCAGCACGGTGCTTGCCATGTTCCAAGCAAAGTGACAGACAGCCACAAAACAGGGATTATTTTGTCCTGAAAGAAGGAAGAAAATATGGAAAATACAGCTCCAAAGGAGCACCAAGAAATGGTGATCATCCATTTAGATACTATTGGTTTTGATCTCTCTCTTCCTCTCCACAGATGTGGAGAATAAAGCTTTCATTCATGGAAGACACCTATTTTTTAGGTTTGAAAAGACATCAAAATGATCCTTGTTCTTTCACTTCACTTGTGAGTCCTGTCTTTTTACGTTAAGGATAAGTAGAAGAAGAAACAAAGGGATTTTGTTAAAGTGGGAAATAAGTCATGTCTGACTGAGTATGGCTAATAGGAATAGATTATAAATAGAACTTCACTAAACCTATAAAATTACAGTATTTAATTATTTACCTAAAACAAACAATTTGAGAACCATCCATGAGACAACCAATGGGGTAAAAACTAAGATCACCTTCAGTATTCCTGCCAGAAGGTGTGGAACATGGACTGAATTTCATTTGTCTGCTGCCTCTTCCCACAAAAGTTCCTGAATATATCACTGAAGTCATTACACAATCAAAATCTGGATGTCACAGGTTTGAAAGGGACCTTAAAGCCCATCCAGTTCCAGTCCCCTGCCATGGGCAGGGACACCTTCCACTGCCCCAGGTTGCTCAGAGCCCCATCCAGCCTGGCCTTGGACACTGCCAGGGATGGGGCAGCCACAGCTGCTCTGGGCAACCTATGCCAGGGCCTCACCACCCTCACAGGAAACAATTTCTTCTGCTTTTTCAGATTGCACTATTCAACAATGTCCCTCTTAAAGCTGGCCAAACACTTTAACTTCCACGCCTGACAAAGCATTGATTTTCACATTTTGAGAGAAACAGAGCAATGCATTTGGGATGAAGAGATGGATATTTAGGATTTTCATGAAAGCAAATATTCCAAGAACAGCAGCTAAGCAAATAATAATGTGAAAATCACAATGTAAACATCATGCTATTTCATGGGAACACACCTGTGTTCATCCACAGATTAGCCTGGAAAAGATGGTGGGAGACCAAGTGAGGAGGTGAAGGTTGGGACAAAGAGCACAGGAATTCTGCCAGGCTGCAGGATCCCTCTGTGTTGTTTGGCTCTGCATCCATTAAAGGTGTCCTGCTGCCACTGCAGCTCCTGCACAGGGACAAGAGCAGCCTGGCTGCAGCACACGCTGTGAGTGATAAAAGGTCAAACAGCGCAGCAGAAAAAGCAAGGCACAGAAAGCAGGTGAGCACAACACAAGGGCAGATAAGCAAACATGCATCTCAGATGAGATTAATGACATCCCCAGGCTGACCTTGCTGAGGATGGCAGCCACACCTCCTCTGGCAGCTCAGCTTCGTGGCAATACCTGCGGCGGTCACGTCTGCTTGGCTAATGCCTCCTGCAGAATGTTTTACAAGCCCTATCAGCTTGCTAATGCCCAACTTGCTATGCACAGGCACGAGGGATTCTGCATCAGCGTCCTACCCTGTTTCTTTGTGCCAAAAAATTCCTGAGAACTTCCTTAAAGAGGCATTGGCAAGAGTGCACCAAGCAGGTTCCACCAAGGCCTCCAAGAGCAGAAGGTCTGCTTCAGTTTCAGAGAACAGCTATGTCCATCCTCTAGAAAAGCAGCTTTGGTTCCTAAAAGAATAATTTTCTCTTACAAAGCTTCTTTAAAGAAGTTTCAAAGGTAAGTGATCAAAGTCACTGCTGCAGGTACTTTCTATAATCCTGGGTTCTGGAAAGAACTATTTCAGCATTTCCAAATAATTTAGTCTCCATTTCCCCTTACTCAGATTACTTCTTGTGTACTTCCATACAGCCCTGCTATATTTATACACAAACCACCTGAAAATTGAAAAAAAAAAAAAGCAGAAAATTACAATATGAGGCCTTTAATTTATACACAAAACATGTGCAGGGGACATTAAAAGATGTTTCAGTCCATTTCAGGCATCTGAGAAATGATATTTTCACATTTAAGATAAAACAAGTCAGAAGTAATGATTATCTTCTGCCAATTGTTTTTCAGATACAAAAGTCCCCCTTAATGTTTGGGAATCAGGGCTTTAGACTGGATGATTTTGGTAGTGCAGCTTATAATCGTGGAATTACTGTATAAGTAATTTTACATATACATAAGTAAACACTTAAGCTGGATTCACTAATAATTCAATGGCATACTTAAGATACAAGCCTATTTAAAATAAAGGGTTACATTCTTACACTGAGTATTAAAACATAAGTTTAATATATACTCATAAAAATTAAATAAAATTCAAGGTGAAAATCGCAAACATTTACTACTAAAGTTTTAGAGAACATAAAATCAGCCCAGCTGATGGAATTACCATCTGAACATCTGGAGCAAGAATTGGCTGAAGTGAATTAGCTTTTGATAAAAAGGGATTTTCCTCCATGTGCAGAAAGGATATTGGAGCTGAACAAGCTGAGTAATCTGAAACAGAAATAGCAATAAGTTCAAAGCTCAGAAAGTAAATGGAGACTACCTACCAAAAGTTTGTGTTCCTGGCTGAACTGTGAATAAAAGCAAGGAACGGAAGTGCCATCTCTCTTCAGGATTACATTTTGAGGAATACTGACCAGCAGTAAGCACTTTGATTCACCAACTGTAAATGATCTAAATCAGTTACATTTTATGAAAATATATATGGTGATGAGCTTTGCATGGGTTTTTCTGTGGACAACCTGTAATAGTCTGCGAGGTTAGTCAGATATAATAAATAAATAAATATGTGATACATGAGGATGTCCCTGCAGGGAACAAACCGAGCTCCCCCTCTCCTGCAAACACAGGAGATCATGGGAATGTTCCATTAACACATGTTGCGTTTCCAATGATAAAGCAGAATGGAAAAAGGACTTAAAAATCACAGGTCTTTCCTGTCCCCATTGTCACTCAGCCCACAGAATCCCCATGGACTGCAGCAATCAGTGTGTGCCTCCAGTGAGCTACCAAAGCTGCGTTAAGTGTGGAGGGGAATTTTTAAATTCAACACATCAAGGCAAGCTGTGCTCCTGCTTCCCATGAAAATTATGGAGCTGATTGCTCCTGCATTAACAAGCTGGGAGACAAAAATCAAAGGAGAGCTGGAAGACTGACACAGCCCCCAGTGGCTTCAACCAACATAAGTGTCAGGCAAATATTCCTTCAAAATATTTGTCTCATCCAACCCAAAGGCAGCCATGGCATTCCCAAAAAGGGGGTGTCAGAAGTGAGTTCTTGCTCTGCTCAAAGCTCACATCCCCTTCTGTGCCCCAGGTCTCAAGACTGATTCCACCTGGAATTTGCTTTCCTTGGGAAGGCAGCTGGCACAAGTGCTGTGCAGGCCTGCCAGCAGCTTTTGGAGTGTCACAGGGGGAAGTAATCTCTGTAAATAATGATCTGAACTTCCAGCACCAACACGGTGTTGCTGTGAAATGGCTGAGTCTCCACAGGCTATTGCTGTGGGGAGGATGAGAATGAGAGGAAGGAGCCTGGGAGGAAGCCAGCAGGGGGGACAAGCATAGCACACTTCCAGGCTGGGAGGGGCTGTGTTCACATGGATCTCAGATGGACACACACCCTTTCCAGGGACTCCAGCTCTGTGGGAAAAATTGGTTTGCATGTCCTGATGTTCCTCACAAGGTCTGGGCCAGAGGGGCAGAAGGAGGGGGATTGAGAGCACAAAGATAATGTAATTTTGAACAAAACCCAGAGAGAAATCACAGCAAGAAGAGATGCCAAGAGACAAAATGGCAACCTCCAGTCACATCATGCTTGTCTTTCCCCTCCATCCCTTATTGTAACCTGTTGTATTTGTCTTGCCTACAGTTTCTGAAGGCAACAACCTACAGCTGCAAGACACCAGGGTGCCTCTGTCCTGGTGAGGTGAACACCATGCTGGTGCAGGAGGAGCAAGAACATCTCTCTGACAGCTGAAATTTCCATCTGCACTGTGCTTGGTGAGGGCTGGTATCATTTATTTGTTGGTGCCCTGCAGCAGATTTGCCTCTCTGCTTGAATGCTCCCACTTCACAAAAAAAAGCCCCTCCAGCTTTCTAGACCAGCTCTGTAGCTGGCAGGAGGGGGAAATGTCAAGCTAGCACAGAATGATATTTAAAGAGAAGCATTACCCAGCAGAGCAGGCAGGTCTGCAGGGGATGTTTCTGAACCAGAGCTAGGACAAACTCTGGAATAACATTTCCTTCTTGTGCACTGGTGCCCTCACTGGGATTTACCTGTCTCTGTGGCCATCCCTGCCTATCAGTTAAACCAGAAGTTCCCTGTGGTGACAATACCAGGCCAGATGCTGAGGAGGACAATGTGACTTCTCTGGCTCCTTGAGCTGGGGAGCAGGTGCAGCACCCAGGAAGGTTCTCTCTCTGACACATTTGGGTTTCTTGCACATTCCCAGCTTTTGCTACACACACCATGATGAATCTGCTGTTCCCACTTGCTTTCTGGAAATCAGGACCACCATGTAGCCTAATGTGAGCTCTGCCTGGTGGGAATGTTCTGGAGGACTATTTCAAGGGCAGCACTGCTCAGCTCAGTGAGTGCTGTAAACAAGGCACTGGAAGTCCTGACTTCAGGGATCTTGTTTAATAGAAACTGGGATTTTTTATTTTTTTTTAAGAATCCCTTAATCTGAGGTAACATCTCACAGTAGCTGTCTGGACAGTAATAGCTGATGAGAAAGAATGGAGAAGAGACAACTGATATGGGATATTACCAATATGTCCAAATATTTTAAGGTGTGTAAAGAAGAGGAGAACAGGCTCTTTTCAGTGGTGACCCATGATAAGGGGTAATGGGCACTAAGTGGAACACAAAGTTCCATTTGAACATGAGGAAAAATTCTTTACTTTGCAGGTGACAGAGCACTGGAAAAGGCTTCCCAGAGAGGGTGTGGAATCTCTTTCTTTAGAGACATTCAACACTCACCTGGGTGTGATCCTGTACAATCTGCTCCAAGAGAACCAAGTGACTCCAGAGGTTCCTTCCAGCTCCATCCATTCAGTGATCATCAAGGCCAGGAACAAAACAGGGATTAGCTCCAACCCCCTGAGAAAAGTGTGCAGAATCAGGTAATTCTATATATAACCTTCTTCTAGAGATTCCAATCCTCTCTCAGACTGAAGGAATAACATCAATTTACACTTTGCACACCACAGGGAAGGTGCTAAAATCACCTGAGGGCACAATTACAAGTACAAGCCCAGCAATGCCCCAGGTACACCTGCAAGAAGAATGCTTTGGCCACACAATTTTTTGTAGTAGGACACTAAAGCCTCTCTGTTCTGTACTAATGTAGGGGGATAGCAAATCTACAGCTACCATTGGCACTGCTGCATTGCAGACTTACATCTTCAGTGCATCATTACTTGGGGATAAATACTCAGCTATAGAGAAGACAGCTGGGTGGGCCATTGTGAGACAGGAAATCCTATAAATAGCACAAAGCTCATCTCCACATGCCATTTTCTCCAAAAACCTTCAAAAGTCAAGTCACAGTAAGAATTCACACTCACTGTCAATCTGATGGGATTTAAATACAAACAGTGATAGATGTAACAGCAGTGCAGGGCCAACGTGTGCACAAGTTTTTATTTTCTTCAGATGATCACAGATCAACTCCATATGCTGGTTTTCTAGTCACAGCTGTGTCCCAGCTATTGATTAAATTTTAATTAATCAAGCTGAAAAAGGGTGTTTCTGCTTCCAAGTCCAGCTTCTCAGACTCAAGTCTGGTTCATCAAGGAGAGCCACTAGCAGGAGACAAGGACTTCTCCAGGCATTGAAGTCCAGCCACTCCACTGTTCTCTGATACACCTCATTATTGTTTTATCCTAATGGCATACCAATTCATTAACAAATTGGCAAAGAACTTTCCATCCCACACCTGAGCTACAGTACAAGCTATGACGCTGATTTCCTTATGGCATTAACTGTCTTGCCCCTGTACATTGCTCAGAGATGCAGCCTCAGCTTGACAGTAATTACATTTGGCAATTATTAACTCTCCATCTGTGCAGCCTTCTCAGGTAGGAGAAGCCTTCCCTCAGCTTTGAGCACTTTATGATTGTTCTTACCATAACAGTGAATTGATTCTTCTCGAGGAAAGGCCTTTGAAGTGTGGAGTGCTTTGGGCTGTGTTTTCACAGGTGGGAAGTCCAAAGATGAAGTGCAAAGGGCACCCAGGATGCAAAGCTGAAGGACTAAGCACAGAGATCCCAACACCAGGCTCCTTGTTTGAAATGCACAATGGCTGAACTCAGTATTCTCGTATATGTGATGTAAGGCAGAATAAAAATAGCAGTGGACAGATCTCCCTCCCATTTTCCTTTTCTTTAATGGGTTTGCAACAGCATTTGCACCAACACCCATCCTTGGATGCAAAGTGTGCCCAAGGAGCCTGCTCCAGCTCCTTGTGAGGCTGAGGAACAGCTCTCAGGAGCCATTGTGAGGCAAATTATGTTGTAGACACTGATGTTAAAGCACTGAAGTTCACCCATCTCCCCAGCCAATTAGCAAAACTGCTGCAGTCAGAACTTACTCCCCATAGCCAAAATCATGGGATTTTATGAGAAATAGAGCTTTGTATGGTTGGTGTTTTCAGCCTTATCATGCCAATGAAAACAGCAAAAAGGTTTTTGATGGTAACTCTAGCGTCCTGACTGGTTTTCAAACAAAAATCTGAGAAATCCCAGTCTCAAAAGTTTTCCTGGCTTGTTTTGTCTCAGCTCAGCATTTTCCTTTCCTGCCTGCTCTCAAAAGCACAGGTAGCAGGGATCATGCTTTACCTGGAGAGTCTCAGAACCAAGAATTACAAATTACTCCTCTGCACTGCACCCTTTGACTACCAACCTGCTACATAAATGGGGATCCAAACCAGGTTATTTCAGCATTAATAACAGATTAGGAAGCAAAGACTTCCCTTTCCCAAACTCTAGGTAAACCCCACATCACTGGGATTCAGTGAGCTCCAAACAGCAATAACACCCACACTATCTTAGCAGGGTTTCAGATTTGGTGGCCTAATTCCTACTCTCAGCTTTACACTCATTTAAGTGATGCAATTCTGCCACTGACGAATCACCCCAAACGAAAAGCCAGATAATGAGATTTTGCAGATTAAGTCCAGGTTTCTCATTATAAAGACTAAGTGGAAACCCATTGGAATCCTCCTTATTTCAGAAGACAGATGAGGTGAGACACTGAGTTACCACTGCCACACCACACAGTGAGCTCAAACACAAAAGTATGTCCTGTTGAGTGTCTGTTTTAATTTGGATTCATCTTTGCACCAAGACTTGCTGCATATGGAATGACACAGGTACGTGGATATTTCTCAAGTGTGGAAGGGTCAAGCCCTCACTTCTCATGGAAATGCAGCCAGAGGCAGCATCTCCCTCCATCAAACACTGAAAACACAAGCCAAGGGAAACTACTGAACTGATCCTCTTCCTCAATCTCCTGGCCCCAGGAATCTTTCCCTTATTCCTACACCCGGCGACACTTTCAACAGGCAGGATCAGAAGACATTTGTGGGCTTTGGGAAAGTAAATTCATCACTAAAAATGCACAGCAATCATAAGAATGGCTGTAACAATGAGAACCAGCTCAACTTTCAGAAGAAACAAAAGCTCATCTTCCATTTGAATTTGAAGGGCTGGAAGGTGTTTCCAAGGTTTTTTAATGACAAAGGAAGCGTGCAGTCATTCATTGCTGTACACAAGATTATACTGGGCATTCACAAAATTACATATAACAGTGCCATAAGACTACTTGTCCATCAGTGACCAAATTACCTATGAAAGCCTAATCACCTGGGGGAAAAAGACAATCTGGACATCCCCCACCCACATCTGTAACCTGTTCCTGGAATTATAGAATCATTTAGGTTAGAGAAGACCTTCAAGGTCATTGACTCCAACTGTAAGCCTAACTCTGCCATGTCCACCATGTTTTAAGTGCCACATCCAATGGACTGGTTTAGGACTACTGGAACAGGTTAGAAAAGCATCCTGCTGTGAGACTGAAATGTTTGAACTCTGAAGTTTTAAAGACTCACTCCCAATGAGAGTCACAGAATGGCTTGGGTTGGACAGGACCTCGAAGCCCACCCAGTTTCAGCCCCCTGCCATGGGCAGAGAAACCAACTTGGCCTGCAACACTTCCAGGGATGGGACTGTCATAGCAATTGTGTAATAGACTAAGTGGGAAAAGAATCCCCTTGGAAATACCTTCCCTTCCAGCTACTATCAGGAATCCTCTTCACCATTTTAAAAGTTACCAACCCTCATCACCAAACCTGGAACACCAGAAAAGTGCCCATGATGAGAAAGTTTACCAGAATGAGTAAACATTTAGTTTAAATGAAGCAAAGATGAAGAGGGAGAGAAGAACAAACAATCCATCCCCTTTTGCTTTATCCCAAAGGAGCTGAGGGAACAGCACACCACGCACTCATACAAGCATCTTCCTTCCAGTATGGGATAGAATTGTATTTTAGATTATTTATGTAAGTTGTTGTCCTGACTTTCTACCACAACTCCCCCTCTTTTCTTTTTTTTTTTCTGGTGGCAAACGTATGTTTCTTGCAGCTGCATCGGGAGTTTCATTCCATTTGATTTTTCTGTTTATTTACTCCCACAACATGGGAGTGTTTCCCATGGCTCTTTACCAAAGCAACTGTAAGAATTCTGCAATAATGACCTTTGATTCCTGAGATACACAACAGGTGTCTTTATATTGGAAACTTCACGTTCCTTACAGAACTTGGATACAAAATATATAAAAATTACCACAGGAGACTAAATACACTGTTTTGGTTTCTTTAAAGACAAACTAGGAGCAGGCAGTAAATTACTGTAATAAACCACAAGAGAGGCAGCCCTGAAATCTGTTGTGATTTAAAAAGTTCTAAAGCTGGGGATTCATAAAGGAACACTGTCATCAAGACCCAGTGGTCATGAGTAACAGAGAGACAGAAGATAAGGAACAACTCTTTGCTGGCTTCCTTCAGCTGCAGAAGCAGCAATCCACAAATCAAAGAGAAATCTGAAAATTCAATTAGCAGGAGCCCAAAAAAGGAGAATCAGCTCTTCCTGCAACAATTTTTTTAGGAGTCGGCCTGTGTCCATTGCTGTCCCCAGCAGAATGGGCATCCTGAACACCAGGGTGGGGAAGAACACAAACTCCATGGAGAATGAAGTGCAGGCAGCTCAGAGCTGCTCAGAAACAAATTTTAGAAACTGATTGTAGCTTGCTGAAACAACACTAAGCTCACCTGCCTTTTTGTTTGATAAGGATTTATGGTCTTTTCAATGGTACTGAAAACAGTATCTGATACTGGAACTGCATTTGCAGATTAAAAAAAAGAAATCTTAAAATTCTTGAAGACTTGGAAATCAAATGTATATAAAGCACAAAGGAAGAGGAGGGGCAGATACTGATCTTTTTACTCTGGTGACAAGACCCAGGGGAACGGAGCTGTGCATAAATCTGTAGGGGACAGAATGAATATTTTGGGGCTAAAATGAGGAACTCTGTAGTTGATAGGTAGGGAAAATTTTGGAGGGAAAACTTGACAAAATCTCTGGGGTAGAGAATGAACACCTCCAGAGAAAGATGAGGTAATGAGTAGTGAGCATGTAGGGAAAGTTGTGCGGGTAAAGCTTGAGAAAAGCTCCATTAAAGAAACACTTGGAAGTAAAAATGAGGGAATCAGTGGTGGAAGAGTAGGGGAATTTTTTCTTTCTACACTGTGGATAATTGGAGAGAATATTTGGGATTGCACAAGGCAAGCTTCATGTTCCCAAGGGAATGCTATAGGGATGTGCAGCTTCTGAACTGCACAGATAAGTCACGCTCCCACAAAAACCTTCCAAAAGCTGGAAGGGACAGGGAAGAAAATTCCAAGAGTGGTGTGGGAAGTGCTTTCTCCCAGGTCATATTCCTTGTCCCTCTCTTGTTCCCAGCCCAGCTCTAAGCTGGTGCTCCCTGAGTGGCTGCATATCCCTGGGTGTGGAGGGAGGAGGTCTCTCCTGGAGTGGGGAGAAATGTCCCTGCTGGTTCCTGGGTCCTTGGTGGGCAGGGAGCTCTGATCTTGGTAAGATGGGTTTGTGAATATTGAATCAATCCTACCTCCTTTTTAATGAGTTGTTTTAATTAGTCATCAGCAGGAACCACTTTCAGACAGCTTTAGTAGGGGTCTTCCCAGACTTCTGAGCTTCACAAGGCAGGAAAATGACTTGGCTTGGGAACCAAACACTCCTGAGTAATTGTCTGGTAACATTTCCGTATTTCACAGCTGATCCTTGTGCTGAAAAGATCCCTCTTCCTTCCCTTCACACAATTCCAAGGCTCACTGCTCCCGTCTGGGAACAGTCCCCAGTCTGGATCTTCTCAGTTTCCCTACTGGGATCCTGCTCAGGAATCCATGGGGCCCAAATTTAGCAATTAATTCTCCCCACCCCTGCCCAGTTCTCATTCCAATGATTTGGTGTCTGCCTTACCTGGCTGGAGTCTGGTTTCAGCTCTGTTCTTACTGCTTCTGCTGCTTTCCTTTTCCCAGGAATTCCACCAACAGAATGACAGCGTTTTCCACCTCCTCCAGGATTCCCTCTGTGGGTTTGGTTGCTGGAAGAATATCAAAACCTGGGCCCCCAGGGCTTTACTATCAGGAATTACATCTCTGAATTTGTTCATTTCCTAAATATTATCTCTTCCCAACAAAGCACTGGGCATCCAAGGAATATAGAAATGGATGTGCGTGGTATCCATGATGTGTATTTCACCTAAGAGCCCCTGTATCCACCAAAAATCTACCTGTTCATTCCCCAGCTGCTTCCTCTCTCCTTTCCTTTATCCAACAGAATTTTAACAGAACATTCCCCTCTGGAATAGCACCTTTCATTCCAAACATAATAACAAACAAATAATTTCCTTTGACCTCCATTATTAGGATTTCACCAAGAGCTGGTGGATGGAAAATGATCCTCTCCTGCTCCCTGCTGGATTGCTGGAGAAGGGATTCTCTCTCTCTTTTCCCTGTCCCCCTTCAGGCTTTGTTCCACAGCTTTTGCTTCCAACCCTTGGATCCTTTCCCTCGCTCCAGGAGCTCCCAGCAGTTCCACACCTTCTTTTCTCCCATCCTGATTATTTCTCCAGGAATGGATCTGTGCATTCCAATTCCCTTCTCTTTCCTCCAACAATTCCCACCAATCCAGACATAAAGCTGACACAAGGAGTGCCCACAAATCCAGACTTGCCATCCCTAAACCAGCAACTCCAAACACACAATCCTGGAAAATTTGCATTAATTGAAACCTAACGTTTAGGACACACCAAATACTTCAAAATGCCCAAGAAGCATCCTGTTGCTTTCAACTCCCAGGAGTTTTTGCTCTGAACTCACATGGATTTGGGGATCAAGGGATTTCCCTGAATAAACCTGTGCAGTGCACACTGGAATGTCCGATCCCATGAATCCAGGAGTGTTAAAAGATTAGTCCAACTTGGGCCACCATAATTTTTTGCAAAATATCCCCCAAAGCCTTGGGATAACAGAACCCTCTGGTACTGACTGCAGTTTCAGTGTTGGAAATGGGTTGTTTTGATCAGTCATCAGCAGAGACCACTTTTAGACAGCTTTAGTTTAGTTTCACAGATTTCTTGTTGCTTTGATCATGAAATCACCAAAATCTTAAGTTTGCTAAATTAACCCTGAAAAGTTTCAATGAACAAATCCTGAGGGAATTGAGGATTGGATATCTGGGATCCTATGGCACTTCAAAGACATGCTGGGTTTACCCACTGATTTTGGTGTCAAGGGAAAATCCAAGTAAAGAATAATCAAAATATGAACCAGTTCTCATGAAACTCAGCTTTCCAAAACTTTATTCAGAATATAAAAGGATGGGAATGACCTTAGCAAATACATAATGAAAAAAATCTATGCATATCCCACAGTAATACAAACCAGCAGCAAGATCACTTCTCTCGTATTTCTGCTTTTTGCCTTTCAAAAAAGGGACTAAAACTTGAAAAATGAAGTAGTATTTCAACTTTGGAGCATAATATGAAAGAACAAGTTTCAGAAGCACACATCAAAAATTCAAGACTTGAGGCAAACGTCAAATTAATAAAATTAATAACAATATTATCTAGTTGAGGTTCCTTAAATTAGCTGTAGTATCTTTGCCTTTTATTCTTGCTGAAAAAACGAACCTTTTAAATACACAGTACCCACCTATTGTACAGGCACAAAAGAAAACACAGTGAGCCATAACCTCAAATACCTACCCAATCTTTAAAAATTGCTATTGTACACTGGCACCTGTAGCTATCTCAGCACCCACAGTACTTCATACATGACTAAATATCCTTTCAGTCACTCTGATGTCAACACCAGAACAAGGTTTTTAGCTTTCCAGACTCCTTGCAGGACACCTCTTACCTCAGCAGCATCTCTGCTGGTCAGAAGCAGAAGGTTGGGCACACAAGATGCCTGCTGTGTCCTAAAAACTAGGTAAAAGGCTGCTGTAAAAAAAGGATATTAAAAAAATAAAAAATGAAGCTGTAGTAAACAGCTTCTAGGAAACAGTTTTAGACTCAGTGAGACAATTAAATTTGCTGTCATTTTGGTGATTTAAGGCTGTTCCTGTGCATCCTTACCAAGCAAACCCTGGGAGGCTTTGCCTGATTGAGACATGGAGGTGGTTGGATACTACTGCACCCAGAGCAGGGCTGCCTGCCAAAACCCCCTGGCAATGAAACCTGGGCTCCCTTCAGTCCAAATCCATCTCTGGAAAACAACTAACAAGAAAATCTCATGCAGCTTCCACTCAGCACTTTTTTTTTTTCCACTGCACAAAACATGTAGAACTGCTTTTGTACTGTTATGCCATCACCCAGTAATTAGCAGTAAATACAAAATTAAGAATTCTTTTTTCAGTATCCCACACATAATCAAGCAAAAAATTCAAGGTACTTGTGGAACAGTACCCAAAGCCACCTTTTACAGTTTCTTTCATTGCCCAGGGATAAGAACTGTGACCAGATGGAAAAGTGTTTGCACTTAAGAGAGGCTACTCCAAAATCCAAAGGAAACTCATTCTCTATCACTGCCCTACCTCTCTGTTTTGATTAATGAGGCAGCTGCAACACCTTCAGTCATAAATGGTTAATCAGCATCCTTCAACTCAACAATCATCTTTAACCTGATGCTGCAAAGGTTATGGATACAAGGCAAACCCTCCTGGCCCTCAGAGCTCTGTAAGGATTACAATTTGGCATAAGCAAGGTGAATAATCCAGCACTTCTCATTGTTTTCATAGTTCATACTGAATAAAATCCTGGGTATGCACAGTGTTAGGAAGTAGGATATTACTGCCACTTGATTACAGCACTAAGAAAAAGCATAAGTGAGTGTGTGCTGCCCTGAGCAGCTGCACTGTCCTCCCTGGACATGGAGCACACAACACAGAGCACGAGGCATCACCACCTCTCCACACACAGGTTTAGCATAGTTATGTGTCTTACTTGCCAGAGAGTCTGAAAATATGAAGCAATTTTCATGTAAATATATTTTCCCAGCACTGTGCATCAGCCACCTCTGTAACTTTGTCCTGTTCCCCATTAGATGTTTTTTTTCTTCGCTTCTACACAAGATCCACGATAACAGTCGTGTTTAGAAGGAGAACCTCATGTCCTTGGCATAGCCCAGTTTGTCCAGGTTGGGAATGCAAGCATACTGGATCATTGGAGGAGGTCCACACATGAGGATCAGAACATCATTCTGAGGTGGGGGCAGGTGGTCTCTGATCATCTCTTGGTTCACAAATCCTTGGCTGTAATCCCAATCTGTTAAAAAAAACGAAAGTAGAGGAAGGGAAATGAGGTTAAAAGGAAGAAAATAGAAATACAAGTCACTTTAGAAAAGAGAAATCCAGCTGATGAAGTTGTTCCCAGTTTGGAACATTTACAGTGACAGTTTTACTGGGATTCAGGTTTAACCTTCACATCTCCAGCCCTGGATGCAGAACAAACTTTTGCTGCTGTGACCCAAACTTTTGGGCACCATAAGACTGACACATTTTTTTATCCCAGTTTTCGGTCAGGTTTCACCTGTGACAGTGAAAGCCTGCAAACAGTCTTGAGGAGGCCCAAAGAGGAACTTTTATCCCAACTGCTAAGATCAGCTCACAATTTCCCCAAAGAAGGAATGGCAATCAGAAATTCCAGGAGAACTCTAAGTGCAATGGATGACACAACAGCAACAGACCCTTCCCTCAGCATACCAGGGGTTTATTACTGGTCACAAGGAAGAGGAGGCATATGGCTTTTCCTTCTCTGCCTCAAACTCCCACTGAATATGAGTGTGAATCTATCCTGATGTGGGGGGTCAGGACAAGGCATGGCAAGAAAGGAAAACCACAAGCAATGACACTGTTTAGCCTTCTCTTCCTTGTTCAGCAAGCTCAGGCAGGGATCTGTGCCCAGGAGCTACACACTGCCTCTGGCACTGCAGCTGCCCCAGGGTGGGCTCCAAACACAAGGATAACATGTTATATTTGTGGGGAAGGAGAAAAGAAGGTCATCCTCCACAGGAGACAATGGTAAATATTCAGGTGTAACCATGGGAGGAACACTGCACTGCCACTGGCCTGAGATGAGCTTTGGGAACAGCTCTCTGCTTACACCTTATCCTGTGTGGAGAATGATGCTACTGGATGCACTCAGACATTCATTAAGCAAGAAATGAACCATGAAGCTCAGGAATACACACGTGGCATAGCATGTCTCCTGTAAAGCATATTAATACTCTTGAGTTCCACATTAAGTGGCACTTCAGGTCTTACTTTCAGGTGCTTTGTCCAGCGTGTACCAACACTTGAAGCGACCGGGATTCTGAGCCTGGATCTCATCGAGCTCAGAACGTAACAGGATATCCTTCTCAGTCTGCAGGACAAGGAAAACAATGATCACACCCTGCACGTGAGTGCAGCCCTCAGATGGCCACAGAGCAGCAGCTACTGCACAGTCCTGAGAGATGGAAGGGATGATTCAGCTCTGTTTTAAAGGCTGAAGAGACCAAACTCAATTATTTCCATGCCTGGCCTGTGGTAGAGCTAATAAAAAGCTCTTAAATTTCCCAAATCCTGCCCATGTAATGCCTTCCCTCTAAAAATAAAACAAAGCAGAATCATCACTTAATCAGGGAATCAAAAGAATAAAGCCCTTTTTAGCACTATTAAATCAAAAAACTAATTATGATTGCACAGAAGTATCTCCCTACCCCTTCATACTGTGTATCCAGACAGGCAAATGCCAGTTTTTTCACCTTTGCCAGTTAAACTATCACCAGCACTGTCATATGGAGACTGCTTGGCTTTTAAAAAGCATGTGGAATGAACAATCAAAAAGGTATCAAGTTCTGGTTGGAACAATAAACATTACTCAGGGTATCAAGTTTGGCTCCTCCCTGCTGCAGCATCACTGAAGGCCAAAGGAAAGCCTTATTTCCCTAAAAGCAGCTGCAGTCTGGGCAGGAAGGAAAAGGGTAGGGACTCAAAGTGCTGCCACCCCTGCTTGGCACAGAGTCTGTAACTGTGGGGATAAGGAGGAATGTGCAGCAGCTATTCCAGAGAAGGTGCTATTCCTGGATCTGCACCTGTGAGTGCTTCAGAAAAAATCCTACTGGCTCTGGCCAACTCAGTGTGCCAGCCAGAAGCACAGTAGGAGTCCATGTACATTGTTTAAAACACTTAAAATATTTTTCAAAACTGCTTCCTATTGGTGGAGTTACTGTGTGCAAGGACTCTTTAAAGCCAGGGACTGATGTTTCATAGGCTGTTGCTAACAGGCAGGACACTGTTCCCCAGGCTCTCCCTCCTGGCTGCAGGGTTTCCCAGGCTACTAAAGCAGCTCAAACTCCGTGTCAGCCATTCTGAATCATCCCTAGCAAATCCTGGCCCTTCTGCCCTGATATCATTGCACTTCATGCCAAATCCAAGGGCTCCAGCCAGCAGCAGAAAACACTGCCAGGGCTCCTCAGAACAGGCAATCTCAGCATGTGAATCATAGCTCCTGGGCAGAAAAACCTCAGGTTATAACTCAGGTATCACAGAGTTGCCTGGGTTGGAAGGGACCTTAAAGCCCATTCAGTTCCACTCCCTGGGTTGCTTAGAGCCCCATCCAGCCAGGGGCAGCCACAGTTTCTCTAGGAAACCTGTGCCAGGGCCTCAGCACCCTCACAGGGAACAATTCTTCCTCATAGCCCATCTAAAACTTCCTCTCTGTCAGTGTGAAGCCATTCCCCCTTGTCCTGTCACTCCAGGCCCTTGTCAAGAGTCTCTCTCCATCCTTCCTGTAGGCCTAGATATGGCACAAATTACATGAGCACACACTGAATATGAGGAGAAAAATAGAGGAGAGCCTAAAGAAGCTACAAACCACAAGCATGAAGTGAAGCTCACCACAAAAAATGACTCATAATCTGGACACAAACATTCATTAGAGGGAGAAATTAAACAGCAGAAAGATTCACAGCAGAAGAACATCAGGCAAAGAAGGGATGTTGCCCAGCAGAACACCAACCAACATTTGGATTATCCGAGAAATCTCTCTTGCAAGGATTCTATGGATGAGGGAGCTTCCCTCTGGCCAGCATTCAGGATGCCAAACCTCAAGGAGCAAGTGAAGTACATGAAAAACAGATAGAGGGGATGGAAATTAAAGCAGACAGCCAAGAAGAATCATAGCTCTGTGACTGAGGGACCTGCTGGAGACCACACTTAGTTTTAGCTTCACCCAAGATATCCTCAGACAGAAAGATTCCACAGATAAACACTGCTGCAAAGCTGGGGAGTTAAAAATGCTGGAGAAGACAAATGTCCACCACTTTCATGTTTCCTCTGAGAAAGATGGCTCTGAAAGTCTGCCCAAAACATTAAGAACTTGCACAAAGGAATGCAGGGCTTTAGCATTCAAAAACTGGATTAGAAACAGAGCAATGAGTCACAAGAAGGCAAACATTAGCAAACACTTCTGTAGTAATGCTAAACCCTCAATTTATAACAGTGCTTTTATATGGCAGGTTCCCAACACTTCAGTTCACTTCTCCCCTCAGGGTTTGCACCTCTGTTATTTCATTTGCTGAGTAGAGTTCCTGCTAGGTAACTAAAACAGTACCAACATTAAAAAAAAAGGACAGAATTACCTGATTAGCAAACAGCAGCTGGCAAACGGTGGGGTCATCTTTGTCCTTTATGATTGCTCGAATGATCTGCAGCATAGGTGTTATCCCTGGAAGAGAGGCAGGTCAGTGATGTGAGGATGGGGAATAAAAGAAGGGACAAGTGGGAAAATGTGAGCAAATGCATCTACCAGCTGTCAGAAACCACAGATGCATCCTTACAGATACCTACCAGTCCCCCCTGCAATCATCCCCACGTATTTCACTGTCTTGGTAACTGGTTCAGCTTTCTTTTCTGGCCGAATATCAAACTTGCCTGAAGAGACAAAGAGATGGAAAACACTGAAGCAAGCAGGAAACACCTCCTGTTATCCCTTTCCAGCACATCCTGCTAAATTGGCTTCATTTCAGTCCTGTCACCCTTCCCTCCCAGAGAACAGAAAAGGTGAAGATGTCCTGAATAAAAGCAATCCTGAAAGATTTTAAGACATGAGGTGGTAACATCAGACACTGACATGGGTTATGACTTATTCCTGACCACAGCCTACATACACACCACCTGCATTTCAATTTGCTCACATCCCATACCCCTCAGTGACATTCACAAGCCCAGATTCTGAAAAATGTTCTACACTAAGGAATTTATCTGCTCAGAGAGTTTATTTCCCCTGAGCAGATAAGGGGAAATATAAAATATGCAGCATGGTGGGTTTTTAATATTTCTCTCTTTTTGAGCTGATTTGCCCATTTCAGCCAAACACAACAGAGAGCCTGAAACTCCCCAAAATGTTATGTTGTATTCACTGCTCTTTTCATCCAGGATAAAATGAATGCTACACACAAAGCTCTGGAAAACCACGTGTCGGAGTTCTGCTCCACACAAAACTGCCAGAAGGTTTTTGTGACACATTTGTGGCTGCATTATACTAACATGAGATATTTTACACTGACATAAAAGTAATGCCCTACTCATAAAGTTCATTTTTACTTGGGGAATTAGCAGTGGACTATGTCCACATAAGCATAGAAAAAAACCCACCTCTTACTTGAACAGCATCAATAAAAAACACTTTTATAGCAATAAGACAATTTTCCAGAGTACTGATTACTCTGAGTGAATTCTGTCTTCCAAACCAGCCTTGCCTTTTCCTTTGTACACAAGGAGGCCACTTGGTCCTCTGAAGTCAATGGTGTCCCCTATTTTCAGGCTGTCCAAGTATTGAGACATTTTCCCCCCATCAGGAAACTTGGGATGGACACCTCTGAAGTAGACCTGTTAAAAACAATAACAAAGCAATTCAATCTCACAGCTCAGAGAAGAGCATTTGCCCTTCAAATTTTTAGGTACAAATACTCCTTCTGCAAAAAACACCATTACTCCATAAAGAAATGCAATGTCTGACTGACAAAAGATCAAAGTGCCACTCTTGCCCCAATATTTGGGCAGAGACCAGTGATTTCTCCACTGTAATTCTGCAACACAGAAAATATTAATAATAATCAACACAATTTACACCCAAGTTTAAGAGGAGCTAGAAAAACAGAGGAAAAAAATCCAGAACACTATGATTCCAAAGAGCAAAATTCTATGAGGAAATCCAGTGCAGATATTAATATTTTAAATTCCTAACAGCTTTAAATGATAGGTAGTCTAGCTATCAAGAGGCAAGAAGAAATTACATTATCACAAGAGTTAAAATCACTTTCTTACCAATTAAATCAATCATTCCCACTGCCTGGATCAGTAATGATAATGACCACCACTCTCAGTGAGCATAATGACCCAATTCCATTAGCTTCAGAAGCAGCTGCCCTTTCAGACAAGGTTAATTCCTTATTCCAGAAGGATTAAAAAGTGTATGAACATCTGCAGGTCTACACAGATGGTGGAAAATGATGCAGCATCTCATGAGACACCCTCACTGAAGAAGTGCCTGCAAAATGCCATGTGGACTGTAGGTAATGGCACACTCCTGAAGAGAAGCCAGCACACCAAACTTCACATAAAGGCACTGTAAAGGTGACTCAGAAGTTGCCCAGCCTGGGAACACAGTGTGACATTCTCACCTTGACAACAAGATCCACAAAGCCCTTGTCATCATCACTGGAAACTGGAGTGTAAGGTCTGACAACCAGAGCTCCATCGATCCGTGCAGACAGGTAGATGTGCTGTCCTGTTGCAGGGAAAAAAAAACCAAAACAAAACCAAAAACTAGTTTTCTTTCAAAAGAATTTTCTTTCAGTGGATGTGCTGAGTTGGCACGGATTGAAATGCAGCCTTAAAGCTCTAACTACCTTCTTTTGGGGCATTACTTCTTCCTTTCTTATTTTCCTGACACTGCAACACCTTGCCAGAGTTGTTAGCCATGCACAGATCTACCTGGAAGGACAGACAACTCCACTGCTAACTCTGTGTGTCAATCATAACTCCATGAATTTACATTTACCAAAGCCTGAGGTCTTTTCAAAGATGGACTTTGTCTCTCCTGTACACACAAACAGAAGGGACACAGGAGGGGAAAACTGTCCAATGCTGTTCACACATCTTTATTAATGTATCAGCTGTAAACTGCCACAGTTTAGTTAAAACTGAGTTTGTAGCTGCTCTGGCTTTGACCACAGATCCCTCACACCTTCCAGCAGCTCTCCAGCTGTCTTTTCCATCTCTCACACATCCTCTGACCTCTCCACAACAGTTTGTCTTTAATGTCTACATCTCTTTTACAGAAAAAAACAAGAAAAGAACTAACTTCTGTGGAAGGTTTTCCTATAAAATTCCAGCATTCTGAAGACACTGAAGTGAAGATTAACCAGGTGGGGAGTGAGGGGTTTTGAGTTTTGTTTTTTTATCACCATTAGATCAACAAAATCATCTCCAATGAAGGCACAGCTCCTCTGCCTGTTACAGGAACACATAGAGGTGGTTTTACCAGGAGCTGGTTTGCAAATGATCACAATGACCACATTACATTAGCTCCAGAAGACCCTTCAGCCATGGTTAACTCCTCACTTCAGAAGGATTACAAAGTACTAGGTGAAGGAAGATGTGCTACCTGGTGACTTGGGGAATATAAGCAACCATAACTCACCTGAAGCTGTACATGGATATCATATTGCAGTCAGCCCCCCAGCAAAGCCTACAGACATCCTGCTAGGGTAGCCCTGCAGGGAGCTGCAGCAGGGAGCTCCTGCTTCTTCTCTAGGGCAGAAGTGGCTGCAGGCACAGAGCCACAGACCCCTGGTGACCACTGCAGACTGTCAGCCTGCACAGTGGGACTGCTGCTGGGGCACATCTCACAAGAACTGGCACAAGCAGAAAAGGGGCCTCTCCCAGAGGGAAAACATGCCTTATGCCCTTACCTGTTAGAGCTGAACCCCATCCTGACAGCACATAAGGTGGTAGCCTCTGCATGGGGCCACATACAACCCTCTCTCTCAGAATGCTTTTGGTGATAAAAGGCAAATGCTGGTGCTGGACTAAAGCATCTGCCACCCAACTGCAGCTGTGCTGCTCCCAGCTACTTTTCCATCTCTCTGCTTCCCAAGTCTCACCCTGCAAACCACTCCTCAATGTCCATTTTGGGCAAGCCAGGGAAAGGAGTTTTGCTTTCATGGCTACTAAAAAGATCAAGAGACTTCTAACACCCCAAACACAATGGAACTTAACACCTGGAAAAGATGCTGACAACCAGGAAGCACAGGAGCCAGGGATCATGCAGCAGCTTGTTAAAGTGGAAGTCCTAATTAAACACAAGTCACAATTAAATGCTCTTTATACAAGCAGGAGGAAACAATGGCACTAAGCTGTTATGGAAGGCACCACACCCCGTGGCAGGGCCTTTGGAAACAGCTACCCCTGGGTGATTCAAAAGTTCCATGAAATTCAGAAGTGAGTAGATCATCTGGTAAACCACAGGGTTAGAGGAGAAGTGGATGAGAGTGGTGCCCCAGGATACGGAAAGGAACTGCAGGGATTCAGCCCCACAGGAATAACACATGCTGGAAAGCTGAGACTGGAAAAGTACAAGTGAAGACCTGTGTTTGTTCCTACTCTCTCCAAAGAAACAAGCTGGATATTCACTCACATACACTGCAGATTACTCACAGCACAAAGATAATCTTGCAGAGCTCTTAGTAACAGCTCCAGCCACATGACCAGTACTCCAAATTCAAAACACAGGGAGAAAAAATCCCACAAAATCTCTTATAGTATAACTAATGCAAGCAACACTTGGATTCTTCATAAGGAACATACCTAGAGGGAGACCCAGAACGTGCTCCATGGAAGGGAGAGCAAATCGAAATCTCCTTGTGTCATGACTAACTTCCTGAAAGAGGAAAACCAAAAGAACATCTGTTGTTGGGATTTAATGTTTGTGATTTTACTCCTAAAACAAGAGAAGTCTGGCATCCTGTAGGATTAAGAATTAATGACACTTAACAATACTTTTGTGCAGATTAAGACTGATAACTTTCCAAATATTATGGACATTTACACTGCCTTTTGTGAGAAGGTCACAAGATAAAAATTAATTAGCTCTTCAATTCTCATTTCAAGTTTAAATATGCGGCAGTTCAAGGCCAAAGTATTTTGATTTTCATCTCTCAAAATCAGATGAATAAATCACTTCAATGGAAGTAGCAACCTGGTTTCTTTTGCTGTGGTAAGGTCCTTAAAATATTTTCCCTGTAAAAATTAATTTTAATTAATTAAAATTAATTTAATTAAATTAATTAACCTGGATTAATCCATAAATGAAATAGAAAAGAGCACTGTATTTAGATATGAACAGAATTATGACAATATATGCAGTCCTGCTGGGATAATTATTCTAATCTTTTAGTAGGAAAGTCACATCTTGAATAAAATTTGGGCAATAAGTAATTAAATATTATTTCTTATATTACGTAAGTTTTATGTTTGAAAAATCATGTCGTATTCACAGGAACAAAAGACACAGAAAAAAAAAGCGAAAGAAACAGCATACAGCTTAATGCCTCATCCAGTGACTGTTTATAAGGGTTTTGAAACCCTTATTTTGTTTGCTTAACTGTTTTGAAAGTAACCAATGGAGACCAATTTCTTCCTCACACTTTGTCTCATTTTCCCTTACTGTGGTCATACTGATGAAATTTTCTTCACAGTACCTCCTTTTAAGGCAAATCCTGAAGGAAGGAGGGAACTGATTTGCAGTCTCAAAAGAGTTTTTCTGTACTTATGTCTATTCAGGAGCAGCAACTTCCAGTTGAAAATTCCTTTAGAAAGACAACTAATGTGGGCTTAACACTGCTCCTTTTTCTGTATGGAAATTTTAGCACTGTATGGAAATCACTGGATTTTGCCAATAATGCTGCATTTTTATTATGCTGTCTCTAACAGTATGCAGAAAGAACAAAGCTCTGAATTCCCACTTAATCACCTCACCAATTAAAGTCGAGAGAGTTTAGCTGCAGGTGACTAAACACAAGTATTTTGGTGCATCATGAAGCAACTGTGAGAAACTAAGAGGCTCAGGGGAATCCCCAATATCTAGATCAGCACACCTGTCCCTGTCACAGCCAGGACACTGAGCCTGCCACTCTGCAAGGTGCCATCAAGGCTGGATTACAGCCAGCCTTGGATCAGGATGCACTTCCAGCAGGAGATCACTCCCCTAAGCACTTGGAAGCCCTTGGCCACACATTTGTCTCTTCTGGCTCAAGTGTCAAGGAGTCTTCCACCCTTGCCAAATGCAAAGCTGGGGAACAGTTTTTGCAGGCTGGTGCTTTGCTGAAGCCACTGAAAGGCAACAAATTACAGTAATTTCACAAGTATAAGCTGAACCCTTTTGATTAAAATTTTGGTCCCAACCCGGAAGTGCGGCTTATAATAGTGAAATTACTGTAATCATGCACACCATTATAAAACCAACCAACCAACCAACCTGAAGTTGCTGGGTTTTTTAAGGTATGAACTAAATTAGCACATCTAACTTTACTATAGCAGATTTTTCCTGTGCTGTGCACTAGGAAGCAGCCTTGAGACTCCTCCTATTTCTCTGTTCAAAAGGCAGGTGTGGCAGACTCGATTTGGACACAACATAGAATCATAGAAGGATTTGCGTAGAAGTGACCTTAAAGATCAGCCAGTTTAACCCTGCCATGGGCAGGAACACCTTCCACTATCCCAAGTTGCTCAGAGTCCCATCCTACCTGGCCTTAAACACTTCCAGGGATCCAGGAGCAGCCACAGCTTCTCTGGGCAACCTGTGCCAGGCCCTCAGCACTCTCACAGGGAAGAATTTTTTTCTTAATATCCAATCTAAACCTCCTCTCTGTCAGTGTGAAGCCACTCCTCCTTGTCCTGTCACTCCAGGCCCTTGTCAAGAGTCTCTCTCCATCTTTCCTGTGGGCTCCTTTCAGGCACTGGAAGGCCACAACAAGGTCACCCCAAAGCCTTCTCCTCTCCAGGCTGAACAATCCCAACTCCCTCAATCTTTTCTGATCTCATGAGAAGTAGGGAGTCTATAACAACAGTGTGGTTGCAGAACACCTGGGAAATAAATTCAGCAATACAGCCCAGCTCAAGTCACAGGGAAGCTCCCACAAATCCAGGATTCAAAATGACAGTATTTCTTTTGTTTCCTTTGTCAGAACCAGTGAAAGCCAAGCTATCAGTGCACCCTCTAAACCTCAAACAAAGTTCTGTCCAAAGTCTTCTGATAAATTCCTGAGTAGCTCATAGCCTTAGAAAGTCAACACTAAAAATATTCTTTATGACTTTGTACCTGAAAGGCCAAGATTTCTCTCTCATGTTTTTGATGGTGGATTTATCCAAGGGAAACCCAGACTTTTCAAGTTTTGTGGCTTTGGTTCACTTCCCACAAGCTTAGATACCAATTTCTGATGGCAAGATCCACCCCTGAAAGCATCATGACTTTCCTCTGGTATCACACTTGAGCAAGAATTTAATTTTGCACCAGGAGGCTTTACTTTTAACAGAGAGAAGGAGAAGCTGAGACAGCTCAGGTGCTGTCAGGACTGCATGACTTAAACACCTTTCTTCCTGTAACACATTCCAGTACATCAATCCAGTAGCAGGAACCAGTATCAACTGACAGATGCTGTCGAATGCCACTACCCATGACAAAGCTGCCTGCTCTGCCTGACACCAGCACTAGTGTCCCTTAGCCCAGCCAGTGGCGCACACTTTGGGAATTTCTGCTGATGTGCTCCACAACGTGAGATATGCGACTGTGAGTTTGATCATTCCTAAGCAGCATTCTCCACTCCAAACTGCTTGGAAACAAGCTCCTTACAGAACTGCAGAACTCTCCACACAAAGAGCTTTTCTAAAGAAGTCCTAGCCTCAAGACAAAAGTATCCACCCTGTTGGGCCATCGCCCAAGACTTCAGAAGCTGTAAGCATTTCACAGCACCCACGGGCAGGTCATGCTCAGCACTACACGTGCACCTACCTCCTTATCAATCAGCCTCAGTGCATACTTCACCTCTGGGTCCTTCAGGGTAATTGCAGGCTGGGGATTCCTGAAGAGCCTCATGACGGTGCTGTAGATCAGCCATAGTGGGTATGTCACAACCTGACGCAGCTGCAGCAGCACAGAAACACCATCAGACGTGTGCAGAATGAGAGAGAGTTATTTGGGTGACAAGGAATAGGGTACTGTGCATGGCAATCTAACCATCAACAACGAGTTGATTTGAGTAGGAAGAGGAAGCATTATTTAAAAAAATAAAAATCCCAAACCCACAGATTTACTTTATGGCACCACTCCTGTGTTAAGGCGCTTGCACACCAGCATGGGGTTGCCACACTGGCAGGTGGACACAAAGTGAGGCTGTCACAGCTCCATGTCCCCAGGTCCCTTGATAGGAAGGCTGAATCCCCATCTCCAGCAGGCAGAGAGCACATGTGTCACAGGTGTCCAAATGCACAATATTCTGAGTTGGGAAGGGTCCATCAGGATCATCCAGTCCATCCCCTGGCCCTGCACAGGACACCCCAACAATCCCACCCTGTGCCTGACAACGCTGTCCCCAAATGCTTCTTGCACTCTGTCAGGCTTGGGGCTGTAAGCATTCCCTGGGAAGTTCCAGTGCCCAACCACCCTTTGGGGGAAGAGCCTTTTCCTAATATCCAACCTAAACATGTGGCTGATCAACATAGCCACCACCAACAGCACTGATGGGATCATCCTGTTCCCCTCCACACCAATGGGGAGGAAGGTCCACGAGTGGGAATTCCACATCCACACACCTGTACACCTGGCCTTGTCCTGGCAGGGTGTGCCCACTCTCCAGGCTCCCCAGCTGCTGCCATCTGGACATAGGAGCCACTGTCACACAGGCCACCCCATAATTTGGGATCTCCACCTGACCACAGACCCCACACTCTCTCTGGCAGCTGAGCAGAGCTTTGCCAGCCCTGCCACACTGCTGCAGGGTGCTGGCACATGCACACACCCTCCAGCTCAGAGTTTGCGTGCAGGCACTGGTGCTTCCACCACCACACAGACTTGAGCTTGCAGAGCAGCACCCCTTCCCTGGGAAAGCAGCCAAGCTGCAGGACACAGCCAAGGGACAGCCCTGCTTGTCCCCTTACCATCATTTTCCCCACATCTGAAACTCTGTAAGGCAAGAACAGATTATGCTCTGATACCACACTACCCTCTCTTCACATTGGGGCAGGAGAATAAACTGCACAACTACTTATAAAAATCCTCTCTGGCTCAGTAATTTATTATTGAACACTTCAACAGAGGAGAGGGGAAAAGCATGACTATAGTAAAAAAACAACAAAAAACCCTACTCAAAGTTCAGCCTGCTTAGCTTTCACTTTCATTTTATTTTAAAGGGACCTGAACTGTATTTTAGAATGGCATTTGTGCAACTGTGACCGTCCTGCAGGAGGCTATAAAAACTTCCTACATTATTAATAACAAAACTGTGGGACAGCATAAATTCTCTCTTCTTAAAATGCTGCTGTACAGGTTTAAAATGTATCATCACTGTGTACAGCCTGAGGACACACCATGACATACACACACTTAATTCTTCACTTATTTGGGAATACTGAAAAAGCTCCATACAGGTTGTTTCTGAAGAAGCTGAAGTTTACAGGAAAATTACTCCTTAACTCTCATAGATCCACGAGATTACTGTAGTTCTGGGAATAACTTTTGTTATTAAGTCACAAAAAAGGGCAGAGGGAGGGAAGTTGTTCAAGGTGATAGAGGAGCAAGTGAGCTCCTTAAAGAGAAATTAACATGTGAGTGAGGTCTGGTGGCAAGAACAAGCTGACTCTGCAGCAAGTGTTTCAAATGAGACATTAGTAAGTTAAATCAGATTCATTTCCAAATGTGGTTATCTATCTAAAATGAACAAAGAAATAGTGCTTCTGTTGTCAGGCACTGTAATTTTAACAGAGTTAACCTCGTGGAAAGCAATTTGTTATTCATGGTCAATTAGTGCAAAAGTCTCATGGGATTTGGCCTGGAAAGAAACAGCACACCCACTAATTCAGAAAGCTATTTTAGTCCTTTACTCAGATCTATCACCAGGTGGGCAGAAAAAAGGGGAAGAACTGAAGGCTGAATGATTTCAAAAAGACATGCTTGCTAAGAAAAGCATTCTCTGGGTTAAAAGTAGCCTGCATCCTCTCACCACAGGGCAGACCAAGATATTAATGAAGATAAGTGCACAGCATCAGGTCTCCAGCAGCAGAGAGCAACAGGCTGACCACAAGGCCTGGGAATCACTAAATGGGGACCTTGTGACTCATCATTTCCAGCGGCACAAATCTTTGGGAAGAGACAAGGCAGAATTACTAACTGAGCAGGAATTTTTATTAATGGAAAGAGGCCTCTGTGTGATAACAAAGAGAAAAGCCCTGGAGACTGCACTGCCAGGGTGTGGTGAGCACAGCACAGTCCAGCACACAATAACCCAGCACTGCCCTGCCCGACAAACACACAAACCAAGCCCTGCCTTGGCAAGAGAAACCTCGTACCCTCCGCTTCCAAAACCTCGATTTTGAAGTAATTTCAGCTAAACTCATCAACGAGAGCATAACGGGATTTCTTCACTTGTGCAGCTTGAGCCTTATCTCCTCTGTTCAATGCACCCTGTGAGCAGCTGCACCCAAAGGGGCACACGCTGAATGCTCCTGCCCCTCTCACAAACCCAGAGAAAGAAACGCTGGAGCACAGGAGCAGAGAACCCTAACAGGCAGCTGAGAAAAGAGGGCAATGATGGGCGGCAGAGACCCCCTGCTCAGCAAGCGAGAATCGTGGGATGGTTTGGGTTGGAAGCGACCTTAAAGATCATCCCGTTCCAACACCGTGGGCAGGGACACCTGCCGCTATCCCAGGGTGCTCAGAGCCCCATCCAGCCTGGCCTTGGACACTGCCAGGGATCCAGGGACAGCCACAGCTCCGGGCACTCGGTGACAGGGCCTCACCACCCTCACAGAGAGGAATTTCTTCCTCAGCCACTCTAAACCCACGCTCCTACAGCCTGGAATTATTCCGACGGGGGGAGAACACCACAAGCATTCAGAGCCTCCAACAATAGCAACAATAACAACAGACACCCGCGGAGCTGGGACGACAAAACCCCCCAGCAAGGCAGTCGGCACCGGGACACGCCGGGATACCCCGGGACACGCTGGGATAGCCCGGACACGCTGGGATACCCCGGGACCGCCACGCCCCGGAGCGCCGCGGGCAGTGCCGGGCTCGGGCAGGAAGGGAACCCGCTCGCGGCCGCCCCCCGGCACTCACCACGCTGAGCTGTGCCCCCATGGCTGCCCCGACACACGGCCAGCTCCGCCCCGGCCCGGCGCGCCCCGCGATGGACCGCGCCCCGCCCCGCCTCGTGACGTCACACGCCGCGCCCCGCCTCGTGACGTCACACGCCGCGCCCCGCCTCGTGACGTCACACGCCGCGCCCCGCCTCGTGACGTCACACGCCGCGGCCCCGCCCCGCCCCGTGACGTCACACGCCGCACCCCGCCTCGTGACGTCACACTCCGCGCCGCGCCCCTCCCCGTGACGTCACGCCCCGCCATGGCCGCGGCGGTGGGCGGAGCCATTCCCTGTGCGCTCCGAGCGCCCTCCTGCGCTTTATTGACTGCTTGAATTATCGCAGGCTGCCCTGGCTTTGAAGGAATTTTGATCATCCAGTCCCACCCCTCCTGCCATGGGCAGGGACACCTTCCACTATCCCAGGTTGTTCAGAGCCCCATCCAGCCTGGCCTTGGACACTGCCAGGGATCCAGGGACAGCCACAGCTTCTCTGTGCCAGGGCCTCACCACCCTCACAAGGAACAATTTATTCCTCCTATCCAATCTAAACCTCCTCTCTGTCACTGTGAAGCCAGTCCCCCAGGTCCTTGTCAAGAGTCTCCATCTTTCCCGTGGGCTCTCTTCCAGCCACAATGAGGTCACCCCAAACCCTTCTCCAGGCTGAACAGTCCCAGTTCTCTCAGCTTTAAGGATTTCTTTGTGACAACGTTCAGCCAAAAAGCACCAGAACTGAGCTGTGCGATAAGATACGATGTCTCAGCCAGCCTCCCTTAAATTTTGGTTCACACCAATGTGTGAAAATTAGTGACTAATAGCCACATGTTTCTTTGTGTCTGTGCTAAATGTGAAACACTTCAAATCTCTTTAATTAATATGTCTTCACAATATGTCTTCAATGATTCCTAGACATTCTCCTTACAAAATCAAGAGAGGTGTATGCTTGGAAATTCTTAAAATAAAATAATAAAAAAATGTCCTCCCTTATCCCCTAGGCTTACACAGAGATGCTGAGCCTCTGGTGTCCCCAGGCAGGTGTTTTTTTTCAGCCTTATGGTTTGCTCATCTGGCTATGAGAACATAACATGAGTCTGTCATGATTTGCTTATTAAACCTGGGAATTAGCACTGGTAAGTGGAAGAATATTAACAGACCAACCTCATGGTAAGAGGGCTGTGTCACTGTCCAGGTACACACATTAAGCTGCTAGGATGGAGTTATTTATTCCTGGAATTTCTATGACAAGAACATGCCTGGCTCTGTAATCTTCTTAGTTTTCTCTTTCAGGGTGACAGCTGCTGCACCAGAAACTCCCCAGTAATTGGAGAGATTGTAACACCATTGGCTACAGAAAAGGACTCCAGGACTGAGAGGCTGAGGCTTAGGAAAAGGGACATAACTGAGACAGGCACAAGGATCCTGGAGTTTGGTGGGAACAATCTACCATGAGAGGCTCCAACTTGAATATTAATATTTAATGAAGGGTGGAGACCTCGGTGTCCCCTTGCTCTGCTTTTACTGAGCTCTGACCTGACTGGGTTCCAGCTGACCAGGCTGTGTCTTCACTGCTTTTCAGTCTGGGTCAGCTTGTGGAGACTTGGCAGCAACAGCCAAAGCTCCCACAGGAATGTCCAGCATCCTCAGTGTCTCATAAACTTTCCTCTTCCCTATGTGCAAAATATGACCCAAAGACACACTCTGCCTTTTCCTGGGAAAGGACTAAGCTGCTATAGATCTGCAGGGTGTTTGTTCCAGCTGGCAGCTTTCACTCAGTCTCCCTGAGTGAGTCTGTCCATCCCAAATGTGCCCTTTGCGCAGGAGTGAGCCCCGGCTGCTTTGGTGTGGAAGCCTGTAAAGCTCAGTGTTCTCACTGGCACCTCTCTAGATTGACCAAAGAGGTTTAAAGAACTCTGAATTAGCCCTTTCTCCCTTCAGGGAAGTGTAGGTAGCAGGCTAAAAGTGACAAACCAACACTTATCCATTGGCCACCTTGACTGGAAAAGCAAAATACCTAGGCCAGAAATCCACAGAGATGCTCACATGCTTTAGAAACATGATTTATTGCCAGGATCTCTTTGATTCTTTATGTTGGCAAAGGTCAGTGTCGGATGCTTGAGGTGGTGGTTGTCAGGCAGAACATCTTCCATAAGTTCTTTGCCCTGCTCCTTTGGAAATGCTGGTCATGTGTGAGTGAGACAGTACCAAACACTCCCCCCATTCCCTTGTGGCAGGAAAGGAGGAACAGAGCTCAGAGGCAGCCTGGTCTCAGCTTCTGCACAAAAGCCACATCCACCAGCCTGTGCAATGGGTTTGACAAAACACTGGCTGAGCTCTGCTGCAGAGGAAGCCAACCCATGTAGACACCAAGGCTCCTCTCTGCACCCTCTGTTTTTCTGCACTAGACCTGGGAATGACCCAGGTTTTGTGCTGATCTAATTTGCCTTTGATCAGTGCTTAGTTTCTGTTGGCAAGCACACTTTCACCCTCCTAAGGATTGCTGCATTTTTATTATATCAGTGTCCAAACCAAAATATAGAAATTTTAAAAGACATACAAGTACACAGTTGGTTGTGAAATTGCTGGTGATGCTACTGAGCTGTAATTTTATGAAAGAATAACTTAAAACCATTGACTCCAGTGATGATGCTGCTTCTAAGTGAAAATTCCCTGGGCTCTCATCTGGGCTCTTTCTGCTAATGTGAGTAAAGAAGTTGCAACTTTCTTATAGAGGAGAATATGCCCACTGGCTTTTGTATTTTAAATGAAAGCACGGAAGAAGAGTTCCTGCATTCAGTTGCTAAACTGGGGCAGTTGACAAATCCAGGGTGTTGGTTTTTGTCATTTACCTTGTTCACCCAGAACTGCAATAAATATTAACCAAAAATGGTAAAGAAAATTTCTGTTAAAATTAAGGATATTCAATTTTTAGATCCTTTAATTTCCCCTACCAGTGTCAGAAGGAAGTTTCACTTTTAACTGTTTTACGTGGGCTGCATGTCTTGTTCCCTATGCAATTCTGTGTGTCAGGTGTCTTCATCACCAGGGGCTTTATTTGGCCATGAATTTATTCTTTGAAGACCAGAGGTGCAGAAGCACTTGTATAAATGGTAGCCATTCTGCCTTCTTTATGTACATGTATCTAGTTTAGACCTAAATCTGTGGAAGATCAGACAGCTGCAGAAGCTGAGCTGGGTAGCACCAGCACTGCTGGCCCTGGTACAGTGGAAGCTGTGGGAGAGATAAACTCAAGGCAAGAACAAAAGTGAAGACATCACATCTGGTCATTCTAACTGATGAGATGTAACAAGGACATTGCTGGTGCAAGAGAATGTAACAGGGACTTGATAACTGAAAAGATTGTGTTGCTAAAGGAACAGAGTGAAAAAAAAATTCTGAGTGAAAAATTTTGTAGGTATGTTAGAGAAGTAAAAACACTGGTGCTTAGTGTAATAAACTGGCTTAATTTGCCTTGCATGGTCCGTGACCTTCAATAACCACATATATCTATGCTTTTCAGAAATTATTATGATGAAGAAGAAAATGCTGCAAGTATTAACCAAACAACAATAAGCTTTAAACCACCTGAAGGTTGATTTAGCCATATAATGAATGCAATCTCTCAGGACAGGCACTGGAGTGGGTACCTGCACCTGCCACCACTTGTTTCCAGTGGCAAATGCAAAATTCTGCCTTTCTAAAACATTGCCTGAATATAACACCTCCTAACATCCACAAGATCACACTTAGCAGTTTCAGCTGCACATAGAGAAGCATTTGTTGGGGTTTCTGTCTTCAACACCTTTGATCTTTTAAAATTTTTAATCTCAGATTAATTATCATCTTCCCTTCTACTGTCAAATAATAACTGGATACACGACAAGGCTAGAACGTCCTGTCCCTTTCAAGGCTTTCAGACTTTCTGGGCTCAAATTTCATGCAGAGACATAAAATCCGTTTGGCAAATAATCCATGATGCAAGATAAGGTGAGACAGCAGCCTGCTACAGGTGCCTCTGACTTCATGGTGTGGATGTTCCCGCACTGGGAGTGGCGTGAGATGTGGTGCTGTCCTCAGACTCTTGTGGGAATTGGCACCTCCTGCCTCTCCTCTGCCTTCCTGTCAGGCTGAGTGAATATTACATGACATGCAGCACAGCAAGAACTCTCTTCCTCTTTCTGTTCTGTTTTACTGACTCACTGCAGTGTAAAGCATTGGTGAAGCTATTAGCTTAAAATAAAGGTGATGCTAAAATCAGATTGTGCTTAAACATAGCTGGTAACTTAGTTCTTCAAACATCAGCTGCCTGCCCAGGACCTTGACAGATTGTTCCACTCTCATGTTTGCCCCTTGAAATTGCCTTTTCCTTTCCACCTACAAAACCTGCCTTATTTATCCTCTGGTATTTCAAATACCAGCTTTAAATGGGAAAAAAAATCTCACTGCACTCAAATAGAAGACACAGAAAAACAGAGAATCTAGAGAATTGTTTCTATCTTCTGTTAGCCATAAAAGCTATTGCATGCATTTCACAACTGAACCAAGTTTTTCAAATGTATGGAAACTTCTGGTAAATGGCTGCTCAGCAGGTATTCCAAATCCTTTTCTTCTCTATGTAATGTATAAAGTTGCGTGTTGTTGAAAGGACGTCTGAAAACAAGAAGAGAAGGTGTTCAATCAGACCTTATTTGCAGGGCTTCATGTGACCTGTTTTCAATACCTGTTTTTCTTGCTTTGACACTGTTGACTTGTTCACATTATTTGCCACTGACCTTTAATTCTCTTTGTGTCTTGAGTAATTTCTGATTTATAGCAATAAAGTCTTCTTGGAGCATTGTTTTGGGTAGAATGAAGAATAAAATGGAGGTGTTAGATTCTCTTTGACTCTAAGCACACTGCTGGTGCATCAGTTATTATTGCAAAGAGCTTCCCCCAGTTTTTCTCAACTCTTGAAAGTGCAGACTGAGTGTTGTTACTGGGGTGGTGCTTTGCTCATGTAAGCACATCCAAGCAAGGCTCCAACTGGACAAAATCCAGTTGTCCAGACTTCTTGTACAGAAATAATTAATTCCATGTGCAAGCATAAATCTAACAAATCTAAATCATAACAAATTTAAATCATAATCTAAATCAGAGCTTTCACCATAGGGGAGAGCTTGAGAATTGATGATAAAAATCTCTGTTTTGAGTCACCCATGCCATTGTGTTGAAAACCAGGTAGAAAATTCACAATACCATTTTCCAGGACTATCTTACCTACATGATGGTGTGTCATGGATTTCATGAAGGTGTTGGGCATCTTCTCATTGAAGTTGTCTCACCTTGTATGTGTAAGCTAAGTTTACAGCCCTTTTTGAAGAAATACCATCCAGAAAGAGTTTTTACGAGGTGACTGTGTGAGTTGCTAGACAAGTTTTTTGCTTTAGCAAGAGCATATTTTTTTCAGTCTTCAGCTACAGCTTAAACAGGTGCTCTCTCTGTTTGGAAACTAAAAGGACAACAAAAAGGAGAGGAAAAGTCCATGATGATATTGTGGTAGCACCTTGCAGAAATAAAGGAGAGTAAAGGCTTTTACTATGTAAAATTCAGTGATTTCAGTTTTGGGACATGTTTTCTGAATGCAGGAATACATTTAGTAGAATTATATTTATTGAACAAAAATGAGGATTGAAATCTGTAGGTAAATTCTTGCTGTAACCATCTCCTGAGCAAACACCTTGAGCTCATGTGATATTTCATAATACTTCTAAAAGAGGAAAGATCAAACAGGGCATTATAAAAATGGGAGAAATCTGCCAGGAGCAGACTGAGAGCAAGTGGGTATTAAAGAGATGACAGATCTCTCCTAGATAGGTGGCTGTTACCAAAATACACACATACTAAAAGATATGTATATAAAATACTCTATCTGTGCAACAAAATATAATAAAACCCAAGAGACACCCTCCCTAATGTTTCACATACCCTGGATGTTCAGCAGGCAGCAGACTCCTCTTCACCAGCAGTAGTTCCTTACAAAGTAAAAACTTTATTAAACATGATAGGATGGTTCTCAAACAGAGAGGATATGCTGATGCAGAGGAGCAGACAGCAGGAGGGTCCAGAACACAGCACAAAAGTGATCCAATAGAACTAGGGCAGTGCAGAAGTTTGAAAAACATCTCCAGTACTGTTTTGTGAGCTCACCAGTCCTGCCCTTGGGCGTTCAGCTGAGCTGCTGAAGTGAGCAGCTTCCTGTTTGGTGTTGGTTTGTAACCTCTTTTGAAAAGGGCTTGCTCTTGGTAAGACTCCAGAAAGAATATGGAAGTATGGCTGGAAGTAATGGGCTATCAGTGCCTCCAGCGTTGCTCAGGAACACAGTGGCTCAGATCCGAAGTTACAGGCAGGCTGAGGTGTGGCAGCTGCGCTAGCTATGGTTACCTGCCCTGCTCTTGTGACTTTGCCACATTCTTTGTTTGCTCTTTCTGCTAGACAGCATGGAATTTGCCACCAGCAGGAAGATGCAGCGAGTTGACAAATGTCTGTGCTTGTCTTCTTTTCTGGAAAACTCTGGCATTCTAGGGCACACTCACACTCGCACAACGCTGAGTGTTGTTGAGTGTGCCTAGTGAATTTGAGTGTGCCTGAGTGTGTGCAAATGTGCCCGTGTGCGTCTGTTTTTCCTGAGAGTGACCGAGTGTGTCTGAATGTGTTCAAGTGTGTCTGAGTGTGCCCAAGTGTATTTGAGTGTGTTCGAGTGTGTCTGAGTGTTCAAGGGTCAGATCTTTTTCTTTTGCAACCGACGAAGTTGTGGCAGGTCGCCGCTCTCTCTGCACGATGCTTCTCAGCTCAAAGTACCACACTAGAGCTTTGAAGTAACGATGATCTAGGGAAACATCTCGCACAGCTAAATGGGCAGGAACAAAGTCACGTTCTTCACGTGTTCAACCTGTGGCCCAAAATGTCGTGTTGTTTGGAGTGCCTTGGACACAGAGTGACCAAGCCAGAGTGCTCCTCTCTCCTGCCGCGTTTCGCTGAGCTAGAGCTGCAAGAATAGTTTGTGCTCTGCGGAAAAGATACAGTATACCTGAAGCAAAGGAATAGCCGTACACGGCACACAGGAGGTCTGCATAGTATGCAAAGTTTTGTACGGCATTGCAGCACTTCCATGTCCGCCCCAATCACAAATGGCAAAGAAGGAAACTGCAGAGAAAGAGGCTTGGGTGTGAAGCTGTCAAGATGCTGTTCTACGCACCAGAGGTTATCGAGCAGATTTCCTTTTCAATTCAGACAACAAAAGAGGCAGGGACACATTAGGGAACACTCGGGCTAACTGGGACACACTCGAACACACTCAGACACACTCGGGCAAAGTCAGACTCAGGCCATCTCAGGCAAACTCGTGCACATTTGGGCACACTCGACACCACTCACAAATATTAGGGAACACTCGGGCACACTTGGGCACACACGGCCACACGCAGCCACTCTCGCACATAATCGGACACACACAGGTCCATGCACACTCGGCCTTACACAAGAACACTAAAGCAAACTGGAGCACAAGAGGGCATAGGCGGGCAAATGCAGGACCGGGCTGTGTCCACAACGGCTGCCCCCTAGTGTACAGACTCGGTATTGCAGGCACCCATCTCTCTTGGCATGGTGACCCCCAATGGACAAACACGGTACTGCAGGCACCCTTTCCCCGGCAGTGCTGCCCCCTTGTGGGCACTACCGCTACTGCGCCCCTTTGGCAATGCTGCCCTTACCACGATAAAAAAACCGAGCAGTGTACCTAAAGCTTGCACAACACACAGTCTTTTTCTCTAGTAGTCGTGCTGAGACATGGCGAAAAAAAAAAGGTTTTGTTCTTCCCTTTAAACTAGAAAATAAAAATTCCCCATCAACTGATACCCCTAAATCATGGAAAAGACAAATTTTCCTTCAATTGTTACGCTTAAAATCATGGCAAAGGGGAATCCTTTCCAATTTAAACAATGACAATAATGGAAAAAGAGGTTTTCCCTTCAAACACCTCTTTTTTTCTGGGATGGGACAGAGGGCACTTGTAAGGCTTAGGGTTTGTCCCTTCACACATCCTGAGCAATGCTTTGGGAGCATCCAGGCATTTCCCCTGCCCCTGAAAATCCTGTCATTATTGTTCTATGAGAGATCCCCAGAGATCACCCAGTTCAGCAGGTACTGAATCTCTCCTGAAATCAGCCCTTAGCAGGACCTTCCTCATCCTCACTGACCACACCTGGGACTGCTTCAATTCTCCTCATCCTCACTGACCACACCTGGGACTGCTTCAATCCTCCTCATCCTCACTGACCACACCTGGGGCTGCCTCAATCCTCCTCATCCTCACTGACCACAACTGGGACTGCCCGGACATTGATTTACACAGGAATTTCACTAAACCCCACTCTGAGTCTCACTCAATAAGATGAGCAGGCCTTGCTGATTTCTTATGAAGTATGAAGTTGGCTCATATGGAAAAGTACGAAGAAAAATAGAAATATTAGTCACTGCTATAAAGACTGCCAGGATCGGACCCGGCGTACGGCATCAGGGAAAACCCGGACTGGCTTTCCCCAGAATACGGAATAGGGAAAAACCTGGACCAGATTTCACCGGAATGGGGGAACCTGGGACTGGATTGCGGCTCGATCCCGGAATGGGTGCACGAGACGGAGTCTGATCTCCGTGTTTTGTGCAGAGATGGAATACCAAAATACCACATGGGCGGGGAAAAGCCGTTTCGGGGCGGGTGCGTGCCGGATAACTCCCGCCCAGCGCCGCCCCGCGGGAGCCGAGAAGGTTTGGGCGCTGCCGCCCGCCGTAGGCGGAGCCGCCGCTGGGCTGCGGCGGGGCGATGGCGGCGGCGGGCGGTGCCGTGCGGAGCCGCTTCGCCGTGGTGGGCGGCGGAATCGCGGGGGTCACCTGCGCCGAGAAGGTAACGGGGCTCTCCCCCTTCCCCCGCACTCGGCGCCAGCCGGGAATTGTCCCCAGGGAGCCGGGAGGTTCCCCCAGCCCTCGGCTCTGTGCGGCTGCCGGAGCGGCTCCGAGCTGGTGGCACCGGCCCGCTGCCCGCGCTTACTTAGAGACATAAAGCCCTTCAGGGCCAGCTTGTGCACGGCCATAGAAACAGATCTACACAGCAATTGCATAAATATTCGCATGTGTACAGTAGTTCCGTACCCTGTCCTAAACCACCCTTAATCCCCATTTCTTAAAAATATTTTGTCTCACTTGAGAAAACACGAACCAAACGCAGCCCCAGGTTGTGATATAACGATATTTGTCTGTGTAGAAATTACGTTTCAAGAGGTTCAAACTCGATAAGGTTATTTTGAAGCAGTTTACCAACGCTTCACAAAAGCAGAGTTGCAACTTCGTAACTGCAGAAAGCTGGTACTCTGTGCCCTGGTGCAGAGGGCAGTGACTTCAGGATCTTGCAGGAATTATTCCATAAAGGACTGTGCTGCCGCCGAGCTCAAGGCTGCTGTGATGTCCTCCTTATTATTATTATTGCTCAGTTTGTATAGGCTCCGTGTTTTAGAGCTGTATACCTCATCCAGCTCTCTTGTGAGCCCAAGCTCTAAAAATAAATTAATCTGTTTCTCGATTTTTGATGGTTTTAAAGTAACGGTAACTGGATGTAATTTTGTAGCTGTAGAATGAAATTATGTGAGTATTAGTTTGATGAGGAATATTTTATCTGTTAGGGCTGCAGAGCAGCATGTAGACTCTGTTTTGGATACATGTGTTCTCTGGTGATGTCAGGGCCCTCTGGTTGGCATCCCTTCCACCCAACAGCATCACTTGTCCTGTCACTTTGCTGAGAAATGCACATTAAAAATAGGAGTTCTTTCCTTTGGCTTGGGCTTTATAAGTCTTGCATTGCTTAATAGCACCCTGAAGATGATCAGTTTACTAAATAGGGTATAAAATATCCAGGAGAATTCAGCATTTCCTCTGTAAAAATGAAACCTGTAAACACTTTGTCACTGCTGTGCAGTAAAGAAATGTGTATCCACCAACTGGGTGTCTCCAGAAATCACAACAGATGGCTTTTGGAATATTGTGACAATAGTCCTTTACACTATGGCTCCTGTTCTTGAAGGTGTATATATATATATATATATCTATATATATATATATATATATATGTGTGATTGAAATAAATGTTGTGTTTCCAAATTCTCTTCAGTCCTTATCCTTCTGTTATCCTGCAGTAGTGTTTATTCAGTAAGATTCTACAAAAATCAAAGTAACATATTAAGACATACTGCTTTTCACCAGTAGTTTTATTGTGTTAAAGTCTGATGATGACTCTCATCATGGTTGCTGTTTCTTTCAAAGCTGGCTGCAGAATTCCCATCAGAAGACATTTTTTTAATGACAGCTTCCCCAGTTATAAAAGCTGTAACTAATTTCAAGCAGGTAAGAGAAGAGTTAATTTTTCTTACAGTAGGACATGTTCAAAGTTTACATGTGCAGATAATTTAGAACCCAATGGTGAAAATGTTAATGACTTTGAGCTTGGTTTCATACTAGTGTGATTGCAGTGGTGTTAGAAGGATTGATGAGCTATTTTATAGTGGTGTTAGTAAGACTGATGAGCTATTTTATAATGGTTAGTAATTGGTGAACATATTCACACCATTCAAGAAAAGGTTAAACCAGGTACTTACATGGTTGAAGTGTGTTCAGACAGAGTTACTGAAGCTTTATTTCACTGCTTTATTAGTGAGTGACCTCTTTTAAGCACTGAAATGGTATCACAGTCTTGCTCATGTTTGAATTTGGGGCAGAAACAGCCTTCTGACAAGTAGCAAAAGAAGGGATAGCCTTCTGGGGAATTGCTTTGAGCTTTATCTTCTCCAGAAGCTGCTGATTCAGTGACATCTTTCCTGCTGGTTTGAACAAGAAAATCAAATCCATGCATGAATTCAGACTTGTGGCTAGTAGAGTCATTAAGCTGAGTCTCAGAGCCCTCTGTGAGACTGTTGGAGTAACACCCAATTAAGAATGCTTTCTGAAAGTGCTGACAACAATGCCATGAGTGTCCAGTAAAGACATTTGCACAGTGCAGAGATGTAAAGTCTGTAATTCACATCAGCAGAAATTTACATATCTGAAGAATAAGGGAATAGCTGAGTATTATTGGAAGGCAGCAGCATCTAAGCTTTGGACATGAGCATCCTAATTCCTCTCTAAATTGCAAACATGGTGTGGCTTCTGCTTCCTAGCTGTGTTCCAATCTATGAATATTCAATAAAGTAGCAGGCCTGGAGGTTTTCATGCAGCCACTCTCTTTTGGAAAAACCACAAAATTGTCATCACTTATTTGAATGTTTTTCAAATTCTGGTTTCCCTCTTTGGGGTTTTTTTTTTTTGTTTGTTTTTGTTTTCTGTTTGATGTTGTCCATTTCCCCCAAGGTCTCTGAAATATCAGATAGTGGGTCTAGATGAGTTATTTTATCAAATTTACAAAAAAGAGAAAAACAGGATATTAACACTACATCACATAAATTAAAAAGCAGTGTTAACAACTCTGATAATAGACTTCTTTATGGAATAAAACATTGTAGCAGTTAGAGCAACTGTCAGGGTTCTCAATTTTTAGTTAATCTCTATCTTTAGGATTAAAGTGTAGTACTTTGAAACTTTAACCAGGAAGAGGCATGAAAAAATTCTGTATTGAAAAAAGAAACTTTTAGCAGTTACGTGATAACACATTTTCAGACAATATGGGCTTTATGTTGTGACTTTTTAACTGGAAATGAGCACAGCACCTTCTGTCAAAAACTTTAGAAAAAGAGATGGATAAATGATCCATATTTTTAAATACCTCTCTTTCTCCTACAGGTCTCCAAAACACTTGAGGAATTTGATGTCGAAGAGCAACCAAGTTCCCTATTAGAAAAAAGATATCCCAATATTAGAGTTATACAGTCTGCAGTAAAACAGTTGAAAAGTGATGAACATGTAAGCTAAGGTTTGATTTTTTTTAATTTGGTTTTTCAAGTTATGTATATAAAAATAATTTATTAGATGAATGTTTTGCGTGAGAAATTTTGTTCAAGAACATTTTGGTTATTGAATTGATAAGTTACTAAAATTACAAGAAAATACTTCCTAATTCTAATTTTACTTGCTGCTTAACACTTTTTCAAGTAGAAATATATACAAAGGACAAAATAAATCTTGAAAGAACCAACCCTTCTGTTTAGCAGGAAATATATTGCAAATATGAGCAATGGACAGCAGGTACACACCCTTGTTAGCTCTGAGTCAACATGTTAATTTTTCACTTCAGCATGTATCAGAAACTCACATTGACAGCCAAAACTGGTTTTGCTCACTTTTAAGTTTTGGAGATGTAATTTCAGGTAGATTCTGCTAACATTCTGTATCCAATGGTTTTCTTATATCATTACTGGGACAGTGTTTTCATGTAGGTCTTGGTGGACACAAATAATTAATGTATGTGGATTTGGAGGATCTTTTGCCCAAAACCATTTTAGTAACCAAAACCATTATGTAGCTTCTAGTTTGTAGAACAACAAATAATCTTAAAATTTAAGATCTTCTTTCTCAGAATGACATAGCTTGTTTAGTGCCTCTATTTTTTCTTCAGCAAAGAACAGATTTTCAGTCTTATATCCTGTGCCTGGTTAACTCAGAGCTACTGCTGTTGAAATGTTTTTAATGAGATTCTCAATTAATAATTTATAATAGTGCATAGTTCTGTTCCTGGGGCTTGAGGGACATTTGGCACGTAGAAAATACAGAACTCCTTTGGCACAGCCAGTGCCAACAAGTGGTAAACTTGATCTTGCTTCGAGTGCACTGTGTACACTTCCCATTTTATTGGTCACATATTTGTGGTGAGTGTGATGGGAATAAATAGCACACATTCAGTGAGAGTATGAAGGCTTGTTCCTTGAGAAGCCCCTTAATCCTTTTAATATCTGCAAATTACTGTGACATTAAGGAAGGAGAAAGCTGATGTTGTCTTAGATGTCTTGATTTAGCTGAATTCTCTTAGATGAATTGGTTTTTCTTTCCTCTTTATTGTTAACAGAAAATTTACACTGAAGATGGGAAAGAATATATATATGAAAAACTTTGCCTGTGTGCTGGAGCCAAACCAAAATTAATTGCTGAAGGGAACCCGTATGTATTAGGAATCCGGGATACTGACAGTGCACAGGTAAATGTGTTTTGGACTTAAAAATGTGTAATATATTCCTACATGTGGTGCAAAATAAGAGAATTATTGTGGAGTGAAATGGAGAAACAGAAAATAATGTTTGTTATGATATATTCTTAAATAGGAACATTTTCACTAGCAGAAAAAGCGTCTTATAATGCCACTAAATTAGTTAGCCACTATATTTATTAAGTTTATAGATAGCTTATATACATTATTTCTAACATGATAATATGGAATAAACAATATTTTTTCACCCTCCAGGCAGAATCCAATTGGAAAATATAAACAGGAAGTAGGCACCAGTAGAAATTTCCCCAGGAAGGCGTGTGTGTGATACCTGGTGCAAAGGGCAGCTTCGTACAGTGGAAAGCTACTGAAGGAATTATTTTTTGTTCTCTTTTAGTTCTACTGTAGCTTCTCCTTTTTGTACAGAAAAGAGTTAGATATAGTCAAAGATATGGGAAAGTTTTCACCTGAGAAATGACTTAATGGACTAAAAACTAAGCTTGGAAGGCAAAGGTGAAGTTTTACTGCTGTAAATCAGAATTAGAGGAGGCAGGGTGAGCACTGCTTCTCCATGACATGTAACTGCCATTCATCAAATGAAGCTGGACCTTGAGGATAAAAAAAAGAGTTATATTTTCAAATAATCTGAAGTGACACTGAAATTGTTACAAAAGCTTCTGTTGCAGGTCTCAGCCTAGCTATGTGTGCATCAATAGTCTGAGAAAATCAAGACTAAGATACTGAAAAGGATATAGTTGATCAGTGTGAGGGAACATCCTCTAAATGACATTTTTCCTTTCTATATTCAGGCTTTTCAGAAGAATTTGGCTCAGGCTGAGAGAATAGTGGTGGTAGGAAATGGTGGGATTGCCCTTGAATTAGTGTAAGTGAACAAAAAAGCCCTAATCAAATAAAATCTTTAACAATGCAATGCTAAATCTAGTGTACATGAGTTTGGGAGAAAGTTGGCTTATAAAATTGCATCTCTTAGAGCATTTAGTAGCAAAACTGATTAGAAGTTGTTTGTTTGTTTGTTTGTTTTTGCAACATAGTTATCTTACTGATGCATAAAATTACGAAAGCTCCAGAAGAAGCTTTGACACATAGATATGAAGAATATAAAGTGCATGTTCCACATAGTGCAAATTGTTTTTAATATGTTTTTAATAGTGGGAGTCTGGCAGAAATGCACTTATTTTTCTTTATGGGGAGCAGGAAATACTAATTATTAGTATTATAAGTTTTATCTGCTCTCCCACCCCCTAGCCCTGTTCAGTTGAGGTTGTGTTGGTGAGAAAGTATGACTTGTCAACTTGAAGAGATATTTTTTAATGGGTTCCTTATGTAAATATCTAGAAGTGGATTTGATAGGTTGGAAAGTCTTGGATCCCCTAGTTCTGGCTCTAGAAGGAAACTTGACACACTTTTGCTTGTGTTGCTAATAGATCCTTTTCAGGCAGTCTGTCACTTTATCCCTTGTAATGTCCATAGGTATGAAATTCAAGGCTGTGAAGTAATCTGGGCAATCAAAGACAAAGCCATTGGGAACACTTTCTTTGATGCAGGAGCAGCTGAATTTCTCCTTCCGAAGCTCACTGCTGAAAGCAGAGAGACTCCAATTGAGTGTAAAAGAACCAAGTACACACTGGAAGGTATGGGGTTTAGTTTCCTGACACTGCAGCAGCATCATTTCATTTTAATGATAGTCTTAAAATTGGTCAGTTGAGCAGCTTGGAATAAGGCTTACAGTTATCATTAATGATATTTCTTTCTTCATAACCTGACAGTAAAAAAGCAACTTAAAACCCATCCGAATTTATGTAGACAGAATATAATACAGTTTCTTGCAAACTGTAAAAAAGTGCTTACCTTTGTGCCAAACTTATATTAATTCCCTGTATTCTTTCTGCTGAAGAATTTGTTCTGTTTTCTGTAATGTTTTGATGTGAGCTATCTCACCATTATATAGGAAGGAGCTGTCACGTAGAAAGATATTGGTGGAGCAGATGAAACTGCACAGAACATTATAGAACGTTATTACAGGTGGAGTGAAACTGTTTCAGAAACAACAATTAACTAGGACTGCATGAGCAAACATCACACAAACATATGTATGACCAAAATCATAACAAAAAGAGCATGGTTCTAGACATCAGGCAGGAAGAATAAGACTATTACACTTCCTCTTTCCCTTTGGCCCCCAGTTGGTATTTTTCTATTTATTGAGAATCCTTGTTCTGAATTCTGAGGACAAGGCAGTATGCACACTAAATCTGATATACTCCATCTCTTTCCTTCAGGAAGTGAGGAAAAAGGAAGAGTTACAGGAACATCTGACAAGCTGGGCAGTGCCTTAGGCCCCGACTGGCATGAGGGCTTACACCTTAAAGGGACTAAGGAGGTATGGCTATAACCTTGCTGTCATATTTATCTGAGTGTTGTGGGCATGAGCACTGTGAAAAGTTCCATCTCTGCAATAAAGCAAAAATCCTCACATTTAATTTTTTTTGTAAATTTATGAATTCCTTAGCTGTTAGCTGTTTGCATGTGTTTTGCATTTTAAAAATGACCTATCAAGGGTGGTCATTCATAGACCAGCTAAAGGATGTTTAGGAAATTTAGCATCTTAATCAGTGGTGGTTTGGCTGTTGAAGGCTGTGGAACTGTATTTGTGTAGTAGAGAATAAAACAAGGCACAAATTCATAAAACAGTTTAGAGGAATAGGTAACTTTACAACTTCTGCCTTGAGCTCAGAATATGGTTGAAATGTGGGTTGATGGTAGAGAATATTTTTTCTTTTTGCAGTGTTTAGCACATAAATTTATTATTGTTATCAAAATTTAATTAATGATAGAAAAAACAAAGGATTTGCAATCCTGAAAGACAGAAAATAGGAGTTTACTTTATTCTGTTCTAATAAGGTTTGAACTCTCTTCCTGTAAGCTTAGGGTAATCTGAATATGTTTTCTGGCATGCCAGAAAAATCTAATTGTTACGAACTTTCAAGGAACATGAGATACCTGCTGAAAAAGCAGATAAATTGCCATTGGCTATGGTTAGATCTGTGCCAAAAAGAGGAAAATTTGGAAATCCAGGTATTGGGCTGGGATATATGGTGGGGGTTTTCCAGTTTAGTAATAGCAATTTAGGTGAATATATCGTTGCTATTATCAATATTTAATCACTAATCATTATGTTTATAATTTCAATTTTTCTTTAGTTTTCTCATAAAGTACATATTGAAACACAGTGTGAAGTAAAGAAAATATACTTACAGCAAGAATTTATCCAACTGCAGCGGACTTCCTTGACTTTTCCTAAAGGAGAGAAAAATGTAGAAGCAGATGAGGGTGAGTGCCAGTGCTGATAAGACACCGAAGATAAATCTGTGCTAGAGCATGTTTGATCTTGTTTGCTGTTTTAAAGCAAATACAGATTAGAAAAATAAATCTTTTTTCTCTATAAATTGAGGTCTAGCAGTTTACAGTAATCAAATTTATGGGCTACAATTAAATTACAAAATCTTATGGGTCAGACCCTTTTTTCCACAAAGTCACCAAAATCCTGTATGCAGAATATTCCATCCTTAAAACAATCCATTAAATTAATACTTTTAATAGTGAAGTTAAAACAGGAGAAAAAAACCCCACCAACATTTTGCATCAAAACTGAAGTAAATCTTTAAAGTAGAGAAAAATATCCCCTTTCTTTATGAATAATTATGCCTATAATTTCCACTTAATTAAAATTAATATTTAAAAGATTACTTTAGTAATCAGTTACTTTCGGCGTAAGTCAAATCTGGGCCGTTCTTTTTGCTTTTGAGGTACTTCTGTGCCTCTGTAAGTTTCTGCATAAAAGAATATTTGGCAGTTGCATACTTGAGAGAACATCCCACAGGATATAGTATTTACTCCCCTACAAATGAGGGCTTTAATTTAGGAAAATTCTGAAGAAAGTTGTTGGTAGGAGTTGGAGCTGAGATCCGAAATCACTTTTTTCTCTAGTTCTGAGCGATGGTAAGAAAAGTTAGAGGTAATCTCTGCTAATTTTTTCCATTTTGAATTTTAATCTTTTTTTACTTATTCAGTTACCTCAAAAGTTTTTTCTTTCATATCTTATCATAAGATGTAACTAATAAAATAACTTATATTGGTTACATTCTTGGGGCAAATTTCTCCCTTTTTTCAGTGCTGTGGCCTGTATATGTGGAATTAACTAATGGAAAAATTTATGGATGCAATTTTATTGTCAGTGCAACTGGAGTTGTGCCAAATGTTGAACCATTTCTTGATGGCAATAATGTAAGTATACTGATTTTTATTTTGGAGCTTTTCAAGTTAGGTGAAAGTAACTTTTTCAGCTGGTTTATGCTTCTGTTATGACATGGAACATGGATTGCTAAAGGTTTAAATACTATGCACCATCTCAAAATAAGGCAGGTTATGTTGATATTGAAATATCCAACATGATACAATACATATTTGATTTGTGGTCTTGGTTTATTGTGTTGTTCCCCATGTGTATATATACAGTATATATGCAGTATTAAGCCTATACAAAGAGAGAAAAACATCTGTGTAGTTGGCTAATGTGGCAAAAATGTAGAATAATTTCCATGTTAGTTCTGTACTATATTCTTACCCTAGTAATCTTGATATTTGCTCCTGGAAAGGAAGTAACTATTTCCAATACTTTTCATCCTGGATACTGGGCTGTCAAGGTGCTTGTGTTCATTGAGGGAAGTCACCCTGAGTCAGCACCCAAATGTGGATAGTGATTCTGGCGTTCATAACTGCCATGTGAATTTTGAGATCATTTTGTTTCTGTGTTCAGTGTCTGCTCAGCAACAACTAAAACACCCCTGGGTTATTAACACTGTTTTCATCACAAATCCAACAAATAGCCCCATACAAACAACTTACAAAAAATGATCCCAGACAAAACCAGGACATTGGGGTGTTTTGAGTTTAAGTGGTGCTATCTGATTAGGAAGTAAAAGGCTGTGCTCTGTTTAAAGAAGAAAATGCTGAAAACATAGATCTGATGTTGAACCATGAGATATTTCCAGGCCTATGCTACAAGCTTAGATCAGGAACTAAGATTTTGCAATGGTATTTTCTTGCCTTGGCAAAAAATATGAAGTCATCTCTTAAGACTCAGTATCCCTGTAACACACAGTGTGATTTGGAATTTGACTTCCCTGCCTAGGTATCAGTAATAATCCTTTAAAAACCTGTGCTGTACTTTAGAAATTTTTGTAACAGCAATGCTTTGTACCTTCCATGGAGGTCTTGCCACTCAAGGTAAATAATAAAGTAACAGCTGTTTGCTTAAGGTGGAGAAAGTTGAATGACTTGAGACTTGTTTCATTGCTGATGTGTGCAAACCCCTCAGTTTGCTGTGGCTGAAGATGGAGGACTGAAGGTAGACGAGCACATGCACACATCGCTGCCAGATGTGTATGCAGCTGGAGATATCTGCACGGCAGCGTGGGAGCCAAGCCCCGTGTGGCACCAGGTACATCCTCACACATGTGTGATCCACAGGGAATTACACACCAGTGCACACACCAGGGAGTGAAAGGTTAAGGAAATGGATAATCCTGGGTGGTTGATGACTGTGTTTTATGGAGGTGGTGGGAAACGGAGCTGGCCAGCCCTTCTGAGTATTAAAAACACAAAGTATGCAGTGAGTACTCACTGCAGTGAGTGTGGTCATGGCACAGTGACAGTCTTGTGATTTAAATCTTCCCAATTTTCTCTTTCAGATGAGGCTCTGGACCCAAGCTCGGCAGATGGGATGGTATGCAGCAAAGTGCATGGCAGCAGATGCTTTAGGAGAATCTATTGATATGGATTTCAGCTTTGAACTATTTGCTCACATTACAAAATTTTTCAATTACAAGGTCAGTACAGTACCACTGAGTAACACATACTAATTGCTGACACTGGGCAAATGCTTTAATACTGAGAAAACAGGTTTCTTTATATAGTAGTTAACTCTAGGTTATATTTCCTCCATTCATACTATGGGTATGATATTTCAAGGGGAAGATTTTTGAGTCCATTGTGTGTTTGCAAGCCAGTGGTGGGGGGAGCGACCTAGGGACAAATATTTCCATGTTTGCATCACTTTTGAGGCTGAGAAGTATTAGCAGCAGAAATGCTAAAAGCCACTGCAATGTTCTTATGAGAGCTTTTTCCTTTTCCTTCTGCTAGGTGGTGGTTTTGGGAAAGTACAACGCTCAGGGCTTGGGCTCAGACCATGAGCTGATGCTAAGATGTACCAAGGGACACGAGTATGTGAAAGCAGTGATGCAGAATGGCCGAATGATGGGAGCTGTGCTGATTGGTGAAACAGACTTGGAAGAAACCTTTGAAAATTTAATTTTAAATCAAATGGATCTTTCCATGTATGGTGAAGATCTCCTAAATCCAGATATTGATATAGAAGATTATTTTGATTGAACAATACCCCATTCCCCTTTTGTATGAAGCTTTGATAGCAAGTCATACATCTTAGAAAACTATTTTCTCAGGATTACCAGAAATGAGGGATAAATGCAATCCTCTATTAAGATTTTGGGTTTATCTTGCCAAAATACTGACTGGGTACTGCCACACGTACCAGGTAGTGGTGCAATCTCTGTTGAGCTGGCTCAGATGAACAGAGAACAGTTTTAGGGCACAGGATGCTCAGAGCTCTTGCTACCTGGAATGTGAGTTGCAAATATATGGCCTTACTCAGGTGTTTTTTTTTTATCTTTCTCCCCAGACCAATCACCTTTTTTTTTTTTAATGAGAATGACTGTTTTTAACAAAATTAATTCAATTTTTGGCAAAAGTCTCAGCTAAAGAATGGGTGAAAGACTAGGCTTTAGTTACTGTCATATTATTTAATTTATCAAAAAATAGAGATGAGCATGTTCTTAATGATATTATAATTATATAATGATATAATTCTTATACATGTGAGTGTAAGGGAGAAGACCCATAATGCAACCACCCAGAACTTGCGTTTATTAGTGAAACTGAACTTACCTTTTTGATCTTTGGCTGCTAAAATGTTAAAAGTAGAAAATAAAATTGTATCTAGCACTCAGCATATGTGCCTGAGAATGCTAGCAGGCAGCAGTAGCTGTTGAGTCTTTCCAAGGCTGGCAGGTTGTCTTGTTTGTAAACTTAAATTTAGGTACTTCTGTAAAGCACAGAAGTCATAACTTTCTCTTTGAATAACAATGTAAAGAAGTCAAATTTTAAGAGCAACAGACATATTTCAGGGATAAAAATACATAATATTTCACTCACATACAATATTCACTCAAATGTGCCACAGTGGGTGTAGGGACACATGTCCCTATTCAGAACTGCAGAGATGGCAATGCCCACGTGGGCTGAACAACTAGCTCTGCCAAAGCAGCAGTGACCCAGTCAGAACTCGAGAGGAAGGATGTGTGATGTCACTCCTTGGGGCTGGTGACAGCAGCTGCCCTGGAGAAGCTGTGCCCTGGCTGCAGTGGAGTCACTGGTGAAGAGAAGAGTCACCTGCACAGCAGGCAGAAGGAACAGGAGGTGACAGGGTCTTCATGAAGAGCTCAGGACCACCAAGTCCTGTGCTGCAAAGGAGGGAAACTTCAAGAGGACTCTCATGGGAGTGGTGGATGGAGACTCCCACTGGAAGGAAGTCTGGAAATTTCTGCATCTCTGGCAGTCCTTTCCAGACTGCAAGAACCTGCCACAGTGTTACTATATATTACACTTCCAAAAGAGTCAAAAAGGCAACATGGTCATTATATAGGTTTTGTAATCATTGCTGTATCCTAAGATGTGCACCAATTATTTTGATACAAACCACTTTTTCCTTCACTACTAGCCTTCTAGATTTGACAGTTTTTAAAGATATTTGTTCCCTGATCAGTGTTTATTAAATAAAAATACCATTACTAAAGCACAAATTGAACTTACATACTGCATTGTCCATGCAGCTGCGACCATTATTAGATCCTAAATGTAGTATGTGACACTCAGTCAATAACTAGTGGCTGGTCATTTCCATCTGCCTGAGGCTTAGGCTTTTTTGCTTTTAAGTTAGGACTACAGCTGGGCCGTTTATGTTCCTGTGATTTCTTCATCACTGAATCTTGGACAGTCTTTGATCCAGTCTGGGCATTTTCTCTGCTTCCTTTTGAATTTGAAGATTGAGATGGTTTGACCTGTAAGATATAAAGAGTTCAATTAAAATTCTAACATTGTTTACCTTCTTTTTCCGTGTTCCCACACAAGAGAGAAGAAATTTATGAGGTTGACTACTTTACTACATGTTTTCAGCAGATAGTAAATAATTATAATGGAGAAGATATCTATATGGCAAATCAGAACAGATCTAAATACCTTGAAAACACTTCTGCTGTTTATCATTCCTTCTATGGTGATGATGTGTCCCTCCTTTTTCAGCAGCCAGGCTTTTGGTCCCACTTTCAGGTAGGATATTGTAGCAAAGGCTGTGAAGCTGAAATCCTCCCTGCATGAATTAAATCACTGTTACAAGAGAAGATTGGAGCAGAGGCCAGACTATGCAGGGGAAAAAAAAAAATCATAGAATCATTAAGGTTTGGAAAGACCTTCAAGATTATCAAGTCCAAGCATCAACCCAGCACCACCACTAAACCATGTCCTTAATGGCCATATCCACATGTTTTGTGAACACTCCCAGGGATGCCTGCTTCAACTTTCTGTAAGGATAGGTAGATATTAACCCTTCTGATGCATGTTCCAAATAGCAGCTTCATTCTGCTTTATTTATTCAAGTAGCCAGTCAGATGACTTAGAGCTACTCTGATCAACACCTAACATAATTCAGTTTGTGGAACCTTTACACATACAAAAAAAACTCAAACACACACTTGTCAATCTCTTGAAACACATGAAAGAAAATGAGGCAGAAGGATGTAATAAATAATCTGCTCGCCCTCTTAATAATATCTAAAAAAAACTGTGTGGAGACATGCAAAGAAAAATTAAGACAAAGGGATTAGATGTTTGTAGATATTCTTGAACTTATAACACTCAGCACACAGCTTACAGAGGCAGCACTGTTGTTAGTTTCGCTATGCTTTCTTAAAATTTCTGAATACCACTTTCTACATTAGCCAGTCTTTCCTGACTTAATACATCATATGGGCAACCCCATTTGCTTTCCTTATCCATGGAATGTGAATAACATCTGTACGAACTGCAGACTTCTCCAAAATGAATCCTGCTGCAGATTTAAACATTCTGTCAAAATACAGAAGAACACCAGCTTTTTAAAATTGCACAAGATGCAACAAGAAACAGTATTTCAACTCTTCCTCCAACTTTTGAAATGGAAATACAGCAATATTGAAGGATTTTCAAGGATACTTTAAATGTATCTGAAATAAAAACAAGACTAAAGAATGTATCCATTAATGTTATACAAAAGTAACAAGAGAGCAAAGAAAAATTACTACTAAATGTTAAAAAATCAAAACCAAGAAAAAATAGTTATCTTACATACTTCAGATACTGCTGCAGCAGTAAGTGGGCAACAATTCTCTCCAGCTCCTCTCGAGGGTGCTTGGGTGGAGTAACTTCAGCCACCCTGAATTTGGACACACCTTTCCCAGACCAGGCATCGATTAATTTCAGTGGGGTGAGTTTCTCACTCATGCGGTCAGCTTGCTCAAGGATTTTTATTAGATCCCTGCAGTATCCTGTTATATCCATCTTCTCACATGCTGCAAGTAAAAGTAAAGGAACATGTAAATAGAAAGCTCTTTGTAGTTATATGTAGCTGTAAATACATATTTTTGTGCTGTATAATAGCAAGGCTTTTTTTTTGTTTTGCTTTTAAACTAACTTCAAAAAAAAGCAATAACTTTTCTTCTGTCAAATCAGGATATATTTATACTCACATATTTTTCTCCATTATTGAAACTCACATCTGACAAACATTTGTACTCATATTTGATGTTACAGACCAGAAATTATTTCAAAGCATAAAATTTGCAAGGTAGCTAGTATGTTACTCTAGAACTGGACTCCTTTATTATGAAAAGATTAGAGAGCACAGAGGAGGTGAAGCCTGTGAGACATTTCTTCTCTCAAGACAGTTATGGATGAAATGATACAGACATAAAAAGCAGTAATTACATTACAATAATTAGCTTCATCATCCATAACAATTCTGAGCAACAACACATCAATGTAGTACATAATGATCAGCCTTCTCCATGATCAGAGCATGGCACAGAATTACCCCAGCTGACTAAGGATTAAGTACTGAAAAACAAATACTACTGCTAAGTTTCTTAAGAGCTTGCTTAAGTTTCAAAAGGCCCTGGAGAGGAAGAAACAGTAAACAGGATCCATTTCAACTGTATTTAATCACACAGCTCCTGCAAGCGTTGGGGACAAGCCAGCTCCCTACTCTTCACAACCTCTGATCCCAGCGTACATTTCAGGTAAGCCCCATTTCTAATTAGGAGATAACAAGACTTTGTTACTTGCAAGACTTTGCAAAAGACTTTTATTATAAAATTACACTGTATAATGAAAAAAAGTTGAATTTTGGTTTGTCTACCCAATAGGGGTAATAAGGGCAATAAAGTCTAGTTATGAGAATAGCTTTGAATTGTTCCTCAGTTTTTTTCAAGTGTTGATCACTGTATTATCCAAATACTTTTTGCAACAGATATGTGATATGAGGAGATGGTATTTTCCACAAGAATTCCTAGGACTTAGGTGGTCCTCAATGAGATTTAAGGTGATTTTGTGCATCCTTTAGAGATGCCCAAGACCAACTTTCTCTCAGTTCTCCTTTCAGTGTTCTTGCTTTCCATGGGGTTTCCCATGTTTAAGTCACAGCACTCACTTTTTAAGTGCAACAACAGATGCTTTGATCTTCTGAGTTCCGATGGGTACCAAAGCAAAACATTGAATTAAGAGTGCTCTGCACACCTGTTAGGTGCAGTTCGGACACAGGAACATCTCATGAGTGTGCAGCACTGAAATTGTCAGGGATTTTTCCAGATAAGTTGTGAGAGGACATGCAAACTGTCCCTCCTCAGAGCCTAAATGTGAACACTCTGGCTTGCAGGGGCTCCTCCTCAATAAAGCTTTCACACACAAGCAAACCCTGAAACAAAACCTGACGCACACCAGAATCCTTTTAAAACAGGTAAGCCAATCTCCTCCTTGCCCCAGCTTCCCTGTTGAGCCTGAAAAATATCAAAGTGCCCAACCTCAGGCAAAAGGCCAAACCAGGGAGTATTCTGCTAAATACCCTGAAATTGGCAACAATAGACCACCAAAAACTGATAATCCTAACAAAATCTGCACCTTGAAAATAGTCAGTAACACAAGCACAGTTCACAAAATTGGCTTACAGTTTTTCTACACCAGGTATTTATTTAAATCAACTTTTCCCATGTTCTCTGTCCATTACCTACCATTCTCTCTACAGCAGTTATCACATATCCTATTGCAGTTTGCAGAATCCCACACTTCATCAAAGTGGTGGGCTATGAGTACTCGGCGACACCTGAGGAATAGAGAGCAGAGGGGGGCTACAGAACCCACATGAGCACGTAACACTCGTGTTATACATCATTACAATGGTGAAAAAGGTCCCTAGGGACAGCTCAGATCTCAAAACAAGCACAAAGAATCATCACAGGAAAATCAGAGAACAAATACTGCAACACCAATATTCCCCATCACCTATGCCAATATGGATAATGATTAAACACTGGTGGAGGAACAGCTTGGTTGAAGAAGAGCATAATCTGCAGTTTCAAGAGAAAAATGGAAGAATATGAACTCTTTGTTACACTGAGGCCAAAAAAGTCTTTAGTGGATGCACCAGTTGTCCACAACAGAGATATACATTTTCCATGAAGTATTTCAAATATCTCAGTGAAACAGTAAACAAATGAAGCAGTAAACATGTGTGGATTCCTATGTGGTCATTAAACACTGCATCTTAGAGTCAAAACTACAGAACTCCAGTATTTCCTCTGACTGGGATTTGAAATCCAGTGTTTGTTCACAGATATTTCACCTCTACATAACCATTGTATCCTGAAGCTGGCAATCTTTTTCCTGGGTTTGTGGGTGGTTTTGTTTGGTGATGGATTCATTTTGGTTTTGTTTCAGGCTTTTTTTTTTTTAATGCCCCCTAAAAACTCCAACAAAATTAGCCCATTTAAAAACTAAGTAAGCAACCAAGCCACCAATGTAACTTACTTGCTCATATTTTGGCAATAAGATACCATATCATACAGCTTCTCTTGGCCAACATTTTCCATCACCACCATTGAGCTGATTCTGAATATATCTCCAAACCCATAATACAAAATGCAGTCAGCTTTTTGGTCATCTCTACCTGCAATGCATTAAAACGAACAGATAATTACAATCTCAAGCTCCTTGATGAGCTTTTCTCCAGATAGACTCAAATCTGCCTTTAAAAAAGTAATGAGATGAACAAGATCAAAAAACCCCAGAATATTGCAAAATGGCTTTGGGGGTGGATTTTAGACATAACAGGTATTTAGTGCCACTACACATTGAACAATTCTTAAAATTTCCAGCTCCAGATTCCCCATCTTACTTGTATTTCTGAAATTCATAGTGATTAATCATCATCTAGAGACAATCTGGGTAAATCACACATCCCAGGCGCTATACAAAATAAAAAAATTAAAAATCGTGTATCAAATCCATGTCATGTTATTCTGGTAAGCCACAGATTTGATACATCAAATATTTTAAAAAATGCTGAGTGGAGGTCTGGATACCCAGTTATTCTTTGTTATACTGCAGTAGAGGCCTGGTCATGAATGTAGTTTATATTTAAAGCATCTTTACAGAGGCAGTTCCATTATACCCTTTGTAAACTGTCTCAAAGGCAAGAGACTCTGCACAAATGGATGGAAAACTGAAGGACAATTTTAATGGTTTAATGGATGTAAAGGGCACTTCCTACAATACCTGCACGTCCGCTCTCTTGGTAGTAGTTTTCCATGGACTTGCTCATAGAGTGATGAATTACAAACCTCACATCAGGTTTATCAATTCCCATGCCAAAAGCAACAGTTGCCACTACAACCTGTGAAAAATATTAAGAAATCATCCAGATACCAAACAACAATTAGTTTAAATAAGTCCATGTAAAGTATTTACTTAACCTGAATTTGATTTGTTGACCATCCTTTATGAACTTTGGTTTTATATTTAGCATCCATGTTTGCATGGTAAGTCCCTGCCTTGATTCCCAGTTTCTGCAAACTCGCAGTAACTTGCTCAGAATCCTTCTGAGAAAAGCAGTAAACAATTCCTGCACAAAAGTGAAAGAGGCCTCATTATAATGCCTTAAAAAGGCCAAACAATCCCCAATATTAAAAACAATTGTGGAAGTTTTATTAACTTATAAAAGAAGTAATTAAAAAACATTATACAGTCTTTGTGTCTATTTAGTCCACAGTATTGGTATTTGTCTTGGGTTACAATACAGGATGTGAACAAAAGTATGTATTCTATTACCATCTGCTGAAACAAGGTGGGGCAGTGATCCTTATCTCTGTGGGAGATATTCTCTGCTAATAGGCCATCTGTTAAAAAACAGGTGGGCAGTGCTCTTTATCTTTTTCATAACTCACCCTTCCTCCAGGAAGATATTTTCTGTTAATGGGCCATTGAGTCCCATTGCAGGACCGATAAAATTACATCATTCCATTGTGAGATGCTCCACCCAGGGGGAGGAGCCAAGCATCCACACCTGGATATAATTTGGGGTTTGGGACAGAAAAGTCACCCTTACCCACTGGTTTCCAGAGGACAAGAGCTACCAGAATTTTCTATGGGATCACTACTTCAACAAGACCACTTCATCTGGACTGCTACCACCACTCTAACTAGAGGGGTGTCAGGTGGTATGCTGACTCTGTCAGTGTTCTTTTTTTCTTCTCTGTTTTGTACTATTGCCTGTATTTTATTTTTCTCTTTTTTATTATTAAATAGTATTTCTGACTTGGAGCCTCTCACTGGTTTTACTTTCAAACCACTACGGTATTCACAAAGGAAACTCCAATTATCAGCTTGGACCTGAAGGCTAAAGAAGAAATACAGGTGCCAATCCATAGAATCATGGAAGCATTCCATTCTGATGTTTCAGTTAAATCTGCTTTTTGTCATTAGTCAGGCTGGGCTAAGTGAGGGATTACACACAAAGCCACGTGATCTGTGATCATTTCAGCACAGTTTGTGTTCAGGGAGCTGCTCCTCACAGCCACAGAGCTCCAAGCAGAAACATGGATAGACTGCTGCTCTGGAAACCTGGGTTCTGCAGCCTTGGCAAGATGTCTCTCCTCTTTACTTCGACTACAGAATTTATTTATTACATAAGCCCGATTTTTACAGTTCTGCTTTCATCTGCAATTCACCCCATAATACCCATTCTGGGCATTGAGTAACAGAGGACTCTTATGATCAAATATGAAAAAACATGTTAAAGATAACAAGTATCTTGACACACAGAAGGTAAATAACGTGTGATTTAAGAATATAGAGGGCACTTTTCCTGAGCCTTGCTTTTACAATCTTAAAAACTTCCATTATTACCTAAGTAAACATTGTTCTATAGATATCGACATTCCAGTTCAATACTTCAGAAGACATAAGTAAACAGCAAAGACATTTAAATACTAATGAATGAAGAGAGAAATTATTTAAGGTATGGATCTTACAAAATTTCATTTATTTGAATGCTGGATGTTTAATGTATGGTGAAGGCATACATTCAAGATAATTTGAAAACATCCCAACATCCTTGGAATGCTTAAGGTTACGAAAGATAACGTGTCTTTTTTGACATTTTTTACCTGACAGTCCTTTGTATCTTCCATTAATGGTCTTAACTATGTCCTCAATGAAATCTTCATTATTTGAAGGCTTATGTCGAACCTCAAAAATATATTATGCATGTGTCAGAGTTCAAGTGGGCAAACAGTCTGCCAAACAACCTTATTTTAGTTTTTCTGTGTCTTGGGTTACAATACAGGGTGTCATAAAAGGTATCTATTCTATCACCATCTGTTGAGACCAGGAGGGGCAGTGATCCTTATCTCCATGGGAGATACTCTGCTAATGGCCCATCCATTGAAACCAGGCAGGGCATTGTTCTTTATCTTTTCACAACCCATCCTTCCTCCAGCCAGTCATTTTCTGCTAATGGCCATTGAGTCCCACTGTGGGACTGATAAAATTACTGCATCCCATTGGAAGTAGCTCCAGCCAGGGGGAAGAGCCCAACATTTCTTACCAAGATAAAAACAGAGGGTTTGGGACACTAAGGGAGCCCCTTTCTCCACTGGACTCCAGAGGAAAACCGGATTTCTCCACATCACCACTGGACCTCCGGAGGGAAACTGCACCTTGTACAGGAGCACTGCTCCAACTGAGCCACATCTGTCACTGCAGGAGGATGCAGCCACCATTTAATGGGACTGCTGCCAACACCCTGCCTGACAGGGTGTCAGGTTGTACTCTGACTTTGTCAGGGTTTGGAGTTTGTTTCTTTGTAGTACTGTATTTCTATTTTAATTTCCCTAGAAAAGAACTGTTATTCCTAATTCCCATATCTTTTCCTGAGAGCCCCTTGATTTCAAAATTCTAATAATTTGGAGGGAGTGGGTTTACATTCTCCATTTCAAAGAGAGGCTCCTGCCTTTCTTAGCAGACACCCGTCCTCCAAACTAGGACACTCCGGTATAATAAACATAACTGTTCCGCCATTTTAAAAAAGACTATATTCTTCTTATGAACAGTCAGATTACAGTTCAAAAGTCTATTGAAAAATAATCCCCAAAACAAATCTGCAAGCTTTCCCCACCACGATCAATAAACAAATCTGTGGTCAAAGTGAAAATACAGCACAACAAAATAATTCACAACTTTTTTGCTATCATAAGACATATTTTCCAACAGGTTAAAGCAGCCTGAGCCTACTGCCTGCCTCTGTCCCTGCAGGAGACAGCACGACAGCACAACAGCACTGCAGCCAGAAAACCAGATAACAAGACCTACCTCATAGTAAAGGTTGGGTCGGTTGAAGGAAGCAGTAAAGGTAATGCACTTCTGAACATGTAAAATGTTCTGAGCATCCTTTAAAACATGATTGGTAGCTGTTGCTGTCAATCCAATCAAGGGAGTATTGGGAAATTGTCTTTTCAGGATACCAAGAGACTTGTAGTCTAAAGCAAGAAAACAAAAAGGGGAAAGAAAAAGATTTCTCATACCACAAATGCAAACTTAAAAAAGACATTCATGTAGATAGTATTTAATGGGGTAATACTGCAATAAACATTATTACTGCTAATCTACCACAGAACTAACTAATTTACATATCCAAAGGAAGTAACAAGCAGGATACACTTATCAAAAGAGATGTTTTCTACCTGAGTTTTAAAGAATTACTCACAGAATCATTTAGGCTGGAAGACACCTTAAAAACAATCTTGTTCCAACCCCCTGCCACTGGCAGGGACACCTTCCACTATCCCAGGTTGCTCAGAGCCCCATCCAACGTGGCCTTGAACACCTCCAGTAATGAGGCATCCATAACTCCTCTGGGCAGCCTGTGCCAGTGCCTCACCACCCTCACAGTTCTTCCTAACACCCAATCTAATCCTACTCTCACTTTGAACCCTTTTGGCCCTGTTTTCTTTTAGGCTCCCTCCAGGTACTGAAAGGCTGCAATTATCAGCCACAATTCAGAAGGCAAAAATGTATGGACATAGAAATTCTTAAAGAGTTAACAAAGTATGTCTGGCATTGTAGTAGCCAACATTCAGGTTATTTTGCAGGTCTATTTTTACAAACAGCTTTTGAGTAAACAGAGTTTTTCTAACAAACAAGCAATGTAGAATTTGGATACATAGACCAGACTTAATAATAAAAAAATTTAAAGGCTCAGTACTGACAAACACCTGCTGCCTTTGAACAGAAATGCAGCCAGAGGTACACATCCAAATTCCACACTGCCTGTTGAACTAGCCTGTCTCTTGGCTCAGGCACTGTTTTTTAGCAAAATGGCTAAGAGTGACCTTACAGTTAATATTGCTTCAAATCAGGGGTTCCTTCAAAGACAAAGAAACAGTAACCAAAAATATTCTACAATCTGCAAGATAGCAAAAGGACTGAAGCACACTTTCTTTCCCTGTAAGCAGAAGGCATTTGTTTCCACTTGCTTTAGAGATGATTAAAATATATCTCATGAATTTACAAAATGCTCTACCTCTTTCATCAAGAAGTGCCAGGCAGTGGTGTACAGAATGACACTTCCATGTAGCAGTAGATTAAAGGTAACTATTGTCCATATTAAAGATGCCAACCAAAACCTTTGATTTTATGAAGCTCCAATTAAAGTAAGCTGAATACGGCATTTTTCAGAATACCAACAACAAAATCTATGTTGAAATCATCATTTGCATGAACTTAGGACATTTTGCTCCTGGAAAATTTGTGAATTAAAGTCCTTGAACTAACACAGGTACTTGTCATACATCAAGAATTCACTTAACACATGAAGGAAGCAGCTGGCCTGATTTGGGGCCCAGCTTATTATTCACTGATGCCTGAACAGCCCTGCAAAGGGGATTTTGAGGAGTATACCAGGCCTGAAGTCGTGGCCCCACTGACTGCAGCAGTGCACCTCATCCACAGCAATGCGAGCCAGGCACCCAGCCTGATAAGCCTTCTCCAGCTTGGACATGAACATTTTGCTCTTTGCAATCTTCTCAGGGGTCACATAAATAAGCTTCAGTTGTGAATCCCTCTTCAGCATTTCTGTGTGGACCCACTTCACATGTTCCTGTGCAAAACAAAACAAGAGAGCAGGGAGTAACAAATTGGGACAACACACTTAGTGCTAAGGTTCTTAAGAGGTGATTAGCAATTCATAAGGTGTAATTAGCAGAGACAAATAAAGTGGTCCATGGTATTGACCACTACAGGCCTTTGTAGATCAATATATATATATATGAAATGGTCATTTTAATACTTAGAAAATCCATGATGGAACTTTGAAGAACCAAAGTGTTGAATATGTGTCTTTGCTTCATCGTATAGTATCAATAAACTATGATGTACCAAACATGTCTGTGATACTACTAGGGTAAAATAATTCCTTGCACACGACAGTGGTTTTTATTACTGAGTTTTCAGAATGCTCCGCATCAAAACGGGCTCCAAGTCTGGCACACTGCATCAAGCCACAGACTTATCAAAGCCAGTGTCATGTGCAAGTTAATGATCACAGCCTCCTGCTAGTTAGGAAAATAACTGTAAAAAAAGCAATTGCCTAGTAAGAAACTAGGAAGTAAGTTGCTTCTTGGCCTCTGGATCAAACAGCTCACCACCATATAGTAAGACATAATTAATTGTATTGTAAAAGCCTGCACTGCTCAATGTGGTAGTAGTGGACAAAGATAATCTACTCCAAGTCCAGAAACTGAGTAAAAATCTAATACACACATCAGCCAAAGGTACTTCACATCTTCTAAACAGCCCCAAGAAATCTATTTACTCCACAGAAGGTGTTGCTTACTATGTGGTGTTGCCACTAAAACACGAACACAAGATACTCGACCACCTTACCCATATCACAGCACCCTTCTCGACAGATACTGTTGCTAGAACAGCATTAGCTGATAAATCTGTCTCATCCATTCAACATTCACAAACAACTATGCAGAGGGGAGACATCACCATAGACACCACAAAACACATGAACTTAAACACACCTTGCTGCTTGAGGCATTTAATAAAGCTGCGGAGATACCAAGCTGTTCCAAAACCATGAGCTGATCTTCCATGAGAGATATCAAAGGACATATCACCAGTGTGAAACCTGTAACAATCAATCATTGTGCAAACTTAGCAGTTCAGATGTCACAAGTACCTCCTCTAATTTTTTACTGATGCTCAGCCCTGCTCTGAAGAATCTGCCAAATGTAAGCTTAAGCTTCATATACAGCAGTGTACTCCCCTCCTAGATAGCTGACAAGTGAGATCACATAGGGATAATTCTTATTTAATGCCCATGACATGCATCTCCTCTTAGGGTCTAGACCACAACCAACAGAGCTGCAACAAAATATAAAAACATACAAAAACCAACTTGGATCATGTCTCTCATGATGTCATGAGGTGTTGATTTACCATAAAACTAAGCAATGACAGGTAGTGGTAAATTTGGCTTTTGTAAATAAGTAAGTTTCCAATGCAATTGGATGAGTTATTAAAAAAAACCCCCAGCCACATGAAACCAAACTAACCAAACAAAAACCACACCAAACAATCTTCATTCTGCAAATAACTATAAAAAGGAGAAAATGAATCTAATTCTTTATATTATGTCCTTTTTTCCCCCTTACATACCATCAGAACAGACAGCTGGTAACTGGTAACAAAGGCTCTTCCCACCACCTGTAGGCATGACAAGAAATACAGTAGTTTCACGAATACAAGCCGCACGGATTATAAGCCGCACCCCCGGTGCCTCGACAATGTTGCTGTCTTTGTCAATAGATAAGCCGCACCCCGAATATTAGCCGCACTTTCGTTCGTCGCGAGAATCCGTGCGCAGCTTTCACAAATTGGCCAATTAGTAAGAGGATCGCGGCATAGCGGGCTTTACTGGCTCGGGGCGGGGCCAGGAAGGCTCGGCCCGCTCATGGTTGCCGACGGGGCCGGGTGGCCCAGCTCAGCGCCACGGCTCGGCGGGGCTGGCCGGGTGGTGCTGCCGCCGCCGCCGGGCTCGCTGGCCCCCCTCTCCCGTCAGCACCGCCCCGCTGCCGCGTTCGCTCGCCCGGCTGGCAGGGCTGCCGCCGCCGGGCTCGCCGTACGCCCCGCTGCCGCTTTCGCTCGCCCCGCGCCGCGCCTCGCGAGCGCCGCGCCCGCCCCGCGCCGCGCCCGCGCCGCGGCGCTTTCGCGGCTCGCGGTTCGCGGCTCGCGGCTCGCGGTTCGCGGCTCGCGGTTCGCGGCGGCGCTTTCGCGGCTCGCGGCTCGCGGTTCGCGGCTCGCGGTTCGCGGCTCGCGGTTCGCGGCTCGCGGTTCGCGGCGGCGCTTTCGCGGCTCGCGGCTCGCGGTTCGCGGCTCGCGGTTCGCGGCGGCGCTTTCGCGGCTCGCGGCTCGCGGTTCGCGGCGGCGCTTTCGCGGCTCGCGGCTCGCGGTTCGCGGCTCGCGGTTCGCGGCTCGCGGACCGCGGCTCGCGGCTCGCGGTTCGCGGCGGCGCTTTCGCGGCTCGCGGTTCGCGGCTCGCGGCTCGCGGCTCGCGGTTCGCGGCGGCGCTTTCGCGGCTCGCGGCTCGCGGTTCGCGGCTCGCGGCTCGCGGCTCGCGGTTCGCGGCTCGCGGCTCGCGGCTCGCGGCTCGCGGTTCGCGGCGGCGCTTTCGCGGCTCGCGGTTCGCGGCTCGCGGTTCGCGGCTCGCGGCTCGCGGCTCGCGGTTCGCGGTTCGCGGCTCGCGGTTCGCAGCTCGCGGTTCGCAGCTCGCGGCGGCGCTTTCGCGAGCGCCGCTTTCGCTCGCCCCGCCGGCAGGGCTGCCGCCGCCGCCGCCAGGCTCGCCGGCCGCCCCCTCCCGTCTGCACCGCCGCCGCGTTTCCTCGCCCTGGCCGGCACTGCAGGCCCCCGCACCGCCGGGCTCCCCCACGCTGCTGGCCCCGATTATGCTGGGCTTCCCCCGCTGCCAGGCAGCCCCACCCGCCGGCCTTCCTGCTTCTGCCATGCTCCCCTGCGCTGCTAGCCCCAGTTCTCCCGGGCTCCCCCGCCCTGCTGGCTCAGGCTCTGCCGCCCGCCCCCGACACTGCTGGCCCCGCCTCTGCCAGGCTTTCCCACCTCTGCCGGGGCCGGCCGGGCTCCAGCTTGGCTTGGGGCTGCCGCGGGCTCTCACTTCCGTGTTGGCAGCTTTTAGAATTTTGTTAATAGATTAGCCGCCCCGGAATATTAGCCGCACTTCCGGGTTTCCACCAAAATTTTGGTCAAATTGGTGCGGCTTGTATTCGTGAAATTACTGTATATCCTTTCCTGCCATTGCAGCATTTACTGTCTCAAGTTGCAGTGATCTAAACTTATGGAGCTTAAATTTGCTCTGCAGTGCAGTTTTTAGCTTCTCATACCATGGAAAATCTGTTAAGGGAAAAAACCAAAAACATTTCCTATGCAAATTAAAATATAAGAAGGAGTGGCAATTTACATATTCAATAACTAAATCTGGCAGTGACACAGTTTTAGATCTGGGAAAGTGTTTATAGATTCATAAAGGCACAGGAAAAACTCCACACAACCTGAGTCTATACCATTTTCTAGGGTGGTCCTTCGAAATCTCAAATTGTAAACATAATTCACATCCACATCAAAGCTCTCAGTGCACATGGATGTGAACTAATGTGAAAAACTCAAAATAGATGAACTTTGGAGCATTAATGATCGTGTCAACTCATTACTCCAAAATAACTAGAAATTAGAATCCCACCCGGAAAATAAATAAAATACATAAAACTAGACACTGAGCCCTCAGGAGTGAGAATTAAGCATAGAAGGACACAAATCAAATTATTTGTTCAATAGCATAATTTGCAATGACAAAGTATTAGTATTCTTATATATGCACAATACTCCTCAAATATAGATAAATATGGATTGAACTACATTATTTTTTTAAAAAAGCCAAAAAAGCATATATATATATGATAGATATAAGCATTTACAAATTGAAAATTAAATTAAAAAGGAGGAAAAAAAATCAAAATATTGGAGTCAAGTTTGGCAAGGCATAACATGGCCAAGAACCACCAACTATTCAGGACTTCAGTTGATGTTTATTTTGAAAGACAGTAGCCCTCATGCCACCATGAAGCACTTGCACTTGCACTAATTCTACAATAATAATGTATTGTAGAATTATGTATGTATTGTATTTTCAGCAGTCAGCATCTATCTAATTTGCAGTAATTTGGTAAGACAGTGAGGCTACACAACCCATTGCAAACACTACATTCTACACACAAAACAAGAGGAAACACAAAACCAGCAAGAAACAGTTATAAGTGCAAAATTGTCATGATCAAATCCTGAGAAAATCCAGAGCAATTTGTTTTAGAACACAAACAAGGATAAATATTGCAATATAATTTCAGCATTTAGTATATAAGTATTGCAATAAAAATGTACTCTGGAATTCTAAGAGCAAATCAGATCAAATTGTGACTTGGCAACAAGCAAAAAATTAAAGTAGTTCTAACAAGGCCATTCTGACAGAACAGATAATTCTGACCAGAAAAACTCAAGATTAGTGTTTAGGAATGTCCAATGAGACAAGTTCAAACATTACCCCATTACCCTAGCATGTCAGCCAGATTATGAAAATTAAATAGGACAATATCATTATCCAAACAAAATTCTGTATAAGTGCATTTTCCCCTACTGAATTAGTTCACCTTTCTGTTAAAATATTAGAATTTGACTCTGCATACCTGTTCTGTTCCATTCCTCAGCTGAGGTTCCAGTATCTTTACTTCCACCTGCCTCCAAGTCTCCTGAGGACTGTTTTATCAGATTCTTTACTCTCGTCTTCTTTTGAAGGAGTTCCTGCTGTTTATCCACAAGTTCCTGTATCTGCATCTCAACTGCTTGCAGCTCATTCTCAATTGACACCAGCACCTCCTCTAGCACTGCAGGGAAAGCAATGAGAAGGCACAATAGAGACCACAGACATGCAGCCAGTTTTAACTCTATTAACTGTACTACAGCCAATTCCAATGCAAGCATAAATGATCAAGTTGTTAACAGAAAGCATGTGTTAACATGTGAGAAGCAACATTAACCTCAGCAAATTAACTTCTTCTGGAGTTGAAAATAGGACCATTAGCAAAAAAGCTCTGTTTCATGCATTGAGATCTCCTTCCTACACAGAACAAGAGGATCTGCTGAACAACGAGGCTTGGGTACAGAGGAAAAATGCTTTTATGAACACAAGCCATCCTTCACATGTGAAAGAAGTTAAGCAAATGTTCCCCAAAAGCTTGGGTTACACAAGTGGATCTTTGGCAGAAATTTGTCTCTTTCCATCCCTATACGAATGTGTGTGAATTGCAGATTGTGTTCTAGAACCCAATCCCTGGAGTTTAAAATGATATACCTGCATCTATCACTATTCCAGAGCCAGGTCAGAAAAGCATAAGAAGAAATTACTTCCACCCCCACACCCAGAAATGCCAAGAGATTTTGGCCCATGCACAGCAGATATGATAACATGGTTATGGAAACAAAAATGTGTGATATGGAAAAAATCTTCATTTCAAATAGCACAAAATGGTGGCAGTTGACATCCTAAATGCCCACTGCTACTCAGCAGAAAAGAGTTAAGAGTATCTTAAAATATGAAGCACATTTTCAAAATATTGAAAACCAAGCAATTTCTTTGACAAACTTGATTTTCTTCATACAATAGCTTGGGTTGGAAGGGACCTTAAAGTTTATCTTATTCCAGCTCCCCTGGCACTGGACCAGGTTGCTCAGAGCCCCATCCAACCATGCCTTGAACACTTCCAGGGATGGGGCATTTTGGTTTAGTTTTACCAAAGAAATAAAGTTATCTAGTAAAATAATCTTTTTCTTCAAATCTTAAGTACAACAGCACAAGCTCCACAAACTCTTTTCTGCATATATTAAATTCATACAAACAACAATCAGTAACATCAGGTGATTGTGTCTTTTTAACTAAGAGACTGCAATATGAACATATGGAATATTAATAAGGGTTTACCTGCAACAGCTGTCATCTTTGGAGATTAAAGAATGTTATCTATAGGAGATGATATTTAACCAAGCAACTGTCACTGAAAAGAAAATGAAATAAATCCATTTTAAAATATATTTTACAAGTAAACCTTCTCAACTTAGAACAATTCTTCTGTAGGAGATTCTTCATTACCAGAGCTCTCAATGTAACAGTTTAATTACTGGCTAATTTATTTGTTTACATAAAGAAGCCCTACTAGATGACAACTGCTTTTTCTCTTCTGCAAAATGGATAAACACAAACTCACAACCAAATCCCAATGGCACAGCCCACCAGGCTTCTAAATGAAGCCAAGTGAATTTTAACCAAGTTACACATTCCCTGCAAGAGGAATGCTCTAACGTAGACCAGTCACTCACCAAGTGTCCATTATAATTTTTGATCTCTTCAAATACTATTTTACAGAAAGGCCTGAACACATTATATTGTGTCCCTTAAAAAAGCAGCCACCATAACATCTAGAGAATCTGTTAGGAGGAAGTGAAAATGTGGTTTGGCTTAGAGAAAGGGGATCGATTTTGAATAGATCATCAGTGACATTAACATGGAATTGTATTTATTGGCTCGTTTTTTGAACAACAGTCTTTGTCATATTATATGTTAACAATACCAAATTTAAGAAGCGTGATTTTTTTTTGTTATTGCATTCTAACTATTTATTACATAGATTGAAACAAAGTTCAGAGGAAGGTGAAAGGCAATAAATCCAGCAGTTCCTCATTATCAGCTGATTCCACCATAACAAAGATCTTCCCTGCGCCTAAAAGTGGAGAGGGAAATATATATTTAAAACGATGTGTGAAGAAAACACTTCCCCATCACCCAGGGCCAGGCCTCTTAATCACCTCCAGGGACGGCAACTCCACCCTATTCCAGAGTGGGAATATCCACACACATATAACGTGAATATTACCGTGAACACGTATATAGATACATATAGTGAACATGCACAATGGAATATTCTCATCGTTCCTCACCCACACGCCAGCTGAGGGCACGGCGCTTGCCAGGCCGGAAGCACCTACTCGGTAGTGCTCGGTAGGGCAGGACAGATGGACGGGCAGGTAGGGAAGCCCTTGCCCGGTGGATGCAGGATGGAGTGGGATGGACGGAGGAAGGGATAAAGGCTACCAGGGCAAGCAGGACACCACAGCGCCTCACCGCCGCCTCCTCCCGCGCGGCGGGCTTAGCTCTAGCTCGGGCCGATAGCTCCCGCAGCTGTCCCAAGGGTTAGTGCCGGCCACGCTCCCGCATCGTCTGTCCTTTTCCCTTAATCCCGTCCCCCTCACCCCTCACCGCCCCCGCCCCGCGGCCCGCTCCCACCTGCGCCGGCCCCGCCCCTTCCGCCGCCCGCCCTCAGCCCCTGGCGCGCGCGCACGTCCCGGTGCCAGCGCCGCCCCTCCGCCAATCAGCGCCGGCCGCGGGCCGTGGGCGGGGCAGCGCGCCGCGCGCCGGTACAAGGCGGCTGCTGATTGGCGGCGGGCGCGGCCGGTGGGCGGGCGCAGCGCGCGCGGTGCGGTGCGTGTTTCCGGAAGACGTGGCTGCCGCTCGCGCTGATCCCGCTCCCGCCTCACCATGATCTCCCTGTCCGACACGCAGAGTAAGCGCTGCCGCCGCCCCCGCCGGGCAGGCGGGGAGGGGCTGCCCGCTGTGGGGCTAGGGGCGTCGGGGACCGGGGGGGCCTAGGGCGGCCGGGCTCGCCGGGCCCGCACCCTTTGTCCGCCTGCCGGGAGCGGCTGAACGGGTTCCGACTGGGCCCCTGGAGAGCGGCCGGAGCCCGCGGCGGGTGGGAGCGGACGGGGCGGGGGAGCTGTGACCGCCACATCGCCGCGGCGGCTCCGGTGCTGGCGGGGAGCACGGAGAGGGAGATGGGATGGAGAGCGCCAGGGCAGCGCTCGGAGGGTCCCTCGCCCTTAGGAGGCTGTCACTGTCAGTTTGTCTGGGACTGTGAGTGCTCCGTGTGCTGCGGTGCGGCGGAGTCACAGAATGGTCTGGGTTACAAGAGACATTAAAGATCATCTCAGTGTCCATCGGCAGGGACACCTTTCACTGTCCCAGGCTGCTCAGCGCCCCATCCAACCTGGCCTGGAGCACCTCCAGGGATGGGACAGCCACAGCTTCTCTGGATAACCTGTTCCAGCGCCTGGTTACCCCTACTTGTGTTATCTAACCTAGCCCTTCTATGAGCTTGTAGCCATCGCACTTTGACAGATCACTGTGAATGAATGAATGAATGAAAGCTGAACGGTAAACAAAGTAACTCTTAGCTCTACTCCTTCTGTGTACCTCCCTGTGGATCTCAGTGGTATGGAACCGTTTAATTATCTAAATAGCTTTACTGTGCTGCTCTTGCTGGTACCACACCAAATGTCTGTAGGTGACACTGAGGGGGCTTCAAGGTGAGGACAAGACATTGAAATGGAAATAAATAAAAATACTAGTATGTGACCATAGTTTTGTTTCCACTGAAGTGCTTGGAAATAGACATAAAAAAAAATCAAAGTAAAGAAGTTCATAAGTGTGTCCTAGCATCCAGGAAGACCAGTGGTATCCTGGGGTGTATTGTGATATGTGGCCAGCAGGTCAAGGGAGGAGATGCTGCCCCTCCACTCGGCCCTGGTGAAGCCACATCTGGAGTGCTGTGTCCAGTTCTATGCTACTCAAGGCAAGGGAAAAAAAGAGCTACTGGAGAGGGACCTGTGGTGGGGAATAAAGATGGTGAGAGGTCTGGAGCATCACTGGTGAGAAAGGAGCTGGGCCTGTTTCTTCTGGAGAAGAGGGGATCTCATTAATGCATATAAATATCTCAAATCAGTGCCAAGAGGACAGTGCCAGATTTTTCAGTGGTGGCTAGTGACAGAACAAGGAGCAATGGCCATGAAGTAAAACACAAAGAGTTTAATTTCAAAGTGAGGAAGCGCTTCTTCACACAGAAGGTGGCAGAGCCCTGGAACAGCTGCCCAGGGAGGGCGTGGAGTCTTCCTCTCTGGAGACATTCCAACCCCACCTGGACACATTCCTTAGTCACCTGTTGCAGGTGATTGCTGCCTTGGCAGGAGGGTTGGACTGGGTAATCTCCAGAGGATCCAGCCAGCCCTAGCAGCTGAGATTGTGTGATAACAGTTTAAGCTGCAAGGTGAAGGACAATGATAGGCCTTTGATTTAAATTGACATCTCACGTATGATGCACTTCTCATGTATGATTGCCACAGAAGGAAATGAGTCTGCCTGATAAGCACCACAGCATCAGTTATGAAGGAGAAAGTGTGAAAAGGAGAAATATGAAAAACTTACTGAAAAAAAAAGAAGATAAAATAGCTAAGTTTGATAGCAGGATACTGGAAATGGAGGCATTGGAGAGCCAGTTAAGGTCAAGGATGAAGACAGGAAGCAGAGTTTAGCAGCATTTAGGGTCAATGATTTCTTAAGGTATTCAGATATTATGCTATTACTGGATGAGTAGTAACACTTGGGGTTATTTTTTAGATTTCTGATTAATTAAACCCTTGTGGGCTTTGCTTTTCCCCATAATTTCCTGTCTGGAGTATTCATTGGGCAAAAAAATAAAAATCTCTTCAGAAAGAGACTCACTGTTTCTCTTTTGCTTAGTTCCTCATGTGGGACCTTCATCTATTTCCAGTGCTAAGACTGTTGGTTTTGACTGTCAGAGACAAAAGTACTAAATAAAATACTCTGACATTTAGGGGTTTTAAGGTTTGGGATTTTTTTTTCCAGTTTTTCTGAAATTCTGAAAGTAGTTCATCAGGCACTTTAAAGTTCACTGCTGTCTGGAAAAATACAGATAGCCATAGAGTCACTGGTGGGTTAGTGTGATAAATACCTGGAGAGGACCACTGTGTAGGTTGATGTTTGTAATGTTATTTCTGCATCTATAGTCTAGAACATCATTTTAAGTTGTACATTGAATGGTGTTATAAACCACCAGTAATTGCAAAAGAGTACACTTAGTTTTTCCCAAATTAAGTTTTCAATACTAAAAAATACTGCTAGCAAAATAATAGTTATACATTGAATATGAACTGTATTTTTGTCTTCTAAAGGCCTATAGCACACAATTCCATTTTATTTTGCACTATATAATGCACTATAAAAGACTGAGGATGTGCACTGTCTGCCCTAAACTTTCACAAGCAATGTATCTTAATTTTGAATCTTAATATCTACTAAGCTGTTTTGACACATTGCTGCAGTACTCCTGCACAGCTTATGGAATTTCTGGAGAAACATTGATGAAGACTTGCTCCCTTGTATCAGGAAATCACAGTAATCCAGAATAAATACAGCCTGGCTAGTATGTGTTTCTGCATTTCTAGGCATTGATATGTTTTATTTGACTAATGTGGGGAAGCTCTTCTGGCACAGGAGAAACCATTTAAAAATAGTTTGCTCCCTCTATAAATACTCATCGTTTGTTATTGCAAAGATTTTATACAAGAAGCCAGCACTTTTTCTTTTCCTTCCTTTAGGAACAGTAGTTAAATATATTTACAACCTCTGATATAAATCAAATCAGCAAGACCCTTTGCAGAGGTATCAGCACCAGAGGATAATAGTCCTGAACCATTCATCTTCTTTCAGCAGTTATTTTGGGATAATGAGTATAGTGTTTGCTTCTCTTTTTTCCTTTTCCTTCCGCTAACCAGAGAACATGGGTGACTTCTGAAGTGAATCAGAATACATCGTGGCAGAAGTGATTACAAACAAGTGATTTCGGGTGGTTAGAGAAGTGTCAGAGTGGAGATTGCAGCAGCTGCTGGGAGTTGGCCTCTGTCTCCTTGTTAGAGCTGTACCTTGAGCTGCATCTGCCAGAGGAGTGAATACTCACTTCCCATAACTGCATATTTACCTTGGTGGCACTGCTCATTCCTCTGGATTTCTCCCTCCAAGTGTTTTCCTTCCAGAATACAGATTGTTTCTGCTCTTCTGAAGCAGAGAGCACTGGAGAAAAGGGCAGCTGCAATTGTTACATTGCCTTCAGTCAGCAGATCCATTTGGAAACACAATTTGCAATTCCGTTTTTCGTTGTAAACAAGTAGGGAGAGTGCCTGTAGTAAATTGATTGTGTTGAGTTACTTACTTATTTTAATCATGGGGTGTTAAAGTGCTCTTTGTAACAGTTTAATGTGGCAGGCAATACTACAGAACTACAGCTCAAACAGCATGTCCTCTGCAGCCTTGCTGAAAGCCAGGCCGTTAGAGAAATTTGGGGTGTGGAATGTTGCTGTAACAAATCTCTGAGCTGTTTTGAAATTTATTTCCAATAACTACTTGGAAGTCCTGAAACAGGTGTAATTATCTTCCTTTACTCCCAAGCTCATCAAGCAACAACAAATGACCACGTACATCAACAAAGTACAATTAAAATATATTGAGGTAGATCTGGCCAACAGTAGCAGTGAGTGTGATTGTGGATGTGGTTTTTTGTTTGTTTCAGGACAGGCTATGCAAAACTACTTAGAACGTCCCTATACACATATTGATCACATACTGGACTGCCAGCATGTCTATAGTGTTAGAGCTGGTTTTGCTGAGCTATTTTTATGTCCTATAGGTTTTTAATTTGTGTGGTCACAGGGAAAGCTGTAATAAATGTATGTGTTTGCAGCCCTGTTGTTGTCATTCCTGGTTTTTCTCTCCCAGTCTGTGTGAGAGTCAAAGGAAGGCTTTAGAGACTCAAAATTTAAAGCAGGATGTATTTCTGAGAGCAGTCCTCAAAGTACTTTAGAGGCTATTGGTAGTTTTAATCACAGCTTGACATTTCTAGCCCAGATTTTCATACAGACTTTCCATCCTACTCTTGGCTTCCCAGTATTTCTTGAGCATCATTTGCAGTACTCAAAGTTTATAGAACTGTTTAGACTGGAAAAAAAAAACACCTTTAAGAGCATTGAGTCTATCTGTTAACCCAGCATTGCCCAGTCCATAATATAAGCAAATATATTAAGTACAAAAGGTATTTTTAAAAAATCTGCAAATTAAGATAATAAAATAAAAATTTTCATAAAGTCAAACTGCTGTGCAACACTAGCAGCCTAGAGATATTGTATCCATGTGCAGTGTAGATCTGCCATTTAATTAATGAAGCATGAAAATGATAATTGAACATTAATCTCTCAATATTTAGTATCTGCTAGTTTTGTGAAAATTGGCAGCTGTTTGGAGACCCAGGCTAGTGTTTGATAGCTGTCAGCACATGTGTAACTTGGAAAATTCCTGCAGGATTCAAGTTGTGTTCCATCTGGAAACTGAGGGGAGGGGAACTGCTATGCAGGGTCATGGGAGAAGGAACATGAGGTCTCAGGCAGATGGAGAGGACCAGGGGACTTACAATACTATGGTAAAGATAATGGGATGGGATCTGCAAATCCACTCTTCAGTGAATGACCCATACAAGAATCAAACACACGACCTTGGTGTTATTTGTACCATGTTCTGACCAACTGATCTCATCTGGAAAACAGAGTTTCATTACCTTTTAACTAAACAATCCTTTTCTCCATAGCAGCAATTAATCAAAATGTCTTTGCCATATGTATATGTGTATGATTGCTTTTGGTTCCATTCAATTTCAGTGTCTAGTTCCAAATACGGATTTTTTTGATAAGCAGTTTCCAAAGATCTGTTTGTTGAAGTAATTGATGTCTACAGGATTTATGATATTTGTACACTCAGGGAAGTTTTTAAATTTAAAATGTCTTTAGATTGGATGTTCTAATTTTTTCCCCAATTTTTATCCACAACTTTTTCTTGGCACCATATTTTGTTACATGCCTAAATTTGCTTATTTTTCAGAGATTGGAATGGGACTAACAGGCTTTGGAGTGTTTTTCCTCTTCTTTGGAATGATACTCTTCTTTGACAAAGCTCTTTTGGCTATTGGAAATGTAAGTGCCTTTTCTGCACTGGTTAGAATCAAGTATGTGATCTATTAAAGATAAATTAAAAATATAACTGTATGTTATCAGTTTGAAGCTGCATGACCAAATTACTGGGATTTGGTATATAGGAGGAGCTGTGCTCAGTGATAGGAGGGAATAATTTTCCAGATTGAGTTAGAACAGTTCACACTGATGTGAATCTCACCTTGGGTCAGGCCTATGGGATGTTGATAGACAAGAAGCAGCTTGTTCCACAGTTATTGTGCTGCTGCAAATGTGATTTTGTGTGATCCTCTAAGATAACTGGCAATTTAAGTATCTATTTGGTTAAGAATCATTAAGTATGTGCTAGCAAATGTAGTTTTGCAGTACTGTATGAGGAAAGAAAGAAGTATGAACTGCTGACACTTCTGGCTTTAGGAGAGCCAGACATCTTTCATGAAAGAGAGATTCAGTATCTTCAGCTTTTACCAAATCAAAGTTGTCTCTCCAAGTAGCACAGAAAATAAATCCTAGTTCTGGTACAAAAAATTTCCAATCCAAATATAAAATGACAGGGTGTTTTTTGCATGTGATAGTCTCTGTGCCTCTGCTGTTCCCAAAGTACAGCCTGGTTGGTAGAGGTTCACCCCCTCTTTTGCTGATGCCTACAAGTATGCAGCCAAACAGATCAATTTCATTCCCAAATACTGAGATCCCCTGAAGGGGAATACAAAATTGTGTACCTGAATTTGGGTGCATTAGTTGAAACATTATTATGAGCCATCAAATCAAGTGTGCAGTGGAAGAGTGCAAAATGAAATAATGCTTATTTTTTAGTTTCATGATGTAAGGTGGAAATATGAGATCCTGTTTAGGGAAAACGAAAATGTAGGTAAGAAGAGACAATGACAGGCTATGTGGTAACCAAAGATAATGAAAGAAAAGGTACTGTATCCTTGCAGAGAGTTGTTTTTATTTAAAAAAAAAAGCTAGAAAGGGCAGGAGGTTCTAAGAAAGTGATTAAAGACCATACAAAACTTCAATGAAACAATCTTGACTAAAATCTGAGATTCTATTGCTTTCTGAGCAAAAATGTTGCTGAAATAATAATTGTTTTTGTCTTTTCTAGGTTTTATTTGTGGCTGGCTTGTCTTTTGTTATTGGTTTAGAAAGAACATTTAGATTCTTCTTTCAAAAACACAAAATGAAAGCAACAGGCTTCTTTCTGGGTGGTGTGCTCATAGTTCTCATTGGTTGGCCTTTAATAGGAATGATCCTTGAAATTTATGGGTTCTTCCTTTTGTTCAGGTAAGTCTTGTTTGAAAACAACTTTATGTTCATTTATCTGGGAATAAATGTATTCATGTAGTGTTTCTGTGTTAGCGTTGACAAAGCAGCATCCTTTAAATGTTTATTTTGGACAGATTTTATGTGAAATGGTTTATTAAACAAGTTGGTAAGTATTTTTCCAAGACTCAAATCTACTAATGTTTATGAGGCATTTAGCCAAGTGACTTTGATAATGTTGATGTCTAACCAATGAATTGTAAAGCTTCAAAATAAGTGGGAGCCTAAATTGCTAGCAGTATGAAGTTTAAATATCTCCTCATGGAAAAGGGATACTTGGTACTTTTTTTTTATGGGGAGTTTGTTCTTGAAAAAATGAGGCAAAATATTTAGTTACTACCATTCTAGGTTTGTAACCTTATCATTTCATCACTGTGGGAGCCCAGGGAAAAGATGTTTTCTGACATGTTTCATTACAATTGTGCCTTAGAGTCAGAACTGCTTGTTTGGATTAGCAATGTCTTGACTGGTTAAGGAAAAATGAAAATTCTATTTTTTTTAAAAGCAATCTTGAAACATGTTACAACTTTGACAATGTGTCATTTTAAGTTTTTCAAAAATGCAACAGTAATAGTGAAAGAATTTGACTTGTTACAACCTGCAAAGATATCTATATTTTTATCTTTATTTCCATGGTTGAAGTTCTATGCTTCCCTACAGAAGAAAGCAAAAAATATACAAAAAGTAGAAACGGAGGCTTCTGGTTGTTCTTGGACTTCTGTCTAGATGCAGACTGTTTCAGTTATTGATCAAATGTCAGACCCTGAAGTGTTCAGCAAATGGCTAAATAATACTGTTCTTGTTAATCAAAGTGAAACCATTGTTCTCATGAAGCTCTTTCTGTACTCAGTAAAATTGTATGTTAATGTGGTACTTAGTTCAGATAAAATGTTTATTTTTAAAAACAAATCTGGACTTGGCTCCAACTGGAGACAGCAAAATTTCAGAAAATGAATTTTGTGAGTTTAATGTATTTCTTATTGTTCTACTCTGTGTTACACTGAATTCTGTCACTGCAAGTGCTTTGATAATCACGGGTATTTCACTGAATACATTGTCACTTCTTGCATAATGTTTCTTTAATCAGACAGTACAAAGCAAGTAGAATGTGTTTCCGACAAAACACCCTCCTTTTAAAATATCTCAAAAGAGTTATAAGTTAGTATGTCTGAATAAGTATGGTTATATATTATTTAGTGGTTCTTGCAAGGTAAAATAATGTTGAGATGTTTATGAAAGATCAATAGTTATCCCTAGGACTATCCCCTAGCCTGAAGGGAATCAACAAGGGATGGATAATTCCAGGTAATGTTTTAATTTAAAGCATCTGGAGACCAGTGATTTGGATTGAATGATCTTAAATGCCTTTTCCAATCTTGATGAGTCCATGATTATGTGACTATCTTTTCCAGTGCTTATTAGTAGATAGAATCTAAATCCCTTGCTACAAGGTTGGCTAGTGACTGCTTCAAGCCAGGCTTTTTGTTTTGCTTCAGTCTTGTTCAGTTCAACCATCATCCTGTTGTCAGCAACTTGCTCCTTTGTGAAGAAGTTACAAATTAAGTCTTTCCTCAAGCATCATATTATACTGTTCCTCAGGATCCTGCTGGTTGCATAGCAGAAAACTGCCCAGGCTATTATGGGACAGTTATTGTAATCTAAGGTGCTTTTGAAGCCTTGTTCAGATTACAGCATTGCAGACTTATGGCTGACAGTATTATCCCTAGTGTACTGACGATTCTTTATTCTTGGACATAGCAGTTGTTTTAATCTGTTACAAGTGGTTTGTGTGCTCTGCCTCACAATTTACTGGGCCACTTAAATGATCTGGTCTTAAAAAAAAAAAAGTGTGGATATTACCCAGTAAATAGTTGTTAGTAGTGTGGTGAAGAGGATGATGACTTGTGAAACTTCAGTGTTTCACTGTGGCTGAGGCCTCATTGCATGTTAATCCTTATTCCATGCAGGGAATGCCCAACATGAGATTGCTGGGAATGCCCAACATGAGATCGCTGGGAATGCCACCAGCTGCCTGCAAACAGCTGAGATACTGCCGCAGAAAATTTCTTTTTCTGCTGCAGAGATTAAGTGGACAGTGCAAGGGGCTACACCATAGCAGCTATGCCAGACAACATCCCTAGAATCCTGATTGAAACCACTGACTTAAATTTGGGAAGTAAATGAATATACAAATCTGTCATGCATTATTTCACTTGTTTCAACGTTGGGTCTTGAATGTATTTTCCATAATATAAAGAGGAATTATCTCAAAACATATATGCTAATTTTAGAAATCAGTTTTGCTGACTAAGTTGGGTATTCTCGCTTGAGTTATTTTCTGATGAGCTGACTGAGAGTTGCCAGCTATGAAGAAAATGAAATCAGTTTAAAAATACACCATTTCTTTCTTGGTTTTCTCCTTTCTCTGATGAATGTGTATTGATGTTTTTGGTAAACAAGTGTACTGCTAAGAAGTTGCAAGATTTTATGTAATCTTGGTTTAAAAATTACCTGCTATTTTTTTCATGTTATAGGTATATGAGAAAAGCTTAATTATAAAAACTAATACAATCTTCCAATGTCTTATCTAAAGGGGGTTCTTTCCTGTGGTGGTTGGCTTCATTAGAAGAGTTCCAGTTCTTGGATATCTCTTGAATTTACCTGGTATAAGCTCGGTAAGTTTGGTACTTCATGCAACAACTGAAGCATGTTCTGGTTTTTATTCCACTGATATAGCACATGTAGAAATGCATCAAAAATAAAGCAAATAAAGCTTTGAAACAATGACTTCACATGCATTCCTGTACAGTTCTTGCACCATACACATCACATTCATTCCCAGGGAGAGACTTCTATGTGTAAAAGTAACAAAGGGACATGATTGCAGAAGTTGCTCCTGCTTATGGGTAGTGAAGTGGGAAGAGCTCTGCATTGTGATTGGGAATGCTGGGGTTCTTCCTGCTTCACTTTTGGCCCTGGGTGACCACTGGGCCTCTTCTCCTGTCTGTACAATGAGGAGGACACCGTTTGTGGTGCAGTATTTGGGTGAACTTAGGAAAAGTGGCCTGTAACAACAAACAGTGGAGTTCAATATTAAGCTGTGGCTTGTATAGTGAACCCAGAAACGCTCAGTCATTCATCAGATACATTTATTAAGGTCCACTGCACCAGGCTACATCTTTTATTACTAAGATTTGTAGTTTTTCAAATGGAGTTTTCATTTTTTTTTAACCAAATGGCCAGGGATTTGAAAACAACAGAAAAATGCTAATCTAGGGTGTTTCAGTCAGCTGCTTTTACTGTGCTAATTTTTGTATGTATTTTTACACAAGCATTTGTAATAGTAGTTTTGAAAGCAACAGTTTTAATAGCTACTACTAAAACTTAATAGTGGTAATAACTTGACGCATACAGGCTGTTTTTTAAAAATGAGTGTTCCAGATCATCTGTTTCAATCTCACAGTTAGGCCAAGTTGTGGCTCATAATTCATGATCAATTGAATGTTTAATTTGTCAATTGATCTTAATCATATTTAATTAGATCACAACAGGATTAAATCTTGTTTTTAAAAGATAATTGTTAATGTTTTATTCAAAGCCTACGTAGGCTGAGAAGAGAATCCACAGTAATGGTCAGTTGAAATATCTTCCTTGGTCTGCTAATGCATGTGTGGCTGAGACTGTATTGTTTTGTTTTAACCATTAAGCTGGCAGTGTTATCTGCATTCTTCTATTTCCTTTCTCATTCTGTTGCATCTTCATGTTGCACTGTTAATGTCTATATGAGAAAAACATGTTATGCAGAAACACAATTGCAATTGTAAGAATTTTGGTTTTCACAAACCTAAACCATGAGACCTTGGTGAGTACTACTTGACTTTCATTTCCAGTTGCATACTAACTGTGCAAGTAGCAAGCAGTATTTGAGAGTAGCTTCAGTATAAATAAATGTCATCAATTAAAACCTTTTTGTCTCCTTTTCACAGCTTGTAGATAAAGTTGGAGAAAGCAACAACATGGTATAATGACGAGAGGGTGGAAGACTGATCTAAACTTTTACTGTATTATTTATAAAATCCCTTTGAAGAATACTCAGCACAAGTATTAAGTTGTGTACAAAGGAAAAAGCTTGTTACATTCTTTCCATACGTTTAATTTAAAATGTATAGTCAACAATATACATTAGAAAAGAAGACCAGAAAGTACTAGGAAAGTAACTCCAGAGTTCGGGAAGTAAATTGAAGAGGGGAAAGTCATGGAATAACCCATGTTGCAACTGTTCAAGACTATTTTTGTTGGTTTTGGAAAACATGCTAGAGGCAATGAACCCTTGTGGAATTAACGGTGCCTGTTCTTTACCTCCTTATTTTGAAGGTGCAGTAGAGCAAACAGGCCTACATTTTTAAGGGTGACCCAAATTTACCCAGCCCTCTGCTTGCTATCCTCAGAGTGCAAAAAATCAAACAGGAAACTTCTTTGTAACATGAGATGCATCTTTGCATGAAGGTTAAGATGAATATTCATCTATAAGTGTATTATGACAATAAAAAGGAAACCCTACATGATTCTGTTGTAAAAAATTTTGTAAATACGTGGCTGAAATACAGCATTGTTATCTTAATTTTTCAAAGCCAAATGTTAGCTGATTGTATTTGCCTTCTGTTTCAGAATATGCAAAAGGTCAATCTTTAATAACTTTGGTCTTAAATGTTGGTTCTGAACATGTAGAGCTCAGTGGGGAACTCTGGAAGCTGACTTGCAGTCCTTGCAGGTTGTTCTTGAGCCCATGTTACATGTGCATTCTGATGAGAATGTAGCCCCTTGTAACTAACATGAAAACTTTGTGAAATATGCTTAGTTCACAAAAAACTACATTAGGTTGAGGTGCTGATGTGACATGTAACTTACCAGAATTTGGAGCTTTGTTTTTAAACAGTTTGAAACTAAGCTTTGTTTGTTTACTCTGGAACTACAAATTGACTTTTATTTTTTATGGTAATAAAATGGAAACTTAAAGTTCTGTGTTTGCGAGTCTCTGGGGAGAAAACGGACTGACTGGGGCTGACTGAAGATCAAGTGCCAATCTCCATGTGTTTGTAACCTGTTACTGGGTTATCTGGTTATCTTCAAACAACTCTTGGTTACAGCAACGGTTTTGTTGTTACAGAGGGTTCTTGGCTAACCTGGAATAAATGTCCCCTCCTAATGCACAGGTTACAATTCTGCTTCTGTTGGAATGTTAAACGTCCTGCACTTTCAGTAGTCTCAGTTACAGTGTCCTCACCTAACCCTGCTAGTTCAGTGACTTGTGTTTGTGCAGGTGGAAGGGTTTCTGTTGTGTTTCATTTTCTCTTCCCTTTCATTTAATCCTGTAACAATTACCCAATGTAGTATTAAAAGTAGCTATGTAGCCTAAAGGTCTAATGACTGGGGGTGTTGTTTTTGTGTTTGTTTTTGTTGTTGTTGTTGTTTGTTTGTTTGTTTTGGGGTTTTTTGTGGGGTTTTTATGTGGTTTTTTTTTTTCCAAAAAAATTATTATGCAGTTAAAGTTGGAATTTTCCTAAGTAAATTTTAAGATTAAAAAAAAAAATCCTCATGTACCAACCCTTTTGAAAGTTGCTCTGAAGTTTATTTGTATAAAACTTGGGTTTTTTTCATTGCACCTGTATAAATAGCCACAATCTACGATTACCAATATTTAATTTGCTTCCTTCTAAAACAGGCACAAAATGATTCAGAAAAAATCCCAAACAAATCTGTTATTTTACAATTAATAACATCTGAAAAAAATCAGTGGGCTTATTTTATAAATGACCAAAAATGGCTTTATTTGCTTGATGGCATGTACATTATAGTTTAGAGACAGGAATAAATATGATTTGCTGGCTCTACCTCAAGAGATAAACCATTTTAGATAACCCAATTTTAACTGCTCCTATAGCTCTGTTGAGTGTTACAATGACTAAAGAATAACACTGTAGCAGCTGAGCCAACTGGTCCTGTTTGCTGTGGTAGGACACTAGTCTGTGCAGTGGGAACCAAGTGTTGTCTAAAGCAGACAGTGTTCATAATTTACTTTAGAAACCAACTACCTGAAGGTTTTTGTTCTCCTGTCTTGAAAACTGATGTGATGGAAAAGGTGGACTGAACCACATGACAGTGGATCTCTGGCTGCAGCAACTTGCTGGGTAGGCTGAAGTACCTTCATCGAGAAAGCTGCTGTTTTTTGGAGGTGGTTAATGTGGTGTTATGGATGATCTTTTCCCTCTCTGAGAAGCTGGGGTATAGGCAGGTCATCTAATTTAGATTTAATTCACTGGTTTAAATCAAAAGTCAGTTTTTTGTCACATGTGAACTGTTGTGAAAAGCATCTGAGGGAAAAGAATTGTATGTTGAATTTATCATAGTCTTATCTCTCAAGGTAATGTCTTTGAAACGGTTTTGCCAAGATAAATGTGGGTGGCAGCAAAAGTCAAAACAACTTAGCCTTAAAATGTTTCTGTCCTTGTAAAAATATCTCTAACAGAAACATGCTTGGAATGTTTCCCGTTTTAAATGTAATTTATAATTGCTGCTTTAAAACTTGTAAGGATGGATCTTATTCTGAGCAAATTAATACTGTAAATATCCTTGTCATACCTAGAATAAATGGGTACCTTTTTCTATAATTTGTTTTCGTGTCTTCATGTGCACATTTCAAGAGAGTCTGTTGACAAGTTTTCATTTTCAGAGGGTCAGGAGTACAAGCTGTTGCTGCTTGGGTGTCTCACACTGCTGTGACTGACTTCTACAGTAAATAGGGGCTTGGATTAACCTTAAATTGAAAGGTTTCCTCCCCTTTTTTACAACAAACCTTTTACATAGTTATCCCCCTAGTTTTTCAAGTTCCAGTTTCAGACATAGCACAACAAAATATGAAATTTCAGAAACTTCAGGAGAGAAAGAGCATGTGTCTAGATCTTGGAGCAGGTTTTTAGTCTAGTTCAAGGATATGACCATGAGTTCCCTGTATCCTAGAAAGTGGCCTGATAATCAGGTTTACCATTCTGTGGTCTGCAAGCTTGTGGCTCATTGTTGAGGATTTTCACAGAGCCAGGAGAACCGCAAAGCAAAGCTTTTAACTGGTTATTGAGATATTGTGTTGGTGCTATGTACCAGTTAGTACCCTAAAAACTTAATTTGACCAAAGTTGCTTGTATAGTAAGGATTTCAAAGAACAGGCACTTCCTAATTTGGAAGAAAAAGAACCCCATAGCAATGTCTGGTTACATTTATTAAACTAGGAGAGGTATAATTTTAATCTGAATGTAGCTCATGGCCAATTACTTTCAGTGACTAGTTGCCATTCATTAACCAGGAATACTTTGGTTACTGCTCACAGTGTGGTACCATATGCAGTTTAGAGCCTGTCAAAAACAGTGTAAAGAAAGGATGCTTGTCCCTGTGGCAGGTGTCACAATGAAGATTTTATTGGATTACTTTAAAATAATTACTCACCAGATTTCAAGGCACAGACTCATCTACTTGTTGCCTTTCTGGATCACTGATTGTCAGCCAGGCTGGAGAGTAGAGTCCATATCCCTAAACCAAACGTCTGTCTCCCAGTCTGTCTGTCACTGCTAGCCCTTGGACTCCTGTCCACTTCTCTGGCTTCCACATCCTGGCTCACTTTGGCTGTTCTACCCTTCAGGCTGCCAGTACCAGCTGTGACATCACTGGCATGTCATTACCAGACTGATTTACCAGCAGAACTTGGCCCTTGCAGCCCATTTGTTCTGTTCTAACCCTCTAATATTGATCTTGGCACATTAAAGCATCTCTTACAATACTTGGATCTCATGCTCAGTGCAACAAAGAGATTTCGCAGCTGCTGTAATCTCTTGACAAGCCTAATTCACCACAATTATATGCTAAAGCATCCTCCTCAAACATATAACAATTTACAGAAAAATGGTATGGCTACTGTGGGGTAGTTTGGTGTGGAATTCATTATCTCAGACTAAGTATTGTGACTGATAACCTGGGATGTGGAGCAATATCTATTTATAGGAATGAATTTATGTGTTGGTTACCAGCCATTAATGGTAGTTTAATTAACAGTTTGTATTCTGAGGTAGTGCATGCCCAGAAATATGCTTGCCAAAAAGCATCTGTGCTTTCTAGCAGACACCCTTTTCCATGGAGTACTTATTTTCTGGGGAGTGTGGTGGATCTCCTATAGAAATTTATAAGTTTGGAGTATCTTATTGCTCACAGAAGCTTTGGATTCATAGCTGAGCACCAAAGGACATGGTGGTCCCCCAGCAGAGGTCCCCCCGTGGCCACCAGGAGGAGCCATGAGGAAGCGAAATTCCTGGGCCCTGGGATCAGGGATGGCAGGAGGGGCCGGGGGGTTTGGGGTGTCACTGGCTCCCTGGGAGCACCAGCACAGAGCCCATGTCCCTGCAAAACCTTGGCAGGAGGTCAAGTGGTGATGTCTCGTGCCCAAAGGCAGAACGTACCTTTAATCGTCTTCTCTTCAATCAGTCCCAGCACACGCCAACAGCTCCGGGTCCCGTTGCTGGCAAAGTGGGACCTGGAAAACAGCTTGAAATTTCCTGACTGGCTTTTTTATCCACTTCTTTCTGAAGCCTTTTCAGGCTTGATTGAATTTAGACTGGGGAACCACAGTGTAGCTTTAGAGCACAAAGAGGATGTTGAGCTTTTTATAGCGCGCCGTCAGAGCTGAAATGCTGAACGTCAGCCCCTCTCTGGGCTGGCAGGGTTTGAAGCAGCTGGGTTGTACTTGGGAAGCTGGGAAAGCAGGCTTTCCATTTTGGCACAGCCCAGCTGCCTCACTGCCTCCTTTTCTCCAGGCATTCCAAATCTATTTCAGTAACATCAGAGAAATCAAGATTTCACATTGATAAGTCAATTACCGTATTTTCACGACCATAAGGCGCAACAGATTATAAGGAACACTTCTGGGTTTTGAGCAAATTTTAGGCTTTTAAGGGTGCCTTATAGTCGTGAAAACACGGTACTGTGAAATAGAATGGTTTTTTTGGACCCAAATGTTTTATACCACCAAACCCACACACCTATTAGGTCAGTCTTTAAATATGGATTTTCTTTTTATAATGAAACCAAGCAGTTCTGCATTGAATCTTCCAGATGCTCCAGCTGAGTGGCTTTTCTCATTAACTGTCAAACTTTGTGATCCAAAGGTTAACAAAGCTGGTGAAGAGTCTGGAGCACAAGTCCTATGTGGAGCAGCTGACGGACATGGAGGTGTAAAGCCTGGAGAAAAGGAGGCTTGGGGGAGACCTTGTCACTCTCTACAAGTCCCCGACAGGAAGGTGTAGCCAGATGGGGGTCAGGCTCTGCTCCCAGGCAACCAGCAATAGGACAAGAGGAAATGGCCTCAAGCCACACCAAACCAGGGTTAGGTTCAACAGAATTTCTTCACAGAAAGACTGACTAGACACTAGAATGGACTACCAAGGGAAGTGGTGGAGTCACCATCCCTGGAGATACATAAAACAAATGTGGATGTGGCACTCAGGGACACAGTTTAGTGGTGGGCTTGGAAGTGTCGGGTAATGGTTGGATTCAATGATCTTAAAGGTCCTTTCCCACCTAAATAGATCAATCATTCTATGAACCCGAGTGGAGATTTATCCTCCACTTGTTTCTTTCCTCTCTCAACTGCTCAAAATATTGAGTGTTTCCTCACTCTCACTTTTCTACCAGTTTTGAAGGTGGGATGAGTGGGGGATAGAGAAGCAACTTGGGAACAACACTGGATGAGAAAAATGGGCTAACAAGGAATCCTGGTGCCCCCTTTGAAAGGTATATGAGGGAGCTGATTTTTATGAGAGCTCAGGATCCACATGACCCAGATGCTGAAGGCTCAAATAGGAGCCAGCTGGGGTAGGCTAGGCCCCTGTTGCCCACCCTATGCCTCTTCCTCTCCTAGCTCTGAAGCACCTAAACTCCTTCAAAAGCCTGTTGCAGGCTCTGCCCTGATGAAGATGTGACCTGAAGGAAGTCTGTCCCATTCCAACCGAGCTGGGGGCTGGCAGCACTGGGGTGAGGCAGGTGAGGCCACCCAGAACCTTCTGTAAGAGCCCCAGAGGAGGTGAGGTGAGTGGCTGGAAGAAATGTTGAAAACAAACTCTGTTCTTGCTAAGTTTTGTTATAAATGAGAAACAAAAAGTCTCAATATTCAGCAAAATTTAGATTGCTTTATTTTATACAGACAGAGCAAAGCAGTGCTGGGGAGATGTGAGGGGTCACTGCCCACTCCATGCTCCCTCGAACCTTGCTTTGCATCTTCTTATAATATAGTCTCTAGTTGTAATTAATAATTTTTGGGGTTTTTTCTGTCATAATTTTGCCAGACAAGCAGTGGTGGCCAAAATAAACATCCATGTAAAGTGTCTGGGAGTCAGCCTCCTAGATAACTATCTGGTCTCGGTAGATAAAACTGGCAGAAATTGGGAAGTTCTGGTCTTTGTAGATAGGCAGTCATTGATAAAACAAAGGCAGGAAGTCTGATTTTACAAAATCTATTGGACTATTGGAAAGTCTGATTTTATAAGCTGGTAATAGATATAAATTATTTAGAAAACATAGTATTCATAACAGGTGATTTAAACCAGAATGATTTAATCATGTATTTTCCTCTATCAAGTGTCCATGCTTTACTTCAGACCTTAGTATTTTGGTTTATACAAATACCAATACTTGTATGTTGCTTACTCAGGATTTATCGGTATTGTAGCAACTTGCATTCCTTGAACCACTGATTGGATTAGTGGAATGAAACATGGAATGAGACAGTTCAGTTTAGTAGTATTTTTTTTATTAATTCCACAAATAAATTCCCATTTGCTGAGTTGTTTTAATTTCTCGTACAAGTTAAAACTTCCCTCACAGTTTATCCTTGCTCTTTGGAACGCTTTAGTTACATATATATTTTTTAAATTCTTCCTTGTAGTGATCTTGCACTCCTCCTGATCTAAATATCCCCACATACCTTCTTTTGGGAAGCAGAGGTACGCTTCTCCTACTGGGCAGCTTTGGTATACCGATGGAGCCCACCCTCCTTTTCCCAAATTGGTGGCTACTCGGTAACTTTTCCCCATGACAGTGCAGGTTTCTAAGTTGTGCTTATTATAGCAGGCTGAATTGATATATGTGTGGAAGGTAAGGGTGGATACCATGCATCTACCGTACCTAATTGTCTGGTAACACTTGGAACAAGCAGCAGCACTATTTATTTTTATCATAATTAGCAATAGAATGACTCCCATGACTATTTTCATCCCTCTGCCTCCCTCAAGGCCTATGGGGTTGCTACCAGTAGCTGAGCTTTGTTTAATTTTCTTGGCAGCACGAAGTATTTTCTGGGATCTCCCACTTTGTCTTTCTCTTTTGGTAGTGTTTCTCAATTTTGTCCCAACTTTTAGCATGAACATTGCAGTACGAGGTACAGCAGTGACAGAATGGTATATGCAATCCTTTCAGGCACTCTTTGGCCAATACTTCTGCCTTTGTCTTCTTCTTTTCTCTTGTTCCATTCTCAAATAACTTCCACCGGTTATGATCTTTAGTTTTGATTTTTCCTTGTGCTGTTAGGGTATTAATACCTTAACAGTTTTCTTAGGTTTGTTTCTTTTACATTGGATATATAATGGGAATGGGAAATACCTACCATAGGAATGACACCACTACAACTCAGTACAAATATGGAGACCTTTTTTTTTGCTAATTTTCAGGTATATTGTCTTTGACACTTCTCAACTATAGATTTTTCTGTTTCTTAGGTATTTTCCATTCAACAGGCACTAGAAGTTTCCATTTATAAAGCAAAGTTATTATATAAATCACAAGCTAAGGCTAGAATATGAGAACTTTCTGACTGAAACGGTCCTGATCTTCTTGTTTGAAGTGGAAGTATTTTTTCCTCAGATGCAAAAGCTCAAAGTCAGCTGCTTGTGTTCTTGTCTGTACACAAAACAGGCAGTCTGCCTAAGCACTGAGGCCCAAGACATTTGAAATAGTAATTAAATACACATAAAACAATACTAAAAATGAGAATTTAACAGCACTAATTGTTTAGAATTTTAACTACTGTACAAAAGCTGCTGAAGTGAGTTTCTTTTAAACTAGCCATTACAATTTATAGGTAACAGGTGTGTCATGCTAATACAATATTTTTTATTTCTTCTTTTCTTTTACTCTGCTAGAAGCAAGACACTTCAGAGATTTTCTTAGTTTCAACTGTTGTTTCTTAAAATCCTTTTATAACAGTTTGTTTTACGCAGCCTCACTTGGGGCAGCTGCTGCTAACTTTTGCCTCAGCATTGTCTTGTTTATTGCATTAATTTGGTTTTCAAAATAAGCCACATCAGTTTGATGTGCTTACAGAGCACTAGATGTTACTCTACACACACTCCCCTGTAAACATTAAAACATTTCAAGGAATCAGGGAATTACAGAATGTGTCAGGTGGGAAGGAACTACAGTGGGTCATTTGGTCTTACCTCTCTGCTCAGGGAGGGTGTCTTTAGAATACATGGCACAGCACACTCATTTACAGTAATTTCACGATTATAAGCCGCACCATTTTGACTAAAATTTTGGTCTGAACCTGGAACTGCGTCTTATAATCAGGTGTGGCTTATAATAGTGAAATTACTGTACTTTTATCTGTGGCATTGCACTCACAGAAGATTTAGCAAATCATGGCAAACTTTACACAAAAGCCAGGACTGTTTTAAGTCAATGGCATGAAGTCGAAAGAGGTTAAAACCTCAGAGGTTAGGTTGGGTATCAGGAAAACGTTTTATACCCAGAGTTGGACACTGAACAGGCTCCCTAGGGAAATGGTTACAGCACCAAGCCTGACAGAGTTTAAGGAGTTTGCACAACTCCTTTAGTATGTGGTGGGAATGTTGGGGTGTCCTGTACAGAGACACAAGTTGGATTTAACTTTGATGTGTCCCTTCCAATACAGCACATTCTGTTATCTTGTGGTTTTTATGATTCACTAAGTGCAGCACACTCCACTGCTGCTGTCCTACACGAGTATTTAGCTCAGCTTACATTCCAAAGCAGCCAGACTCCAGGTGCTGGCTGGGCAGTCAGGATTACAGTATTTGAGAAGCACAACTATACGTATGCACATTTGATCATTACTCACAATTATACTGTATTTTTAAGAACTGACAGACTGTAAAGAACTGCTTATTTTCTAGAAGTTTGATCCCAGATCTTTAACTATTTGCACACAAAATTTCACATCTAGCATTTATACTTTTTACTACCTTGTATACAGTGGCAATAGGCACTATACTATTATTCTTTTTTCTAGCTTGTACACACTCCACACTTAGTGAGTTAAATGGTTTACTGCTATTAATAAAACTCAATATGTTATTCCTTATTTTAAGAACCAGCAAGACATTTCTTTTTACATTTTGCTTTTATTCTTAATTACTACACTTTTAATGATAGGAACCTTAAACTCTTTTTCTTCCTTGCCCTTGCTATTTTTACAGTGTTATTACACACATTATGTCTTTTAGTAATATTTACTACACAAGTTCTTTCTATCCTAGTGTTTACCATAAATTTTAACTTTTTTTTTTTTTTTTTTTTTTTTTTTTTCCACAGCAGAAACAGGCATCTTTAGCTTGCTCTTGGTATCCTGACTATGTCAGGGCCTCACTCATCCTCATTTCTGAAATGTTTAGAGAGGGATCCAGATTTGGTCCTCCAAAGTAGAGGGGTTGGGGGCGGAGCCCAGCACCTGAACCACTAAAGAGCTTTTTGTTAGAACTTAATTAGTGCACAGACGGTGCACATGTGGCTTACGGTGCCAGGGCTGTGGCACCTGGTAGGGATGGGGATCAGGCAGGGGAACAGAGTGGGTTGTGTCAATATGGGCAGGGCAGCCAGAGCCACGGCCAGTGAAAAATTACAGCAACCAGGACCGAGGCCAGAGAAGGCACCAGAGGCTCGGCTCCAGGGTGGGGAAACACTGGAGCTGGAGAAAACTAATGTTAATGGGGTAGGCAATGTTTTTAAAGGGTCCCAACTCTTTTCTCTCCCGCTCTTTCTCTGGGGTTTCCGACACTCAAACTTTTTGCTCCTAGGGGCTCTGCGCCTCCCGCCTGACATAGGGCACACTCCCTGTTCTCTGGATTACTTGGTTCCTCCAAATTCACAAATATGTTCAAGGGCTGGCAAATTCAAATCTCCAGGGGAATATTTTTTTCAGGACTCCATTCATTTATCCCTGGCCTCTGCCTCTTTTTTAACTAGTTTTTTTGGTAACTTAACATCACTTACCCCCTGACAGCACAGAAAACTTTTCTAACAATATAATACAATCCACTTTTTCAGAAAATAAGGTTAAACTTTAAATTAACAATACAAATATATTCATTCATTCATTCACTCTCGATTTTTTTTTTTTTTTTAAACATCAAGGGATTGTCTTGAGGTGTCTGTGCTCCCCCTTGTGTTCTGCCCGGATCCTGCCTCTGCTTGGGTCAGGACGGGATAGAATTTTTGCATCTACTTGGGCTGTGGGATGGGAAAAAGCAGCTTTTCCCTCTTCCCTCTGTGACTTGCTCTCGCTTCATGGCAAAATCCATGTTTCAGTCAGGAACACACACCGTCACCTCCACCAAACCAGACAGCTACTTACAGCTTCGATGCTCCTGTCTGGGTCTTTGTGCACAAGAATTACAAGTGATTTTTGCCATGGTCTTCTGGGAAGCTCTTTGATGCTCAGTCCATATTGTGAGGTAAGTTGTTGGGTCTTGAGAAGCGCTGACGAACCAGGTCCACAGTAGTGGGGGTGCCTCCCTGAAATCACAGTGCCTCTCAGAGCTCCAAGGATGGTCCCGGGTTTCAGCACCAAAACATAAAAATCTCGATATTCAGCAAAATTTAGATTACTTTATTTTATACAGACAGAGAAAAGCAGCGCTGGGGAGATGTGAGGGGTCACTGCCCACTCCATGCTCCGTTGAACTTTGGTTTGTAGCTTCTTCTTATAGTATAGTCTCTCGTTGTAATTAATAATTTTTGGGTTTTTTTGCTGTCATAATTTTGCCAGGCAAGCAGTGGTGGCTGAAATAAACATCAGCGTAAAGTCTCTGGGAGTCAGCCTCGTAGATAACCATCTGGTCTTGGTAGATAAAACTGGCAAAAATTGGGAAGTTCTGGTCTTTGTAGATAGGCAGTTATTGATAAAACAAAGGCAGGAAGTATGATTTTACAAAATCTATTGGACTATTGGAAAGTCTGATTTTACAAGCTAGTAGTAGATACAAATTATTTAGAAAACACAGTATTCATAACAGGGGAATTTAAACCAGAATGATTTAATCATGCATTTTCCTCTATCAAGTGTCCATGCTTTACTTCAGACCTTAGTATTCTGGTTTATACAAATACCAATACTTTTATGATTAACACGAATCTTTTATCAATTATCACAGATCCCAGAGCACGATGTTTTTCTTCCCTCTCCAGGCAGAAATAAGTGATGCATTCACAGAGTGCTTGTTTAGGAGGAATGCATGAAATGCTGTTTTCCTCAGAGGGTGGGAACAAAGGGGAGGAGATATTTTGTGTTTATTTGGTTCCAATTACCCTCACACATGCAGGCCTTTTCCTTTCAGCCTTTTTCTCAGCGTTTCCCTGGTTGTCAGATGTTGTGCGGCCGCTTTCCCTTTTATCTCCTCTCCCGACTCTTGGTTTGCAATGTTTTTTTCTGTGAGGGTAATTGTGCAGCCCAGTGCTCTTTGCAAGGGCGCTAGCTGAGGCGCTTTCTGCCCTTCAGCATCTCTGACATTCCCTTCCTACTCCCAGGCTTTTTATCTGGGATTTTACACTCAGATCACTCTGCTAGTGGGTTTTACAGCAGAGCCTGCACACAGCGGGCATGGCCAAGGAGGAGGGAAAACAGCAAGAGGATGGAAGTGAGGAAATGAGAATCGGGCGAAGGTGCTGCTGCAAAAAAATCTGGCTGATCTTAAAACCACATTCCCTGAAAACTTGCATCCCACTCAAGCCCTTCCACAAGGAGACAGACCATGGTGCTTTCATCTTTCTGTTTCTGCAAACAATACTTTCTCCCCCTTTTCCAATAGGAAGACCACTAATTGCAACCATCAGCTTCTCCTATCATTGTTGTAGTCCCAAATCACCAGTCAAGAGGTCTAAAGGACCTCTCCTTCTCCAAAATAAAATCATTAAAAAAATCAACCCACCCTCACATTTTGTTCCTATCTGAACACATGTGTATAATTTCATAATACTTTACATATGCATATAATAATTGCATAACATTTTTCTTTCCTGTTAGGAAATTTCTACAGCATTACCCTGATTCTTAACCAAAAGTTTGCCTTTCCCTCACTTTCAAAATTTTCCACAACTGTGTTCCCACATCTGCAAGGCAGCTATCTGTAAATCTTAAACTGCAATTACCTTTTTAATCATTCTTAAGAGTTTTAGTTTTGTGATTGAAATCAGACACAGGTTTTCCCTGAAGAATATTATAGATGAAAGTTTATATTTCCTTATTTCAAATATTTGCACCACTGCACTTACATGTAGTCACAGAAACTATGCAAGACTGAGTTTCAGTAAAAAAGCCAACATAGAAGTAAAGTACTTCAAAAAGATCATGGCATTCTGGTATTTCTGGAAGAGATACAATTTTTTTTTTTTTTTAAATCAGCTTTGGAACACATTTTGAAAGGGCTTATATTACAAAGAGCTTTGAAAGTTTTAAAAGATCAGGATCAAACTGAAGTGCAGTCTTACTTTAAATGATACCTAAATCTCTAAATTATTGAATGAAATTTGGTTTCTCCACATTTTTCTACAGGAAGTTTTCATGCCAATTCAGGAGAAAAATGAAAATCACAGAATCTTAGCTTTCTGTTACATGGAAAACCTGGTTTCTACCCACCTTCTCCCTATCCTCTTCAGAGGATACAACCAGGGTTGTAGAGGAAACCTTGGAAAGTGTATCAAGAAGGATTTGTGCTTTTTATTCTTATAGAATTATAGATCTACAAGCTTCCTCTTTCAACACTTCCCATTTGGCTTTATATCATACTGCCTTTTCATTTCTACAACAGTAGTTCCTCTTATTTCAGTGATTTAAAGGTAAATTTATTCAGATCTGGTATGGCAAATGTGACGTAAATCCTTCACCTCATGAATTCCTACAACTTGTGGAAACACTTTGGACTTTGAGCATAGAAATGACTTTATTCTTTCATAGATGTGAAAAATTTACTCATTAAAACTTCTAAAGTTTAACAGCACTGTCAAGCGTTCACAGAATTCTTGGCGTTAATGGAAAAACTAGTGTCGAAATGAATAATGTTTTATGAAAGCTAAATACTCAGTGTAGAAAATTTAATTTCTTACTGATGGATCAATGCAACTGAGTGAATCACTAGAGGTAAAAATCTAATGTCCTTTGCCTTGTAACTTTGGGAGTGTTACATAAAGAACTGTAACTAGACTGAAGTAATGCAAGCTATCTCTGGAAAAATACAGCTGTATGGCACATTTACTAATGGCAACTTCAGGTTTGGGATGCTGCAGCAAAATGCAACTTTTAAAATTAGTTCTGCAGCTTCTCTGAGTTTTGATCGTCTTTTTCTGACTTTTACTTGCAAGGTCAGGGCCAGCATGACCCTGAAAAAAAGCAAAAGATCAATACAAAGATCTCTTTTTTTTCCATCTATCATAGATATATAATACATGGTGGTTTGCCTTGGCACAAATACTCGGTAGTTCAGATAATATTTTTTCTTTCCCTTTCCTTCTTCTATTTCTTAGTTTTGCCCAGACCATGGATTCTGCCCTATATCTCAGTAGCTGGCAGCAGTTTAAGGATAACTTGAAATGCATCTCTACAGTGAAGCATATTGCAGAGAACTTAGGTAAAAGGCTGACTGTTCAGACTGAGCTCTGGAAACAGTCAAATTGCACTCAAACAGCTTTCCCCCCAACCTTTTTTTCCTCCCCCCTTCCCCCCTGCTTGTGTTCTCTCCCCTTCTCTTGTGTTTCCTTTGTGTTTCCTTTGTGTTTCCTTTGTGTTTCCTTTGTGTTTCCTTTGAGTTTCCTTTGAGTTTCCTTTGAGTTTCCTTCGTGTTTTTCTTTTTTGTTTTTCTTTTTGTAGAGGCATTAAGGATACTGAAGTGAGTCTGGAGAAAATGTACAGTCTGTAACAAGAAATGCTAAAAGATATATAGATAAAAATGCCATTGAGAGACAGACTCAGCATGACTTTTCTGAAAGGAAATCCTGACCTATTTACATATCTATAAACTATTTCAAAGGAAGTAAGGCCCGATGGATACCATCTAATTGGAGTTCCAAAGCATTTGACAAAACGTCTTAGCAAAGGTTTATAGAAAAGAAAGGTGCTTTTATGGATTCCCTCTTTAATTTGGTAAGAGATAAGAAACAAAAGAGAGTCTGTAGTTGAAAGAAGGGGAAATTGAGGCAAACAGAAAAAAGGACAAAGTTTGCTGATGAGATTTAAAGCCTTCAGGGAAAGGGTGTTAAAACACTTCAGCCAAACTAGAACTATCTGCAGCAGGACCTTATGAAGCTGAATACACAATTGTAAAAATAACATGTAATACTATCTGCAAGTATAAAATTACTCTCATAGCAAAAAAAACCCAAAACCAAAAAACAACTATATTTATATAAATGGGTGGGTTATGAATGAAGTCTTGCCTTTCAGCAGAGAAATCTTAGAATTAAGTAGTTCAGAAATAGATCAGTTCACTTCAGTGTCATGAAAAATCCAAATAGGAAACAGAACTATAATGAAAAGAAACAGAGGAGGGGAAAAAAAAGCAAATTAAAAGTAAATATGATGACCTGCTTTTTGAGAGTGTTGTGTAGCTCATGCCCCCATCCTAAATCAAGAATGACCAAGGTTATTGAACTTTTTTTTTTAGTTAACAAAAAATATTAGAACTCCTCATCCGGAGAAAGGAGATGGCAGACAGAGGATTTGACTGTCAAATTGCCTGTAAAACCACAAATTATGTGCAGGGGGTAAAATGCTCTTAATTTGTGTTTACAGTCTCTCAGTATCAGAAAAATGAAGAATGAGGTGAATGTGGCAAATTCAAAATAAATCAAAATTGAGTTTTTCCACAGAACAGAACTAAACTGTGGAACTGGTGAGTACAAGATCTGAAAGATATTAAATTTTATGTAGGTTCAAGGAACAAATGAATAGATCAAAGAGACACGAGGAGCTGTTAAGTTTGAGAATTTATCTTTCAGGAAGTTAATGTGGCACAAATCCTTTGAGGGTAAGAGTGTATAGTGGAAAGAGTATATGGAGCAAAGTGCCTCTATGTGCTTATTCTCTTCTTGAAACTCTTCTGCAGCATTTTAGTGTACTGTGAGTGACAGGATATTAAATTAAATGGACCCTTGGCCTGACCCATCCGGGCTGTTCTCATTATTTGCTTGTTAAGCTGAAGATAACTTGTTGTGAATGGATTGAATTGCCCTGATGATGAGTTGTACCTCCCTGAAGCTTCTCTGCTGCTTTCTCTGCCTCCTGTGTTTTGCTCCATCTTTCTCTCCCAAATAGCTGCTGAAACAAAACTGTTCACGTGAACTTGCATTTTGGGTAGTACTGCTTACCTGTGTTCTTTTGGAATCCAAGATGTTTGTAAATCCACTAAATAGTATTTTTTTTACCTGGCTGAAGAGCAGCAGGAAAATCTACTTATGTAACCAATCTCTGGCACTGTACAACAGAGAATAATTCATTTACATCATGCAAAGCAGAACTTAGCACTTCTGACAGTCGCACTGAGGTGAAACGGCTTCCTACAACTCTAAAGGAGATCGGAAGGGGAAAACCTTCACGAAAACATTAGTAAAGGAAGAAGAGACTGAAACGTAAAATCACTTATTATGAAAGTAAGCATTTTGTGAACATTGCTGTAGCATTTTCTCTATAAAATTCGTGGGGTTTTTTTTGTATTATTTTCACAGGCACGGGTAGAAGCAAAACAGACAGGCTGCTATATTTATTCTTTAGGCTTCGGATGCCGGCCAGCTGCGTGCCAGGTAGCAGAACTCGGGAGGTGAGGCAGGAGTGGTGGCTCACAGTGCTGTGCAGGTCCATACATACCAGACCTCCATGCATTGGGTGAGCAGGGAAACATCGGGCAGCCCCACTAATTCCGGATAAAATGGGTCGGGTGTGTCCCACCCCCCACCGTATTGGGGGGCAATGCTGGGGCACTAAGCACCAGTCGTGCCCGGAGCCGTGGCGAGGGGAACAGGGAAGAGCTGGTGATGGGAGGGATAACTGTGAGGTGTTGGTGTGTCAGCCGAGACGGACGCGAGACAGAGGAAATGACTCAGAAAGCGATGAGTTGGTTAGCGCTTGCAGAGGAGAGCGTGTCGCCCTCAGTTTGAATTAGAGCACAAGCCCTGAATCGGCTCGGCTCGGCTCGGCCAGCGCCGCGCACCGTGCGGGGCCATTTTAGGGCCGGGGCGACCCCGCCGCAGCTGAGGTGAGGGCGGAGGCTCGGCTGTGGGCTCGGCTGTGGGCTCGGCTGTGGGCTCGGCTGTGGGCTCGGCTGTGGGCTCGGCTGTGGGCTCGGCTGTGCCGGTGCCTGCCGAGGCTGTGGCGGCGGGGGGAGCTGTGTGTGCCGCCAGGAGCTGTGTGTGCCGCCGGAGCAGCGGGCGGGGCGGTCCCCGGCGCCTCGCCGAGCGCGCTCGCTCGGTGCGCGCCGCCCTCCCTCGGCCGCGGGTGCAATCGGAGCCCGGCAGCGGCGGGAGCAGAGCCCGCCGCCAGCGCTCCGAGCAGCTGCCCCAGCTCCGGCCGGCCCCGACCCCGCCGTGCTCGCCCCCCGGCTCGGCGATCCGCCGGCTCCATCCCGCCCAGAGCCCGGCAGGAATATCTCCCCCGTCTGCCAGGATGATCAAGGTAAGCGGAGTGGGTTTCCTGCCCAAATCCGCTCCTCCATCCTTCCGGCGATGCGGAGCAGCGGAGGGGCTTCTTGGCAAATCGGTGGCTCGCCGGTTTGTGTTCACGGATTTTAGTGCCCCGATTTATTTGTGCTTAGTGAAGGGGGTTTCTGTCCCCGATGGATTTGTTGTTTGAGATTCAGAGAGAGGCTGTATGTGATTTCACCTCTTTCATTGCAGACAACGTGTGTGGAAAAGAAGTAATTCTGTGAAAAAGAAATAATGGGGGCGGGGGGCTGGGGTGGATGGAGAAGGGGAAAAGAAGGTATATGATTTCCTTTGGGGTGAATTTCTTGTTTATGTGTTTCCCAATGATTAAAAAACCCAAACAAAACTAACAAAAAAACCAACAAACCAAAAGCCTGAAAAGGTTATGGTCTCCTGGCAGACATCAAGCCTTTTTTTGCCTGTAAGTTTGTTAAAGCTCTTATGTCTGCCCTTGTACTAAAATAGACTGTGGGTAAAATCCAGTAACATGTGCTTAGAGGTTTTGAGTAATTTCAGAAATAACTTTACGTCATGTAAGAGGAGTTGTTGGTAGCAAGCACTAACGTGGCAGATGAGCATCTGTGGGCACTGTCCTTTTATAAATGTCATGTTTATGTTCTTCAGCTTAGTGACCTGATCTGGGGATTAGGAAGTCGTCTTCCTGGTCAAGGCAAAAGGCATGGAGTTAGCACGGGTGCTTTCAGTTAGACCAAGGGAACATCACAGTCATGTTCCACCCTGTCGAGCACCTTCAGTAACGCTTGGATTTTGAGGAAGGTTTGTACTGGGCTGACTGGGAACTGCACAGCTGCAGTCTGATACCAAAGTTAACAGCTGAGGAAAACCACGGCTGGGTTATTTTCTTTCCTTGGCTCACTTTAGCAGATGGAATGTAGGCACAACAGGTATGTCACTGGCAGGTGTCTCACCAGCTCCTCTCTGCTGCTGATGGCAAGTGTCCCTCACATCCAGCAGTTCTGTCCCCTGGGTGACACCCCTGGCACTGGTGCAGTTGCTACTCATGGTGGCAGGGCTAGGATTGAGGAGCCTGGGGATGCTGTCATAGCCCCATTTGCCCTCCCTGCAGCTGGAGAGTGGCAGACCAGCCATGGCAGAAAACTGGTCTGGAACTACTTAGGGAAAATACCCAAGAGCTTTCGCAGCCACAATGCTCAGAGACAGAATGGAGCATCTCAAGGAAGGGGCAGACTGTCGTATTTTATATCACTTCTGATATTCCTGTTGTGTGTCATGAGGGCAGGGCTCTTGTTTCCAGGGTGTCCTTCAGCACCTGTAAGGAATCCTCTGGCATGGCCTTACAAAAAGAACGAGTAACAGCGAAACCACAGACATACCAACCTGCTTGCTCAAAGCAGCACTGACATCTCGTTGGGTTCTTCTCACCTGCACAAACCCGACCTTAGCTTTATCTTTTTTGCTGTAGAAAACATGGAAGGAAGCAATAGCTACAGCAGTAGAAGGACATTCTTGCCACTTGGAAGTGATATGGCTTTGGGCAAGTCAGCGCTATCTGAGCCCTTTACTGTTTATTTGCCTCATCTGTTCAGACTCCAGGCTTCTGGCTGTCACTGTGTGTTTGTAGGGTATTTATCAAAAGTACAAAAAATATGATTTGATTATCACCATACTTATGTAAAACCTCATACATTTATAAATAACCTAATCAACAGCATTGTTCCACCTCCTTGTCCCTTTATCTCTCCCTTCATGATTTGCTGTGTTTAGTCACAACCCCCCATTTTTCCTTGAACTATTTCCAGCTCAACCACAACCCTCCCTTTCTGTCCTGTTTAAAGTAATGTATAAGAAATGAATTACGCCTCCAGTTTCTGCAGTCTCTGCCTTGTCCACCTAATGCACTGATTGTTACTGACAGGCCTAGCACTTGTGTGTGATCCAGTGGATATGCTGATGTTTCCCCATGGAAATAGAGCATTGAAATAGGCTGCAAAGCCATAGGTAAAAGAGAAGATTGCAAGTCATGAGGTAGCTTTAACAAAACAGATATCTTGTTAAAATAGCCCACAGGCCATATCCTTTGTTTAATTAGATAGATGAAAATAATTCAGATGGATTTCATTAGCCATTAATCTATCCCTGGGAGGATAATGTTAGGAGAGGAGGTAAATCAGTTAAACTGTAAACACACTGTTTACTTTAAACTGTAAATACTCAGGTGCTCTGCATTTATTCAGGCATTTTGAAACAAATTAGGAGATGTGGGAATGATAAAGAATTGAAACAGACATTTTTGTTGCTTCTCTGTGTAATGCCATTTTCTTAAATGAATAATCATAGCTGAATGTATAATGCTGAAAATTACCAGTAGGTTTGAGGGCGGGATCTTCAGTATCAGAATGAAGGAGCCAAGTGGTAAACTCTCTGTAAAATTTGCACAATCAGCCTTTTTAGGCCACAGATGTGAGGACTGGCACATTCCTGTGGCCACAGTGACACATGTTCCTCATGCTACTGGATGAGCTCATCAGGCAGCTCTATGAGTTCAAGGCACTCAGTGCTGATCGTGGCTTTTGATAATGAATTGTGGTGACCCGCATGCAACAATGGCTGCAGTTGAGTGATTAAATGCCCAAACTTCATCTTGAAAGTCTGGCTTTAGGCAGTAGTTGAGAATAAATCAAAGCTGTATGTGACCCGAATGAAATAAATGGTCCAGGAGACTTGCTCCTTTGTAAGACCTTTGTTGAAAAATCATCTTGGGTGGGGAGCTTGAGGGGTTCCGCACACCACTGCTGCTGCTCACCATAGATGATCCAGAGGAGGAGGAGGAGTGCAGCTTTGTCTTCTTAGGTAGAGCTGGAGCTTCCATCCTCAATGAGAATCCCAAGGAAGGGAGTTTTGGTTCCTAGTCCAGGGGTGCCATGTTGGTAGGGTGCTGTTCAGATCATGTCGATGGAGTCAGAGCAGCTTGGGATGATAAATTTGTGTTCTGCACTGTTTTCCCAACGTGGGAACACTGTTCTTAATTCCAGATGTCATTTAGGCTCATTGCCTTAAGGGGTTTTTAACTCCGAATAGTGTCCCAGTGTCCTTTGCACCCCTTTTATTTGCATACGGATCAATGATGTCACCTTCCTCAAAGGTGCCATTTCAGAGGAGCAGCAGAGGCATTACCTGATGGAAGGGAAAGGGCGCATAGGTGAGACAATTGGGGACTGAAACAGAATGAGGCCAATAATTTAACATTAACAATTAACATTAATTAGGAATCAGAACAGGATAAGGCTTGGATTTTAACATTAACAATTAACACAAAAACTGAACAAACTTAGGGACTTGTTCCTAACACCGAATATGTTAAGTTCATAGTCACTGCCATGTTTGCACCTTGATGCCTCCCATTCTAACATAGGGTGAAGTGAATGGGTGGCCCCATTTACCTTGGAAACAACCTCATTATTTTATGGCTTTATACATTAAAGGTCCAGGTAAAATTGCATCATAAAATAGAGCACCTGTTGCAGAAGGGCAATTTAGGAAGTATTACCATATGCTGTTGCAGAGGAAAATCCAGTGTTACACTTAGAGAAAAGCACTTTGGTACACTTTGGTGTGTACATCAGAGGATCCAAAACTTAACATGGGCACAGTTGAAACCATCTGTAAAAATTATCAATAAGTTTTACCCATCTGGGTTTTTTTTTGCATTTTGGCCCATAGTTTATTGCTATTTTTGCAAACTAATGTCACAATACCATTCCAACAGAGTTACTAATTTACTTGTTCCCTTGAGGTCTACAGTATGTTCTGAGTTTTATTTTAGAGTATACCTGAAGCATTAATGAAGGGTAGCAGCAGGTACACAGCTACTTCTAATTCAGTTTGCCTATTAGAGCATGTCACACACCATATTGATAAAAAACATTCCTAGTAAGCACAGAAAATTGTTTTTTTTCTGGTGTACAAATAGGGTTTAAGTCCACAAGGTTCTGATTGGAATAATTTCCACTAGGATTCAGAGACATCACTGCCACACAAATCATGTCTACTTGTTTAATTTCATTTAGACTGAATGGCCCTGCCTAAAGAAGTTACGGAAAGGGGCTGACCGTAGCACATCCACTTGTGTACTCCAGGCCTGGCTGACCCAATGCACAATTCTACTGCTCTCCTCTAGTTCAGAAGAGCGAGATTTTCTTTTGTTCAGCCTTATGGGGCCAAAACTTAAGTGAATTCAGGTAATTCTTCATCATCTTTCTCATTCCTTTGTTCTGGAACTCTCTTCTGCTGCTGGTGTCAGTTTGGTCCACTCCAGATTCATTAGTTTTTATCTTCTTCCTCTTGTGATGCCAGGCAAACAGAGACTCGTCACTCATAATAAATATTTGAATTTGCATTACTCTTACTGAGAATGAAGTTTTTTAAACTTTGACACTGAGAGTTTGAGAGAACAGAATGTGTTCAGTCTGGAGAAGGCTCTGGAATGGTGTAATAGCAGCCTTCCACAATCTGGAGGAAGATGATGGAGATGAGGCCAGGCTCAGTAGTGCTGTATGGCAGGAGGACAAGAGGTGATGGCATTAACTGAAACAAAAAGGGTTCAGGTGGTATATAAGGAAAAAATTCTCTCTACAAGCACAGGTGGGAAGTGGGTTACCAAGAGAGACTGTGCAGTTTCCATCTTTGGGAGCTCTCAAGACCCAGCTGGATCTAGCCTTAGAAACCTGGTCTGAGCTCAGAGTCTACGCTGCTTTGAGCAGATATCCTGAGGTCCCTTCCAGCCTGGATTTTCCTGTGGTCCTGAGAAAAAGCTTACAAACTAATTTTTTTAAAATCCAGTTTTAGTTTTTGACACAGCCAGTAGTGTGGACCAGCACATATTTATCCAGAGCCCTGGATGCTTGATTTTAACAGCACAGTCTGTGTAAAGGTGGTGTTTAAAGTCACCACTGTAGGCAGATTTCTTTGCAGAAGATATATTCTTTAACATGTTGGTATAGTAGTATTATTTTCTTTATTATCCTGAAGAAGTCCATGTGCTTAACAGAGGAGGTTAAGCTGGAAAACTATAAAGCACTGAATAAAAGGAGGTATTTTTGATTTTCAGGAATGTGAACTTGAAATTAATCTGAAATACAATCTATAAGGTTACCACATGAAATTGCATATTCTACTGTCATAAAATGATACAATTGTTTATCGTCATGCAATTAATTAAACATTATAGGTAGTCCACCTAAAATCAGGAGTAACAATACAATTTCTTTTGATGTAGAGTTTCTCAACCTCCATTAAAATAAAAGCAATTCTCAGTCAAAGGAATATGGAAAAGAAACTTCAAGTGTTAACATTTACTATGAAGTTACCATCAACATAGCTGGCAGGCCGGTGGCTAAGTAAATTTCTTACCAGATGCATGATGCAGGCTTTACTTCCCCCATTTTAAAGTTTGAAGAAACTGGTGGAGAGGCTAAGTTTTTGATTCTGGATGAAGAAGAGTGTAAGTATTTTTTTTAATAGGCTCTATAGTTTATAGTTCATTTGTTATAAACTGTCTTCATAAATATATAATTTTCAGAGTACCATAATTATTTTTTGAGAACAGAGCATGAAGGTTTATTATCAAATTATAAACATCACAGTGCTTCTGAATTCTGCCCTGTGGCAATGCCTGCTTAAAATTTGACAAACCCTTTCCTAATTGCTAGAAAGTATTGCCTGAAATATAGAGGGTGAAAGCTAGAAAAAATGAATAAGCATGAAGTAATAGCACAGTGGTACTACATGTAGTGGCTATACAGGCAGTTTTGCCACAGCTGTAGAGCTATATGTGTACATGCATGCAGAAAAAAAACATAATTGTATTCATATGCTCATGTATTTGAGGCATTTCTCTATCAAGAGTATATAATCTGTATTTTTAATATTATCCTTTATCTTTCAGTAGTTTTTCAGAGACCATATTTGGCATCTACAGTTTGATTCTCTTCTTGACACCTGAAGATAGAAGTTCAGTAACAGCATTCCTTTCTGGTTGTTCACTAAGCTGAAAATTAGCATTTACAATTGTTTTCTTTTGGATTTTTTATTAAGGTGGTGTGCTGTAGCCAGCAATGTTTTCATCATGTTAATTGGGTAAAATATTTAGTACAGCACACATATAAAATGAATGTTCTGTCCTGCTGTTTCCAGGTGAACTGGATTTCAGCAGTGTACAAATCAGATGCAATTCTAAATTTTTAAAAGGCTCAAGATCAACTTCATACATTCTGAAATGTGAAAAAAGTTCATGTGCTTGAAGCCTCACAGACCTCTTTGTTCATGTTATAAATAAGTAATTTGTCGATTGAGATCTGTGAAGCTGAGCAGGGCTGTTATACCATTTATATAGATGTTGAATTGTAGGAAGGCAAGCCTACATTACTTGTCATAGGCCAGTTTATTATCTTAATTTCTGGTGCCATTCCTCACCATTTCAAAGCTGTCATTTTTCTAATAGAGACTGCATCACTCCTGATTTATGTTTGCTGTAGCTTTAACCATGATATGATTTTGGCAAAGGCCCTCTCTTTGTTTTGTGTACTTCATGTGTGCTTAATGGTGACACCTCTACAAACACCTCATCTGTGACCACACTTTTCCAAGGCCACTTTTAATGTGCCAAGTGATATTTTGCTCTCAAATTCCCTGGGTAGCATCCAGTTTGCTCTGGGCAGTCTCAAGAAATGATAGGGGATTTGGATATGATGGAAATGACAGGGGATGAAGGACTGCTCACATTGTTTAGAAAGGACACATAGGATAAGGTTAACACAGCTCCAAAATTTTGGAGTGTTATAATCCATGATTTTTCATAGAGTTGTTACACAGTTGAATATATATTAACTAGGTGGGATATCTGTTTCTGTCACTACTTTGAAATATTTTACCTCTTTTGAGCAGATGATTTGATAAAAAGCAGATTCTTCTGGTAGTTGTCTTGTTATCTTGTTGTACCTCATTCAAGGGAGGAATTTGTGACACTGCAGTGATGCTGTAGTTGTGCCCAGCTTTTCCTGGCTTGTTAGTAAGCTTCCATGGGATTATTTACATTTGCTTGGTGTTGTGGATAATGCTTATTACCTTCTGTTACAGCCTCTGCAACTCATAAAGAGTGTAAAGTAGCTAAGTTCTTAGAATATTCTGAGCTGAACATCAATCATGCAAATATGGTCCCTCTCTGTGGTTACTGGGACAAGAATATTATCGTAGTTGCTGTCCTCAAACAGGTTCCAAGGATTTTCCCTTTGACTTAGCTCTGTTCCTAGTGCCCTTTACATCAAGTGGAAAGCTTCCATTTTGTTTCTACTTTGTTGAACTGTGTCTAGTTGAAACAAATCAGGGCAGTGTTTGAACACACAACAAAACACATGTGGCAGGGGTATAGCGCAGACTTTGGGGAGGTCTCACATTGCTTCAAACCAGCTATGGCAGGCTTAAAACCCCCTGGAGCTAGTACAGGCAGGTGTTCTGCAGCCAGCACCTGTGTGCTCTTAGGCAAGAAACTTGAAAAGGTTATAGCTGTGAGTAGTGAACAGCCAAACCCATTACAAATCAGTCATTTACACCTGTTCTTCCTTCAGAAGAATTGCAATGGATTTGATGAGTATGTTTCAGTTCCTGGGAGCTGTGCAGACCCTATTCTTGCACCTCAGTGAATTCTCTGAAGCAGCTGTCAAACATGTGCCACAATCCATGCCTCAATTTCCTGTTTGCAGAAGAGACGTAGAAGAGATATTTCAGCCTTCTTTCACCTAGGTGCTGTGACTGTAGAGCCAGACTTCCAGGTCTTGCAGTGAGAAGAGTCCTTTAAAGCTTATAAATAGAGAAGATCTTTGTTCTTTATCTGGAATAAACAGTTCCAGCCCACTATCAGAATCCAAGAGATCACAGTATTTGCCATATTTCTGGAAAGCTTGCTGTCCTTCTGGTTTTGCTGTTTTTTAATTTTTTTTTTTCTCCCCTGCCTTGCATCATCTGTTTAAAGAGATATAGGATAACTTTAATGCACCTCTTAACAAAACCTACTAGATCACTGTGAGCCCTGAAAGTCAAGGTCCTTCTGCAGCATTGTGGCTGAATGTCGGGGCAGAACCCACATCTGGGTGTACACGCAGACGAATGGGGAGGAGACATTTGCTCAGGCATTTGAAAAGAATTACACAGCAGAGAAACACGTTTATAAGGAGCTCTCTGACTAGTGGAGCAGAGTGTACCTGCAGATTTGAGCCCATTCAGATCCCCAGGTTAGATAGCTGCTGCCATGCCTTATCAGCTTCATCTGTTGGACAGACACTTTCCCAGCATCTTGGGAAGCAGGGAAAAGGGAATAACAGCCCTAACAGCCAACACACCGCGGAAACTCTCTTCTTGTGCTTTTCAGCAGTGGCGTTTGATAATGGGTTGTGATTAAATAGGCCATGCAAAGTCACCAGGGCTAGATGTGGTATCAAGCCTGTGTCAGCCCTTTACACACCAGCAACCACAAGTGCTCTTGCATTCGAGAGCCAGCTGTGTAAGTCACAGTTTCCTGATCTCTAGTGGGACTGTACACAGGACTTATGGTGGAAAAAAAAATAACTCCTTCTTCCTCCAAAAGCTGTTCTTTTTCCTCCACAGAGTTTTTGTTTTCAGTGTATCATTCATCTTTCCTCAGGGTCTTATGTAAACCTTTATTCTAATGCAAAATGGACTTAAATGGGACATGGTTGGAGCACTCTGAGAATAGCTACAAATGACCCCTTATACAGGCCAGTGATTCAGGCCTGACCTCGTGCTTCTCCTGGTGCTGCTGCAGTTATAAGGAAGCTTGCAAACAGGACTGTGTCCTTAAAAACAAGTTTTTGTCTGCTAGCTTTTTTCTTTGAGCATGTCAGTTGTCATTTTGGAATCCATTACTGTCTCTGCTGTGGTTTGGTTGGGTTTTTTGCCCCCCAGGATTTTACAGTGATATATTTGCAAACTACAAAAGCTTTGGATTCCTGCACTGAATTGTTTGCTTCCAGTTCTAAGCCCTGAGTAACTCTTCAGAAAATGATTTGATTTGTTTCTGCTCTCTGTGCCTTGATGTTATTTATATTTTCATTTGGTAATTGCATAAAGCCAATTGCCTTGGTCATCAGCTGCAGAATCTGTGTGGAGTTTCCACTATTAGGCAATTTCACAAATAAATTGCAAGCTACATTTTACGCATCTTTAAATCTGATCTGTCATTTTTCTGTACAGCTGTTTCAGAATAAAAAAATATTGTCATTGCAACTGAATCTTCAAGGAAAATAAACAAATTAGTTTTTATTGTGCTTAGGCTCATCTTTTTTGGTATAACTGCGGTTAAAAATGCATCCTGCTTAATTTTACTGTAGAATCTTAAAATGCTAATTTAGTACCTGGCATTATAGAACACACGAGGAAGGAGAAATGTTAGAGAAAACATAAGGACCAGAAACTTGTGATAAAGAGCAAAGCCCTGCTACACTGCTAGAGGAAAGCATGTCATAACATTTATACCCTTTCTTGTTGTCGGTTTGATGCAAAAGGTCTCATATCAAAGAACCAGGCCTAAATGCAGTAAAACTACAGTGTCTTTCAGAATTTATTTTATTTTGTTTTAGCAGTCATGGTACCATAAAGTCATGAGAGACTGTCTAGTTAGAAAACAGGCAGGTGAATTTTTAGGTCAACTAGATCCAGCTGGTTGCTTTAACATGTTTTCCTTCATACCATTCTAGCCAAACAATGCACTTGTTAAAAACCTAATTAATGCTAGAAGGGACAAACAAACCAACAAAGGAGTCACTTAGAGGCACTGATCATAGGAATTAGAGATGGAAGAGCTCCAGTAGGTCATCTGCCTCTTCCCTTCATTGTACGAGGCTGTTCTCCTGAATCAGAAGGGAAGAGCCAGTAAACTGTGAAGACAGAGGAAAATGGCACTGAGGAGTGACAGAGCAACAGAAGGGTCGTAGGAAGGAAAACAGTTAAGAACAGCATGAGCAGTGCGTTTAGAAATCAAGGTAAAAGCACACTGCACTTGGAGGTCATTTGTGAAGATGATTTCTCTAGAGCACTTGCATATTTCTGCAAAGAAAATAGGAGGGAGAATTGTATGGATGTGCAAGAAATGTATTAAGACCAAAATGACTGTTGAATAAAGGAGCACCATGCAGAGGTTGCAGCTGCTTTATGTTCTGTGTTGGATGGGCCTGGTGGGAGGCTTTCAGTACTTTTCAGTTGGGAAGGATCACACTTCAGACTCCATGGTGTGTGGCTGTAAATCACAGGTCATGTTGTAAATTTTTCTGAAATATGTGACAAAATAAATTCAGCCTGAAGCTGAATAGATCCCTGGTCAGGGCCTCCTTAGGGTTAGTTTCAGCAAAATAATTTGTTTTCTACTTCTGTTGATCTCTGTTTCTTTAAGGTTCTTGATAATTCAGCTTGTCAAACACATGTTCTTTTTGGACTTCAGGAGTAGATCTCCTTCACCTTGCCTAGCCTTGCTATTTTTCAAGTGAACTGAGACAAGCTTTCTTCTTGCAAGCATCAAGTTCAGGCATTACTGAACTTAGTCAAATATCAATTTAAGCAGTGAGTAAAAAAAAATTAACATTAGTTCTAGAAGAGGTTTTTCACCAGAGTGCTGCTTGCAATAGCTTTACTTTGCAAACATTGTTCTGCATTTGTTTGTTTTCATGGAACCAAATTTGCCTGCTTTTGCAGATGTGATACAGCTATAAATGTTGCTAAACATGAGTCTTGGGTGGAGTAGCTGAATATTTCCACTTCTTGATGGTCTCTGTTTTAAGGTTTTTCTAACCAGGAAGTTGTGCTTATATAATCTGAATTGTCATTTATTTAAGCATAATCAAAACAGTGATGTGTGCTTTAAGAGGAACATATTTCAGTTTTAATCAAACCAATTAAACAGGTTTAAATTAAAGCCAATAAACTGCTGAAGTCAGGGATAAGTACCTGCACAGATTTTTGGACTAATTTATTTGCAATCTATTTCAATTCAACCTTATTTCATGCAGTGCAGCTTTCTTAGATGTAAAGCCTCTTGTATTTTCAAAGCCCCAATGCTTTCAAGGTGAGGCAAAACTGGCCTGACAAATGGACTTGGTGACACTTCCATGGTAGCACAGACGTGTTGTGTATGTTCTTGTTCATATACCTCCAGTATAAAGACAGGATTAAAATGCTTTTGTATCATGCACCTACTCCCATGGGAGCGAAGATAGACATGCTTGGGTCTTGGCTTCCATAAATGAACTTCTTGAACTATGGAAATCTTTCACAGGTGACATTAAATAAAAAAAAAATTAGTTGATATTAAAAATAATATTGTACCTCTTGGCCCTTCTGCAGGTTCTTTCTGTCTGACAGTGTGTGGGTTTTTTCATTTTGGTTTGGTTTTGGTTTGTTTTTTTTTGTTAAGCTGTGAACATTATTAGTGGTTTGTTTTTGTTTTTTTTTCCTGCAAATTCATCTTTTATATGATGTGGCTTCCAAATTTTATTAACATTTCCTAGGGTCAGATAAAAGCTGTTTTGAAGTCATGGAAGTGTTTTTTTTTTCTGTCTAGCAATACACAGAATATATGGCATTTGTTCACATTGGATTCTATTTTATACCTGGAGCAGAAAGGCAGCTCTGGTTTGTATGGCTGTGAATGACAAAGTACCTGTCATCACACACCTCATTTGGCTTGCCTGTAGGCAGTACCAGAGTGTGAGTCATGTATTGGATTTATTGGTCTGCTGTATTCCTGCAATCTGGTAAGTGTTCTAATGTCATTATCCATCCAGTGCAAATTAGAGCATGAAATATTTCTTAGGCACTTAGTAGCCAGAAGCAGGCATGGAGAAAAAGCAGTAAGACACTGTTTTAGCTTGGACAAATGTGTCAGAAAGGACTTTCTTAGCTGAAAATTGTCTTTCACATGACTTCTGACTGAGAGGAAATTCCTGATCCATCTTTCCTGAGACCTGATGACTGCTACAAGATAGGATGGGGTTTATGGCAGGAGCTGGGTTTGCTTTGGTAGAAGGAGCTCTGTGCGGTCATTGCTGTCTGTCTGTGGTTTATTTGGTTTCTTTAGGTTCTTGACCTCCATGATTAACCAGTGCTTGTCCAAAAAAGCACAGTCTGTAATTCTTTAGTGGGCATGAAATTAGGTTTCCAGATGTTCCCTGTCACTGGTAGTCCTCTACCAGGGCACTGCTGCTGTTGAGGAAAGTCTGTCTCCCTCAGAGCGGAGACGTTGGAGCTGACTTTACATAGATGACTGGTGAAACCAAAAAACATGACTAAGGATTTTGTGAATCTGCAGAACATGAATTGTTTTGAAAAGCATCCAGGATGATTTCTTAGCTGAAAGTGTGAGCTCTGTAGACAACATTTTTGATTTGTTTCTTTACTCTTGCCCTCCGCTAGGGAAAGTTTTCTGTTCCCTGGTGGTCCGAAGAGTTTTCAAACAACAGGGAAAATGAACAGAGAACTGATTAAAGAATTTGTTTTCTTTGAGAAAATGTGACAAAGTACATGGCATATAGATGTAACTGGCAATTTTTTTTGAGAACTGGTGACTTTTTTTTAAAAAAAATTATCTCATACACTATAGATTAAAGAAATGCAGTTTGCAGCTGAAGTTCACAGTGGTGAAGCTTCTGGTAATCTTCAGTTCTTGTTTCATAACTGATGATGAGCCAATGAGATGAAGTAGCTAAACCTGAAGCACAGCAGTTTGACAAAGCACCTGGTGGAACTGCAGTTTATAGAACAGGCAGTCCCAAACAAGAACAAAGATGCTGATGCTTCTGCTGAGTGTCTTAAAAGCCCCCAAGTGTGAAGGCACAGGAAAACCCAAGGCACACTCATGCAGTCTATGAAGCCTAGGGAGTTTAGGGAGGAGAAGGACCTATTTTTGTAGCAAAAGGCTGAATGATCTGAGTGCTCAGAAGAAGTCGAGAAGACAGCAGGGAAAGACGTTGAAGACCCTAGAAGATGTTGAAGATATGTGTGTCTAAGGCAGCCTGAGGACCAAGTGCAGGAGCTCCAGCAGAAGTGCGGGTAACAATTATTAAGCCTAGAATTTGCCAAAAGTGCCAGTAAGTGCTACATACTCAAATACCCACCTAAGGCTTTACTTCTAACTCGTATAAGAGTTAGGTTGGAACTAAGCGCTAGTGTGAGGGAGCACTGTTATCCTGCTGAGTGTATTGTGATTACTTCTGTCAGTGCTAAAGGATTTGTAATGGTCATCATAGCATTGAGGTCTTCCATAAAAGTAATAACAGAATTACTGCTCAGCAGGCCTTTATTTCAGTAGTATTTCACAGTGATAAAGTGACATATAAACCCCATTTTTAAACCAAATTTAATCTATTGTAAGACTTTACACCTCATTCTCATACTGGCGTTACAGTAATGTTAAAATCAGTGTGTGATTTCAGTATTTTTGGAGGGAAACTCTGAATTACTCTTCTATTTCCTATTTAGAAAAAGCAATTACTTATACTACAGAGAAAATACTGATATCTCTATCTCACAACATAGGAAACAATGTCATGCTTGTGTAATTGTACAGCTACTTGAGGCAGTCTTGAGTGACTTCTGAGAAGTTGTTGACCCAGTGGCTCAAGTGTATCTTTAGGATAACATCAGTGTTTTAATGGAGGCAGTTTTAAATCTACCATGTTATTAAACACAAAGGGCAAATTTATGCTTAGCATATCTCCCTTGGCAATGTTGACACTAAACCAGGGAGCAATTTTCCCTATTGCATTTAGCAACATGTTTCAGATTTGTAAGCCATGAAGCCATTAAAATATGACTCTGTTAATTAGGAAGTAATTGTGGTATTTCTTTCTAGTGCTGAGGGATTAACTCAGTTTCATCTCAGTGTGGTTAACAAAGGCAGTTAGTTACTTCCTTTAAATATGAGTTAAATCTGTAAAAAAAATGACATCATTGCAAACAGGATTGGCCCCATGGCATGTGCCCAGAAATTAGGCTGTTGACTTCACTGAGTTCAGTGGTAATCTTGAACTGAAGGGCAACGCGATGGAAACCCCAGGGGCTGTTCCTGTAGGTGGGCTGTACTTCCAATTCACATGCAAGCTTGGTATCTCTAAAAAAGATCATGGAAGAGTATTAAACTGTATCCAGCTTCAGTCTCCTGTGTTGATGCCAGCTGTTGCTTTAAGGCAACTTCATAAAGCAGCAACAGAAAGAAACTGAAGCATAATGGTTGAGTACTTGTCCGTATTTGCTGTTACCAGTAATTACTATTAGCAAATCCAAGTTGGCATACTGGATATTAGACACATGCCAGCAATGGAGCTGGAGCTCTTTGAGATATTCTTCTTCCACAGCTGGCAATTCCCATCCTGTTAGCTGGTAACCAGCACGTTCTCCATCCTAATTCATTGCAGTGCAGAGAAAAGTCAGTTGGCTCAATTCATCTCAATTCTTCACTACAGTCAGCGGATAGTGTCATGAATGCTTTCTAGGATTTTACCAGAGGATTTGGAAGTATTGGAAAAATTACAGGTCAAGCAAGGACCTGTTGTTGTATAGTGTCCTTCGCTTTGGATAACACTTTAGTTGTGCTTGAGTATGCCACTGAATGCCTGTGCACACTCTGCCAAAGTCTTGTCTTTCTGGAGTCGAAAACCCTAACCTTTATGGCAAATAAAACATATTTTTAATGAAAAATAAAGCATACTGTGATACTGTAATGAGATTTATGATCTGTCTTGGCACATTGCCTTTTAGTGGATAGAGAGGATGATTGTCTGCCTTGCTCTAGAGGGTTACAAAAAAAGGGGAACAGAAGGGTTAAAGCTGAGAAAAGGCAGCAGGAGGATGGATGTGCTGGGCTCCCTGGGAGGAAGGAGAGAGGAAGTGAAACCTGCTGTGGCTGGGAGTTTGCCTTTTGGTTGGTAGCAAGACTGTGATCTGTGGAAGGTCCACTGAAAATCCTTTTTTTTTTTTTTTTTTGTTATGTTTTGAAGAATCATGTTATTTGCCTTATGGGTGTAATGCTTCCCAGCCTGTGATCATTTGGTCCCATCCTTGGCCCCACATTTTGGTGGCTGCTGCAGGACAGGTGGCTGCTGTGTCCCTGACACTGCTATCCACCTGCACCAGCCATCCCTATGGGGTGAGGGCTGCTCCCTGTGAAGAGCTGGGATCTCATAGGCTGACCATGGAAGGTTTTCTCTGCATCTTTTCTCAAGGGGATTGTACATTTGATGTGGGGCTTTCCCACCTGGACTGGGAGTTCCCACCTGAGATACAGCAAGGCTGAGAGACAGCCACCAAGTCGTCTCCATCTTTCCAGCTGTGCTCCCTTATGCCATCACCCCAGCCATCCTCTTTCATGGCTCATCACCCCAAACTCTTGTTTCTGGTGCCTTCTTCCCTCTCCCAAGCCTCTGCATCCACTTCACCTTTTCAGCTCCTTTTTAAAGGCTGCTGGGAAACAACAAACCCCATCAGGGCTGTTTTTGTCTCCTTTGTTCCATGCTTTTGGATATAACATGCATTTAATGACTACTGACAGGGAAGGTATAGGTAGTGCAGGAGCATCTACAGAGATGTTAATGTGGTGCTGTGGGAACTGGGAATCTTGTTTTTAGGTAGATGGCTTACACCTATTATCCCTCTGTTGATGAACAGAAGGATGCCTGGAAGTAGAACTCCTGTTTTTTTTCCTTCCCTTCTCACTTCCTTTGCAGAAGTTCAGCATTGTAGATAATGCAAAATATTTTCATTATTTATTCATGTAGGTGAGCATTTCTTATTACTATCTTTGCTTAATGAAGGTTTTAAGAAAACTAATTCTTTCTTTTTTCTTCCATTCTGCCTACTCAGTCTTCTCTTAAAAAAGGCAAAAGCAAACCTGTTAGGTAGATACTTTTTAGTAGAGAAATTTGGCTCTGATGGAATTGAGTAAAAACCCAATTTATTTATTCAGCTCTGAATGAAAAACTTGTGATACTGTCCATAACGTTCTACACTACAGAGTGATGATCTAATCTAGGATGTTATGTGTGTATATATATGTTACATATATATATATAAAGCCCTGAAATGCAGTTGCACAAAATAAAGCAACTGAAGTAAAACTGAGAACCCAGAAGATGGAAAGTTGTGCTAAGAACTTACCACAAAGTTCTTGCTAATATATTTACTAATGGAAAGTCTGACGATTCAATACAAACTGTCCCTGAAATGAATTAACTGCATGTGTATCAACTTTCCTTCAATGTCCATTGAATTTGATTTGCTCTGGTTTTACTTTTTCTAGGGCTGCCAGAATGAGTGCGCGGGCGGAGGATGTTCAGGAGAAATGGGAAAGCAAATGACCGAATCTTTCAAGGTATGTGTGAATGGTCTTCAGAATAAAGTTTATCCACTGGGTCCCAAAGTTGCAGAGCTAAGGATCGCATAAAGACTTCAAAGCACTGCAGCTCTGGAACATTATCAGCACTCCACAACAAACAGGGCTATGATAAGGAATACTGAGCAACTGCCAAGAACTGACAAGAAATTGCATCCTTTTGCTTTTATTCTAATCTTATGCCTAGAAATGAGCTCAGTTAAAATACCACTCTTTTCCTCTGCCTCCTTCCTGAATGCAGTGCCAGTAACTAGGAACTCATTGAAAAAACTGTATGGATACAGATGTCAGCTTTCAGTTTTCTGTTTAAAGTGCAGAGCCTGTCAGCATCAGCTCCTTTGAATTCTGCATCTAATATCCTTTTTTCCTGCCTTTTTTTTGACAACTTTTGCCTTCATTCTTTGTCACACATCTGTAGTTCTTTTTCCCTCTTATTCCTCGATTTACAGTCTTTAAAAAAGCCTTATCTATATTTTGCAGAAATAATACTCAGAAAAACTCATGTTTTTCCAGCAGTTCCATTCCTGTTATTTCTGACTCTTGTCAGCAGTATGAGATGAAATTTTATGATGCGCTTTGTAAGTGTCATGTTCTTCCTGACTTTTTTGGGCAGTGCCACTAAGGTACAGTCTTTGTGCTAAAGTACAGTAATTTCACGAGTATAAGGCGCACCAGAGTATAAGGCGCACTTCCGGGTTTAGATCAAAATTTTAGTCAAAAGGGTGCACCTTATAGTCGTGAAATTGCTGTCGTTACTTCCCCTTCTGTTCTCAGGCTTTAAACAGATATGAAAAGTTAATGCTGCAGTAAATATATTGGACTCTTCGATAAAGTTTATTCTGATGTTGATCTCATTGAAAACAGCAAAGAATTCTTGAGAATCCATGACTACAGAATTTCAACATGTAGCAACATGCCGTTTAATTTTGTTTTCCTCATTCTTAGCCCTTCCCATTTCTTCTCTTCCTCATTTCTTTTTGTTGTGCCTCTCTGGCAATTCTGCCCAAGGAGGAAAATTCAGGATGACTTTTTAGCCAGAAGCTCTTATTTGCAAATCACAAGAAATCAGTCTGGAGTGCAAGGGTTGTTTCGTAGAATCACCTTCAGTAAGTAGATAGATCTCAGCAGAGATATTCAGAGTGTGCTGGTTGTATTTGCAAACAAGAATTGCTTTACAAGAGGAGACCCTTGTGTAACCAAGCTGAAACACGTCTTTCCCTCATTGAGGCAATCCAGAAGGAAGACAAGAGTGACAACAAACTCTGGTAGTGTGTGGGTCACAGGTGAACTTGGCATGAACTAAAGCCGACTTAGCACAGATTCAATTATACCAGCAGACAAACAGGTGCCTTACCAAGGCTCCAGACACTGGGTGGCACAAAGCTGGATTTAGTCCAGGTTCCTTTACATTGATACTTGTGTGTTAGCCAGAATGGCAAATCATTGTAGTGGAGAGGCTGGGTGAGGGGAAAAATACATTAGCAGGTGAGACAGATGGTTATAAAGGAAATAATACTGGGAGAAAGCAGCTGGCTCAGGCTGAAGTCTAATTTGTAAGACTTCATTCCTGCCTTTTGGCTCTATTTCTGAAGATTTGCTGCAGTCACCAGAGGGTAGAGATTTCTAGAAAGTACTGTACTGTGGGAAGTGTGTGTATGAAAGTTAAGGTGAGATTATAGGTCCTGGTTGTAGCATTATAATAATTATTTTCTGCCCCTTTAGCTTCATAGTAATATTAAAAAGGAAAAGCTTCATAAATGAAGAAATAACCAACAACAGAAAATGAAAATATAGTAGCCTGCCTTCATTCTAGGGAACTTCACAAACATTTTCGTGAAAGATAGTTGCAGTTACAATTTCAGAAACTATAGCAAATAATATTTCGAAGGAATCAAGTTGACCCATGGGGCTGACTATGCTGAAGAAAGCTGCAGATTTGTGCCATAACATAAACAATCCAAGATTATTTAGGGAATGTAGAAAACAGGGTATGGTTTTGGTTAAGCTTACATTAAACATATCGTTTACATTGAGTCATGCCCAACGTTTGAAGGCCAGATTAGCCCTCTGAAGACATTTCTGTTTAGAATGCAGCGCTGTGCTTTTTAGGAGGGGTGAGCTGCTTTGAATTTTACTGCAGTTTCTGTCTGACTTTGAAAGGTGGAATCAAAAAGTCCCTGTACATTGGGAGGGAAGGTGTGAATATTATTATAATTTCTGTCAGGCAGTGAGCCCCTCTGCTAACTGCTTGCTTTTCTTTGTTCTCATGGACTGTTTTAAAAGGGACAGGTCAGAATTGGCATTTTTTTCATCCTGACTGCTACTGAACTACCTTAATTCGACTCAGTTCTGCAGTTAAAAATCCCATTCTGGCAGGTATGTGATTTACAAGGCATTTAATGTATGGCATTTAGAGTTGTCATGTAAGAAATAATCTTGGAACAGCTAAGAAACATTGAAGGAAATAGTGATTATGCTACACTTTCCTGCATTGTAGAAAGTGCCAGATCTCCAGGATTTATCTGCCAAGCAAAATCTTCTTCCATCCCTCAACTGTTGTATGCACTTATATTTGTTTATTGAAATAGCAGATGGTGATTTGTGACCACACCTAAGTTGTCATTTTTGTCTATTGCCAACACTGGATCTCTGTGAGGGGGATATTGCATCAGTAATGGAGAGTACAGTCATCCTTTGTACCATTGAATGTTTTTCTGGGAAGTTGAATCAAGAAAGGCACGTATTTGGTTTTGTTCTTATACTTGCATCCAATAATGCCACAAAGTAGTACACAATTATGTCTAAGGCACTTAATTTTTTGTGACTAAAAGTCTGGTAGTGTCTTTAATGCATTTATTCTGCTTATTGTGCTGTCACAAGACAGAATGAATGTTGTTAGGAGAAGGTAGCAGTCTGTTTCTATATGTAACTCTGATTTGGTTTCTTTTAATGTGTGAATTAACTGTGCCTTGGAATTCCTTTAAAGGCATCTGTGATGCATTTTATTTCTCTCATATCCAGAGAGATGATTTAATGTAGCCTTTTGTCTTGGAATTTGTTTTTGTTTTCCCTTTGAGACTGATACATGGAACCCTTTAAAAATATATTACTTACTCCTGTAATGTTTCTCTGAGTTTCAGTGATCTGAAGCTCTGGAAAAATTGGCATTGTAATAGTGTAAAGTTCAATTCTTTTGTTTTACTTTTTAATGACCTATTTAGTGGTGCAGACTTTCTAGGAAATTTCTAGGGAATACTGACTAGTTTGCTACACTAAAGCAGAATGGAGTAGCTGTAGTTTACAAGTGGGTCTGGATTGAGTTGTGAGGACCTGTGGTGGCAGAATGATAAATGTTTTACTGGGGCTTCCGCGTCTGAAAGCCTACTTGTGCTCATCTGAATATCTGTGAGTGCTCCCACACAGTTTTCTGCAGACAGACGCAACCTTCCACGACAGCCAGTGGGATTTTGAGCCCACGGCAGACTGGAAGTTGCATGAACGAGCTAGTGCAGTGCTGTGCTCCAACTGGTGATCCCTGTGAGGATCTTGGACTTGCTGGATGAAGTTAAGTGCTCTGCTGATATGTTTGCATGGCTTCCAGTTCAAAACTATCTCACCTCTAGCCAGGTGAGGTGCTGGATATATTGAATTTTCCATTATGATGTATGTTTATTTCTTGCATTGCTGTAATGTTCTAAAGCTCAAGCTGTGAATTAGCTGACACTGTGCTAAGTGTTGTAAAAACCTGAGTATAAAGATTATTTCCACTCTACATACATAAAACCCCCCAAAAAATCCTAACCAAAGTTTCTGATGATTTTTCCACAGAATCTAAAGCTGTAGTGTATTTTACACTAGAAGGAATTTTCCAGTGGAGGTTCAAGTTTCCACTTGTGGTTCAAATTGAGAGATTGCCAGTGAAAGTTTTACATTACTGTGAGCCATAACCATAACTAAGTGGGCCTATGATTTGTGGCAAATACAGTGGGGTATAGGATTCCTTGCTTTGGGAATTGAGAGAGAGAACAATCTATTTTGAGAAAATAGACAGGTTTAAGCTTTATTTTAGAAAACTATTTTATATGTGAAAAGTTTGCTGACAGTGATTAAACAACAAACAATTCTCTGATCCTGTTTTTTTTAAGAAAGATAAAAATTAATTTTTTACTGAACTTTCTTGTTTTCCATCCACTGCAAATATCAAAGTATATAAAGTACAGAATAGTGTAATTTTTGAAACATCATCCTAAAGTCTAAACTAATTGACTTTATCACATTAACACATTAGAGTGACAGGGTTAAAGTTCCATTTCTTGAGAAGTTTAGGAATTACTGAACAGTTTTCTTCTGTTTTCATTTTATAGGAGCAGTAGGTAAAGTTACTGAGATGCTCAGAGTGTCTGGGTCAAGGGAACACTAAAGTATTCTTGGAATAAGGAAATACATGTAGTTATAGTTACCACATTACCTACAAGGCTAATAAATACAAAGCAATTTACATGATTTATATATTTTCAAATATATATTATTTCCTCCCCAGCTTGTCCTCAATTTGTCATTTTTACTGACATCAGTAAATTATTTGCCTGCCAAAGCATATGTGCACTCAGTGAGGCTTTTTGCAGCTATTGATTCTTCAGGGGTTTTGAGTGCTAGGTGGGGATATTAGAACAATACCCTGCATTGCCATTTTAAATTCTGTATTAGACTCCATTTTAAATTTTGATTGGTGAGATAGAACATTTCCTTTATATTAAATTGTTTGGGGGAATATTTATTGTAGAAATTTAATGATATCTTGATGCTGTTATGAGCAGTAGCTCCTCAGAATGTGTGTATATAAAATCTACTCTTATATAAACTGTCTTGAAGGAATAGAAGAGAAACAACCAATTGGATATGTGTGTGTGTAATGGGGTACAATAAGGATCTCCAAATACTTTGTTTCTTAGAACCTTAGTCTGCCCAGTCCATTCTCCCGCTGAAAGTGGGGCTCTCATCAGCACCAGAGCAGGCCCTCTGTGGCTTTGCCTGCTGAATGCAGTGCTGGGCTGCTCTCTTAAAGAACACTTGTTTTCCTGGTGTCCAGTCTGATCCTCTTAAGCTAAAGCCTTGTCAGTTACCATTTGGTAGGTCATTTCTGTATCAGCTCCATGGAAGTACGTAGCTGTAGCCACTGTTAGATCAGGAATGCCAAGCTAGAGGCCAGTTGTGTTATTGTCATAACAATATGTGTGGGCTGGGCTCTGCTTTAGAAAAGGTTATTCTAATTTTATCTTGATTTCAGCTGAATCTGTTTATGTTATTGTCAGTGGTAACAAAACTATTTGCTTTTTGTGATGTGTTGAATAAAAAAAGATTGGTGAGCAATGATACTGTTAAATCACTGTACTTTCATATCACCTGGTTGTGCCTCCTAGTAAGTATGTGTATGCTGCAGGATTATTTGAGGTGGTTTACACTCAAATCCATTCCCTCATTAACTGCCAAGAGGGAAACCAGTTCCAGGATAAAGTGTTGAGTGGTTTCTGTGATATTCTGCATCCACATGGGCATGGCACAAACTCTTTTGTGTATTACTGTTAATAGGTGGACCAGACTGACAGATATCTGCTGCTCTCATTCCAGTTATTAGGAAAAAATTTGGGTTCTGTGGCAGCTCCTTTCAGTTTCAGCTTGATAGCAAATGGTTTTATGTTTTCTTCAAGTGGGTAATGTTCTTCAAATAGTTGCAGGCTTTTAGCAAATAGATTTTTGAGCTGTAATAGAGGAACTGATTGTCCCATTATCTGAAGCTGAAGGATTTCCAGATAAAGCTAATTGTCTTCGGCAAGTAACAGGAGCGTTTAGCCAAGGTGAAAGGAAACTGTTAAAAAACCAGCCAGGGGCAGTTTGGCTGAGTTGATTTATAGCACAAGAAAGTGATGCTTTTCACTTTTTTCACAAGGAGCTTAAGACGTGTCTGTAAAATTGTACTGGAATTTTGGAGATTGCATTTAGCTTGTATCATTTTAGCTTGTATCATTTGGGCTCATTTTTCCCAAGGCAAAGAATTGCTTTTAAAATGCAAGTCTTAGCACAAGTCATTGATCAAAGTAAACTTATAAACTGACTCCAGAACTTTAAAAATCCATAGTGTCCATACGTATTTCCAAGATTTCTTAAATTTTAATGTCATTTTGATATCATGTCCCCAATTTCGATAGTAAATATTTTCTTTGCTGAACACACTTGGATAGAAGCTACAATTTAGGAAGAGAATTAAGTTGGATTGGTTTTTTTCCATAGGGTCCTCTTGGCCTTCCTTGAAAGCTTACTTTTGGAAGATAACCTAACTTTCCATGAATTGAATGAAATGGCAAACTGTAGCAGTTGCATTGGCAGATCACACACTGATTTTCATGGCAATATTTAAATTGACCTTCTGTCTACCAGTGTGAAAGGGAGATAGAATCTGAGAAAAATTCCAGGTGTGGTTAACTGAATGTTTGACATAGTTCCCATAACCTATGTACAATATAGAGACTTTATCATGAAAGCATTTTATATTTCCTAAAGGTTTTGAATGCTTGCTTTCCACGAATCCTCTTCCCTGTATGTCTGCAAGCTTATTAAAATCAGGGTAAGAAGATTTAATTACAACTGCTCAGGACTTGGACATAAGAGATTATGATTCTATTTTTGGCTATTCCACACAACATATATGTGAGTAACCAGGCTACTTAGGTGAAATACTTCTGACTTGTTTCTCTAAAATTTAGGTTTGCAGTTTCTTCGTTCACTATGGCTACTTCTTTTAGAGGTAAATGCAAAAATCTCATTTTTTGTTTCAGCTGGTTCATGTGAAATACAAATGATGTTTTCTGAACCAGGAGACAGTAGTGTCTTGAATCTTTGTTGAAAGATGTGCTATTGGTGAAATGTCAGAGACCTCTCTATTCCAGTCTTGTGTCACAGGCCAATGTGAGCCCTCAGCTTGTGTTAGACTCAAACCTTCTCCCAGGCAATCTCCTTCTAAAAATGGAACATTGTGTTTATGCTGCTATGCAGAAATACAGTGGTTGCGAGGCAAGGAACAGCACAGCATCAGGAATTGCATTAACCAAGTTGTCATATCTTTGAGAAGAAGCAATTTGTGTTAATACCAAAGCATATTTATTAGGTAACTAGCTAATATCTCCCATTAGTGAAGAATGGTACTAGTTCTGTTTTTATGAAATGTTTGAGTACAAACCTATGAGACATTATTATGGAATTGCAATCTATGTTTCCCTAAATAAAATTGCTTCTTTCTAATCTCAGTGCCAGGAGTATCTACACTGCAGACTTGACATGCAGTTGAATGGCCAAAGAGGATTTTTAGAATTGACTTGCCCAAAAGTAACAGAGAGCTTATAGCAGTGTGTTGGTGTTGTCCTGGTTTGGAGGACAGGTGTCTGCTGAGAAAGGCAGGAACCTCTCTTTGAAATAGAGAATGTAAACCCCCTCCCTCCAAATTATTATAATTTTGAAATCAAGGGGCTTTCAGGCAAAAATATGGGAATTAGGAATAACAGTTCTTTTCTAGGGAAATTAAAATAGAAATACAGTACTACAAAGAAACAAACTCCAAACCCTGACAAAGTCAGAGTACAACCTGACACCCCGTCAGGCAGGGTGTTGGCAGCAGTCCCATTAAATGGTGGCTGCATCCTCCTGCAGTGACAGATGTGATTCAGTTGGAGCAGTGCTCCTGTACAAGGTGCAGTTTCCCTCTGGAGGTCCAGTGGTGATGTGGAGAAATCCGGTTTCCCTCTGGAGTCCAGTGGAGAAAGGGGCTCCCTTAGTGTCCCAAAACCTCTGTTTTTATCTTGGTAAGAAATGTTGGGCTCTTCCCCCTGGCTGGAGCAACTTCCAATGGGATGCAGTAATTTTATCAGTCCCACAGTGGGACTCAATGGCCATTAGCAGAAAATGACTGGCTGGAGGAAGGATGGGTTGTGAAAAGATAAAGAACAATGCCCTGCCTGGTTTCAATGGATGGCCCATTAGCAGAACATCTCCCACAGAGATAAGGATCACTGCCCCTCCTGGTCTCAACAGATGGTGATAGAATAGATACCTTTTATCACACTCTGTATTGTAACCCAAAACACGTGTGTTTTGCACACCAGTGCAATGACTGTATTTAAGCCTGCTCACACTTCTTGATCACCCCACTTAGTTGATTGGAGTAGCTGTTACCAAACAAAAGTGATTTATGGGACCAAAATACATTAAAGTGTGTCTGTTTTTATTCCAATGTTTAACAGTCTCATCAGCATCTTTGTGGTATGAATTACATAGAGAGAATTGTATTTTAAATGTTTTAGAGAATTTTTGGATGAAAGAGATACTAAGTGACTGCTTTTGTAGATCTGAAAGTACAAAAAGCTGGAGTAGAGGAGGTAAACCCCACTAAAATCAAGATTTTCTTAAGATTTCCTTAATATCAGGTGGAATGTTTCCTTAGGATCTGTAGGAACCCCATTCCAGCATCTTTCTTAACCTTAAAAACATGTATTTTGAAACATGTCAGTGGAGAACAGACTAATGAATAATGGAGAAAAAAAGCCCAAACCAAACAATTGTAAATCCATGTAATTTTCCTGATGCAGAAGAAATGGATGAGGCTGTAAAGATTCAAGTAGTTTTGCCTGCCTTACAATCCATATTCCTACAAAGCTGGAAAAAAAGGGTCTTGATTAACTTAAATGGTCTCTGGATCAAATCAGTGGGAAGTTGTGCAGGCAGCATTTCAGCAACATGGAAAAACTCCTAAAATAGTATTATTGAAATGAATGATAGGTTTTAGGGCAAAATAATTTTCTTTTCTGCTTTCTCTGTCATCTAGCCTGACTGCAGCTTTCCAACATCTTTATTTCCCTTCTGTTGTGTTTTGAGGGCTTTAGAATATATTTTCAGCTATGCTGCTGCCCTAGGTGCCAATTTCATTCCTTTAGGCAAGAAGTTCATGTCAATTCCAACCACTTTTCTGTTTTCTTGTCAAAGCAGGTTTACTTCCTTGCCTACTGCTCCAGATCAGAACATTCCTGCATCAGAGCTGGAAACTCTGTCAGATCATGTGAAAGGTTAAAGAAGCCAGCAGTAGGTTATGCTGCCCTCCTTTTCTTGCAATGTTGCAGAATTTCATTCTTTGGTGAAATAAATATATGAGAAGTGTCTGTTTAGGTTAGATGCCTTGCAGAGGATCTAGAAGGACTAGACATAGTCCTTCCAGCCATATTTTCTGCTGTTACTATGACTGTATCACAACTGATTCAGAGCCTTGACTCTCTTTTGCTTTGTCATTTGTTTTGTGGTTTATTACCCAATGTACAGCCAACCTGATGCAATGATTCTGGGATACAGTCCAATTACATGTGCTAACATATTCTCAGATGAAGTTTCAAGGAAGCTTTATGTTGAAAGATTTCTGATATTTACCCTGGGCTTGCAAAAGAGTGAATTTTTTTTGGTGTGTGATAGTAGTAGTAAAAATAGGGCTTTTTTTCCTCCTCAGATCTTATTATATCTTGGCACACTTTTCATTCTCAAGCCTCAGGCTCTCTTGTAAATTTAAAGTAGTATTGATGATAAAGGGATTATAGGATAGCTTTCATGAATGTTACTTTATACTTACAAGCTGGTAATAAATTTCTAAGAATTTGACTCGTTTTTGAGTTGATAAAATTCTGTGTTTGCATTATTTCCGCTGTAGACTTTATTATTGTGATCAGAGCTGTAACAGGACTTGGCTCTGTACAGAAAGTGATGGTCTGCCAGAAGAACTAGCAGTCTTTTCCAAAGAAGATGGTGATGGGGAAAAGAAACAGGGCATGACTGGGAAATGAATGTGGGATCTCCCAGTGCTGACAGGCAGAATGACTCTTTGGTGAATGGGGGCTGGCACATGCCTGGTTCTGTGGTGCTTTTTGGCCATCTGTGGGGCTTTCTCACCCACCATTGTTCCTGAATTGGCCCGGGCTGGCAGTGGTTGTCCCTCTTGACTGCCATAGAGCTGTGGGAGAGCCATGTTGTGCTGTGTGGTGTTTGTGACTGCTGTTGATGTCCTGAGGAGTTCTGGATCCTGTCTGGCCCCAGGCTGGGGGAGAGGCTGCTGCTTTTCCTGCCAAAGAGCCATGGGACACCCCAGTGCTGCCTGGCTGGCAGGGCAGGGACTGCTGATCTTGGCAGTCTAAGCTGGCACAGAGTTGGGGGACCTGCAGTGTTTTTCAGGCTGTTTGAGTTTTGTGCACACTGTTGCCTTCGTGCATCGGACGTGGTCTGTCCCAGGGTGACTGGAAAGATTGCTTTTTTTGGGCACCAGAGAGCTCTGGGACAGCCTGGATGACTGGAGGTGCTGGGGCTGACAAGCTCTGGATTGTCAGTGGAGTCTGCAAGAAAAGGCACCGCAGCAGTTCCCAGATGTGGAAGCAGATGAGTTGCTGCTCGTGAACACGAAGTGACAAAGGACAGCAAGTGATGGCCTGGCAGAGCCCTAGTTCTTAGTCCTTCCTCCCCAAGCTCCTGTGGGGAGATGGAGCTCCCACACAGAGCACTGGAGTGCTGCTTTGGCACTAAGCCCTCTTCCTCCCTGTGCTCCTTGGTTGCTGGGTGAAGCCACATTCCAGCATGGCAGCAAATCTACATTTCATCAGTCTGCCTGACTGCTTGGTCGACTTCCATGGTGGAAGAGGGGAAAGTGTTGATGCCCTGCTGTCTAGCATCAGGCAGATCCAGGCAGTCGTTGCTCTTGTGTCTGCCCTGTTTCCAGCTTCCCCATGAAGCTGAGGACAGGTTATGGGACAGAAGGTGACCAGGCCTGCCAGGGCATCCCTAGGCTGGTGCTGTACTAGTGCCTGATTCTCATGAGAGCACCAGTGCACAGAGCACATGGATTTGTTTGGAATGGGATCAAGTTAATTTTGTGTGGTGTTCTGTTTCGAATTTGTGACCAAAACGGTGTGGGTGACATGCCTCTGTTTGAGCCACACAGTGCTGAGGCCTTTTCTGCTCCTCACCCTAGCACCAGTGAGCAGGCTGGGGGACACAGGATGCTGGGGAGGGGATACAACCATCACAGTTGACCCTGCTGGGAATAGCCCATTCCTCGTGTCTGCTAAGCAACAAAACTGCGAGTTCCTGCTCCTCCTGCACTCTTGAGGCATCAGGTAGCTGGTAGTAAGACATTGTGGTCTTTTGCATCACTTGTTTGGTTTTGTTTTGTTTTCCTTATTCATGGAATCATCAAGGTTGGAAGAGATTTTAAGATCATCAAATCCAGCTGTCAATCCATCACTCTCATTGTAACTCCTAAACCATATCACCCAGATATTACACTATTTTGGCCCATGAGGTTTGGTCCTATCATCTACTGAGCTGTGGTATCCTAAGCATGTTGAAAAGCAAGATCTATTCAATGTCCCATGAGCATTCCTGATGCAGTGACATGAAGACCCGCACAAACTTGGTTCCCACCTCTGCCCTGTCAAGTTCTCACCCACAACTCATAACAACCACAGGCAAATGCTCCAGGTGTGAGGAAGAGTGGCTGGAAAAGAAGAGGGTGCCGCAGCCATCAGCACTGAAAGGCAGGAAATTCTCATCCCTGGAACCTGCTTCAGTACCATTCTGTATAGATCCAAACTCATTCTCTTCAACTCTTCTCAGTTATGCTTTGTTACCTTTCCCCATTAGAGTAATTCCTTAAGCTTTTTGTAATCTGTCTCTTTCTCAGAATTTGTTCCACTGCTGTTCAGAAGTGCAAGGGCAAAACAAACCACTTGATTTTGCCTGTGCTTCCGTGTTTGTTATTGTATGAGAAGGCCCTGATCTTTCCTAGGATATGCTTACAAATTCAGCATAAGATAAAAAAATATTGCAGTTGTTTGTGATCTTGAATTAATCATCTAGACTGGAAGTCAGAGATGTTACTTATTTCATCAGAGGAGATTACAGTCAGTCTTGGGTGCATGTTAACATTTTGAGGATCTCTACTGAAACTTGCTCTTGTTGTTGGGTAACCTGTGAGCTGTTTTACAGCTGGGGCTGTCAGGTCTGTTTTTAGTCAATTAAGTGATAGAAATGCCTGACCTAGCACAGTGTTGAGAAAAGTTTGGGTATGTCAAATGGGTTAGACCTGTTCCAGCTGCCCAACTCGCTGCTTATGGTCTAGATTTTTTCACTGGATTTTCACTGGAGTGAAAATAACTGCAGCCAAGGACAAAGAATGCACTTGCCATCTGCACCTACCTGAGACAGCTGTCTAGGGTAAGAAAAGTAGGAATGCAAGAGTGAGAGTAACAGCTCTGGCCAGGGGCTGCTCTCAGCTTCAAATCCACTTAAAGCTATTGCAATGGTCGGGTAGAACAAGCATCAAACTGACAGCTCGGCCAGGCACCAGGATGTCTTATCACAGCTTTGATTAGAATTGACATGGCCCAGCACGTCACCTTTAATTTGCCCTAGCTCATAATTGAGAAGATCTGTTTTGATCAAATGATGAAATTTAGTTTCAAGAGGTCACTATATATTCTTTACTTGGGCTGGGTAAGGCTTTGCCCTGGAAAAAAACTGCATTGGAATTAACAGGCACTTAACAGATGAGAGGGTTCTCATTAAGTGTCTCTTTGGGCAGTAGCCCTTGCTAGATGTAATGTTGCCATGTAAGACCTGAAAGTCAACAGTGTCCAGCTGGTTTCCCTAGTGGTCCTTTTGTCTGCCATAGGCAGGGCAATCTGATAGTTCCTATTCCTTACCAGAATGTCCTGAGCTAGTATGTCACAGGTACATCTTCTACATTCCTTTCTGCTGTGACATGGAGATTTTGCAGGCTTGGGACTATGTCATTTTACTTTAGGCAACAGGTGCCAAATAGCTACACTCAGTAGACCATGTGCCACATCTGCTTCCTTTTTTAATCTCCCTTATCCTTTTTTATTGGCATTTACCAGTTTTCCTTCCAGTTTAATGGTTTTATTAGGCAACAGCATCGAGAAGTGCTCAAGAGCATGTTAGATAAACAAAGGAAGCAAAACACAAACCTAGCTGAAAATTCCCCTTTGTGTTGACAGTACAAACAGTGGAGATCTAGATAGGTGCTAAAGCCAATCCCTAATGCATCCGTAATATGGTGCTTTTAGGGCTTGGGGAATGTTGTGGAAAAGGACGAAAGTAAATTGCTGTTTATAAAGGTCATAAGTGATAGCAGGGTAGCACTGTGATAATCTTTTAGTGAATGATAATAACATAATAGACTTTGATACTTAATCAGTACCTTGGCATTTGTCACCTGGCCTTGCTGTGCTCCTCTTTTGTGGGTTCTTCTGAGTGTTTGATTTCCCTCCTGATGCTGCTCGAACAAGCGAAGCCCGAAGAGTTTGTGAACCAGGTGAGATGTTGTGGAGGGTGTCCTTTTTCTCAGGGACCCAGAAGAGGTTGAGATAATACTTCATGCAGACCACACTGTGGGAGAGACTACTCCAAGAATGATATTCAAAGACCTTCTCCCAATGTGTTACCCTCCACAGAAAAAGATGAAATGCATTGCAACACTTGATGTTGTCTTGACATTTAGATTCTGAAAGATTTGGATGCTGTTACATGCTGTTAATTTGCACTGCTTGGTAAAAAAATTGAGAAAAAAACATAATGGATAAAGGAAAAGAGTCCTAACAAAGCATATTAAGAAAGTAATGGCCAAAAAAGTGGGTCTCCAGAGGGCTTAACAGGATAAGAATGAGAAAAATTACATTTTTACCTGTTGAATGATTGTTGCCCTACTGCTCTGCACAGTTTAGCCTGTCTCTAAGGTCTTACCCAGGGTATTACTGCTGTTTGAAGGAATTGTTACGGGTCAGGTGCTGTACCTGACACTGTTGACTCAGGTGTTGGCACAATGTCTGAAGGAAAGCCGATTTCCCCAAATTCTGAAGGAGGTGAGAGAGAGCAAATGGGATCCTGGTCAGATTGTGCAGTTCCAGGAAGCTCTGTGGTCTGGAAATTGTCTGCTTCTTTTCTGGGTAAGGCTTATAGTTTCCTACCTGTCTAGGCTTTCTGCCTTCAAGGGACTCAAACTGAAATGCAGCGATTGTGTTTCTTCACTTGTGGCTGCAGCTTGCTGCTCCCTCTACACGTGCTTGTGGGTTTATGAGAAGAGCCAGGTTAAAATCCTTTCCCATCCTTAAATGAAAGCTATTTGTTAACCCCAGAAAACGTAACAAACTGTTTTGAAGTGATACCTTTCAAGTAGCTGTGCTACACCACTGAGGAAGCAGCAAATGGAGTCATAAAAGCAGAAATCAGCACACTGATGGGAGTTCTAGGAGAAGAGGCTTCATATGATAATTTGGTCCTCAGGCCAGTTGATTGTAAAGGTAATTAGCCTAATAAAAGTGATGTGAGATTCAGAAGCCTGGAGTCCAGGGAAAGCAACTGATACCACTGCAACAGGGAGTTCTTTAGAAGCTGTGATTCTTTGCAGAGATAAACCCAGAGATATAATTGTGTTCTACATACTCACTTAAGCCCCTTGACATCCCTGCTCCCATGTAATTGTTTTCTTGAGCTGAGCCTTGCAGTGTGGATAATTGCAAACACTCCTCCGTGGCTTTTATTTTGATCCATGTCTTCTGTGATACCTTTTTTCCCTAAAGCGTGATAAGAGCGATAAGAGGTTGCCAGGTAAAATTAGTTTCAGGACATCATTATGTGGTGCTTCTCCCATTGGGGCATTCACTGTTAGAAGAATAAAGGGAAGAGTTAAGAAGAGTAATTGTTGTTTCATAAGATTATGTATTAATTCAACCAGACTAATGCACTGTAATATCTAGACAAGACTTATAATTTGAGATAGTTGAAACAAGCTTTTAGCTATTCATGTACTCCTGCTCTAAGTTAATTTCACATCTAAGCCATTAAGCAGAAAAAACCTCAAACCTAAACCAAAACAACTAATCAATAAAAAAAAAGATCTTTGTTAATTAAAGACATCTTGAAAATTAGGTTGTTTGCAGAGATTTGGTGGGGGTATATTCCTTTTTCAAAAGCTCAGGGCTGATTTTGTCTCATTTTGCAAAATGCATGCAGAGAGTGAGAAGTCCCAGACACTGATACCTCTTGCAGAAGGACCTTTTTAGAGCATTTGCAAATCATTTGATCACTATTTTGGACTACCTCTGTTCCTGTCTATTCCATATGCACCTTACACAGAGGAGCAGGACTTCACTTTGGGGTCTGTAATAAGGGACAGTGCTTTCTGAGTTATGTTAGGAAGGAAAATGGAGCTTTGAATATGATTCTTTGACTTCTGCCTTGCCTTTGAGCAGCATAGTTTAAGTGCTCAGGTGGCATAGGAAGAGAAGGGAGAGGGTGAATCAAGGTTCTGCCCACTTTGTAGCCCCCTCTAGTTATCCAACCCCTACCTGTGACTAAAAGGGGAGTGACATGGAAGAGATCTGCATTCTCTATTTCCCTGCTATTCTTTAGGATGATTCACACGGGAGCTACTGTAAAGAAAATTATCTCTATCCCAGCTAAAACCAGTACAAAACCCTGTGGCACACATCTACAGCTAGTTATGGCTTATAAGAGAGTCTCTACAGTCCCTCATGCAGGGAAGCATTTAGCCTTCTTTGCTAATTGGATCTTTCTAGGATAAATATGTGAATGAGCAAGTTATTGTGGCATAAGTGTCTTGCTGACTGCTGGCTCTGACCTCTCACATTGGTTTTATGTATTAAAGGAAAATCAGTGTAACATCTGCTTAGTTATGATGGTGATTAGTTTCTGATGATCAGCATGTATTCTGAGGAACAGCAATTAGGTGTTTCTGGAACTTCTACAGGGGTGTTAACTTAAGTGTCCAAGAGATTTCATGCGCTAATTTTCTGGTTTTGTACCTTGTACTGCTTTTTAAACTTAATTCTTAAACAGAATTTGAAAATATGCTATTTCTTGTGTTACAGCACTCTGTATATGTTTGTGTTCACTTTGTGAATATTTTGCCAACTACTTAGAGGTTAGTTGCCTTTAACCATCATGCCATTAAATATCCCTACAGAGAAAATATTAAGTCTTGTCTTTGTTCAATGATGCAGAATAATTTCAAATCAGTCTGACTTCATTATTTTGATACACTTCATTTTTGTCTCCGTGTTCCTTCAGGCTTCTGATTTGATTATCACGCCAGCTACAACGTTCAAGGAAAAACCAGACCCCACTGGTTTGGTGTTTGGAACTGTGTTCACTGATAATATGCTGACAATTCAATGGTCCTTGGCTTCAGGATGGGAGAAACCCTATATTAAGCCACTGGAGAACCTCTCATTACATCCAGCCTCCTCAGCCCTGCATTATGCTATAGAAGTGAGTAGTAAATTGATTTGGAAACCACCATTTTGATTTATTAGCTCTGGAAGCCACAGCTTTGTATTAACAAGCACTATTACTGCCTTAAGTTCATTAGTGTTGAGTTACATCTTGTTTTGTTAACTGCTATTCTTCCAGAATAATGGTATTACTTACAACAGGGTTATGTGTAACACAGAAGCAACTGTGGCCTGGGGATTCCAACACACTTAAAGTCCTAGTCTAGGGAAGGTGGGCTCTTTCTTGTGTGGTGATAAATTTGTTTGAAAAACCATTCTTGCTCACTGACAAGTGGATTGGTCCAGTTACTGTCTCTGATGTGGTAGTGCAGGACTGTGTAAGACCATGAGATTCTCAGAGCAGCTTTAATTTGGGAACTGAACATGCATTTTGTTAGAGTTACTTGAAGCTGGTTTAAAGATTGATGGCTTGGATTGCAGGACAGACTAGACAGGTGCTTGTTTGAAGCTCTGAACAAGTCCCTCAAGCTCAGAACTAGATCTGATGCACTCAGCATATACAAGTATGTTTAAGGAGAGAACATACAGCAAGCAACTTGGGGAAGTGGGTTGTTAAGTCGGAAACCAGCGTGGTTAAAGTTTCCATGCTTAGCTGATTACTGCCTGAAGCTGCCTTTTGTGCCTTCAGAGCAGCTTTGGCTGTACTCACACCTGTGTGGGAATCCCAGCAGGGCACAGGCCTGGAAATGGAAGCCCACTTCTCCCACTTCTGGGTAGGTGGGAGTGTCTCCATGAAGTGTGTGGAGTTGCTTCTGCTACTTTTATTATTGCTTACATTTTTCCTTTTTTCCTCTTAATTTTTTTTTTGGTGTTTTAACCACTGGCATAAGGGAAGCTTTCCCTGCTTGTTGTCCCTGAGCTCCTGCCTTCACCATTTTTATTTTGACTGATTTTTACCTCATCTAATCACCAAACCTCCAGAGGTCCTGTGTAAATTACAACAGGCCCCTGTGACTGAGGCTGCAGCTCTTGATCTGCCTAAGAAGTAAGAAACCACGCTGGAGTCCCAAATCTGTATTTCATTCTTAGTAGCATATTGCTGTAATGCTCGGCCTCTGGCCTAATCATTGCTAATATGAGTATGGTCTTATTTTTTTCCACTTTTTTTTTTTTTTATTCTTTTACCCTTATTGCATCATGTTTCCTCTAGCCAAGAGGACAGACAGAGGAGAATCTGGTGTCATTGCTGTGGCTCAATGAATACACAGTGGGTATAATAAAAGTGATGAATTTGGCATTCCATCCCCTTTCTCCTTGCCCTTCATAATGAAGTGTGGTAATCTGGATCTGCTGAACTCCAGATCCAGCTCCTGTGATGTACAGATGTCAGATAATGTTGTTTTCACACCACTGTAGCAACCAACCATCAAGCAACCACAGCAGTTGCTTTCATTAAGGCTGAACATTTCTGGAACACATCACTGTCTCCCTTTTTAATGAGTGAAAAGTTTTACTGAGCTCTGGAAGATTAAAAGTATTTCTTTTTGGAGAAAAAGATTTAACATCTTGAGAAGGCTTTGTGTTTCAGTAATGATGTGATTCTTACTTCTGTCAAACCATTGATCGAATCTTAGTAGTGACATTCCTCGCTTTCCCCTCTCATTAAAAGTTCTGTGAATGTGTTTGGGAGAAGGGTGGGGGGACGGGGGGTGGGAACTGTGTTCTGGGATAAGAAAGTAACATTCCAAAAATGTGCTATCAGTTAGTAACTGGCCAAGTAAAAATTATATCAAAGTATCAGCCAGATGACCAGCTATGCTATCCTTTAATAAAGACTTTTTGTTTTTCTCACGGCTGGAATGTCTACCTAGGAACAATTTATTTTTCAAAATTGCACCAAACTGTCAAAAAGATTGGCATTGCCATAGAACTGAGATAAATTTTGAAGGCAAAAAGTTTTGAGTTCTAATTCTGGTTCTGCTACATAATTGGCCGACAGCCTGAGAAAAATTGCCAGGATTCTGCAACCCAGTTACAACCCAATTAAAATTTGTCATGTGGAAGGACCTAGGTCTGCCATGGAACTGCACTCAATCTTTCTAAAGATTGCATTTCACTGATCCTTATGGAAAAATATAATAGAATTTGATAACAGTGAAACCTGAAATATTCTGTTAAAATTACTTGTGCACAAGTACAGGATTATTTTTTCCAAATAAAAAAGCTGCATATCTAGACTTCCAACCACACAGGATGCAATTAGTTCCAGCCACTTTTTGTGGAACAGTCATAGGAGGAGAAGCCTGAGGAGACTGACAGCAGTGATGCAGTTAAATTCATAGAACTTACCCTGAAATTTAATGTACAAAGAAATGCTTTGGAGAATAAAATTCCAATAATCTGAACTGTTGTCTGTAAGCATAAGTGAGCCTTTAATACCTAATCTAAATTAGACTTGTGTATACATATGCATTAGTGTGAGCTTATATAATACATGTGTTTTCTATCTATAAGTATAAACAGAAATTACCAATCTGTAACTGAAAATAACTGGATATTTGGTGGGCATGTTTTTTGATGTGGTTAGGAGATGCTGCAGGGGGGCATTGATATGATAAGGATTTCTGATTGTCAACATCAGTTGTCTGGATCCTACAGTGTGATGGGATAATTGTTTATATTTCCATTAAAGTATGTAGAGAAAATATTTTTATGCATTTTATCTCCAGTGTAAGGCTGCATCTCTCTCATGCAGGCTAAATTGCAATCCTCAGCATAGGGGTAAAGGGGAAAACAAGTGATTGGTTCCTGCTACAGCTACAGCAAGAGCTTTACAAGAAGTCTCTCCATTACCTTATTCTATACTACCTAACAAAGATGTGTTTGGACAGAGCTCTAAAAATAATTAGTATATAATGAAATTCTACAGGTATTAGTCAGTATGTGAGGGAATGGTTAAGTCAAACACATGCTACAAATTTCAATTGCTGTAACCAAATTATGAAAGAAGAGAGGTTATAATGAGGAATTATGAAGTTTATATTACAAAGACGACCTGCCTATACTTCAGATAAATCTATCTCACTGGAGTTTATTGCCAGAATTCACGAGTCAGTTTTTTTTGTGTTTGAGTAGTGTGACCAAAATTTGCACAGATCATCACATGTCTCAGTTATTACTTGATTTCTCTTCCCTCCTTTTCTGGCTTGGTAGCTGTTTGAAGGGATGAAGGCATACCGAGGAGTGGATGGCAAAATCCGCTTGTTCCGGCCAACCCTGAACATGGAGCGGATGGCACGATCAGCACGGAGAACAACTCTGCCAGTAGGTACTCAAGGCATCTCATGCTCCTTAAGTAAAAGCATGTTTTCATTGTCAGAGTGCAAATCTCTAAAGCTTTTCAGTAGACGCATTTATCAAACACTCTTAACTCTGATAGCTCAGTAAAACTTCCTTAATAGATCTTATTAATTGAAGGAAGCTGTTTGAAGTGCTTATTTTAAAATCAGAACAGTGAGTGTTTTGCTTTCATTGTTGTCTCCCTGCTGCCTCAGACGTGCAGAGTGTTTCTGAGGAATGGATGCTGTTCTGCAGGTATTTGCATGCAGACAGCTGTGTGATATGCTCTGGTGCTAATGTTCTTCTTTTTCTTCTTTGTACTTTAGTTAAGCTGTTCAGCCTCTTGAGTGTCTTTGGTTTTGGTGGTGCCAGTAACTTAACACTGCTTTTATCAATTGCATCTTGGCCAGTGAACTTCCTTCCAAGCTTATTAGCATAATTACTGTAAGAACTTGGGAACTTTGGGAGATTTGCTGCCCCTTTGGAGTTGTAAACCAGAGCACTCTTCTGTAGAAGAGGTGGTGGTGTAGCTTGCAGCATGCCCGGATGAGTTGGCTGCACAGGGAGTTGTCCACATGTTTTGGAGGCAAGAAGGGTCAATGACTCCTTTCTACCATCTCAGGAGGATACTTTGGAGCAAAGGAGGTCATTCGGGACACTGCACAAAAAGGCACAGTAGCTAAGACCATGGGATATTAAATTCTGTGAGTAATGAATGCAAGGAAGATGTGAACCTCTGTAGCATGGCAGGAGGAAGTGTTCCCTGTAGCATGCAGATCTGTAAAGACCACAAAGTGTTCCAGCTTTATTTTTCCATTTGCTTTTTTCCCTTTCTTTTCCTTCCCAGACTTTTGACCAGAACGAGCTGTTAGAGTGCATCCGTAAGCTTGTGGAAGTGGAACAGGAATGGGTCCCATACTCCACCTCTGCCAGCCTGTATATCCGTCCTACCCTAATTGGAACTGAGGTGTGCAATATTTTTTTTCCCCTCTCTTAACTTTTGCTTATTTAGGTAAAAGGCAAAGTCCTCCACCCATAAAGGGAAATATTCAGCTGTCAGTAGGTGACAGGATTGAGTTTGGGGGCAGGTGGGTTTTAGGGTTTTTGCTTTGGAGTCCCTGGGCTGTGGCGCCACAGCATGAGTTGAACGTTGACCACACACTGCCACTCAGTGGGCACAGAAAGTAAAGGGAGTACATGATTACTTGGCAGTGGGAATGGAGCAATGCTTGTTAATTGGGGTTGTGCTGAAAGGATAGCTACATGTGACGTGGTAATATTGAAATCCTAATAATTAGGAGAGAACATGATGGAACACAAATTGCTGTGTACATTTTGTAATTTCAAGTCGTATCTGAACTTAGTGAGGAGTTTTGGGAAGATTTTACCTCGTAAATTAAGATAAGAGCCTCCCTAGCAAATAGGTATTAATGTGTCCTCTCTGAGTTTCATGTATGAGTCAGTCCTACAATATTGATAAAAGGAATTAGAAACAGAGTGTTTATTTTATTAAATCCTTCAGGGTTCTTTTTTTCAGCAGAACCAAGAGAGAAAGGTATAATGGTAGAGCATAGGAAAAGGAAGCTAAAGTATGTAGGTTCCAAACCAGGTAAGATAAACTTCTGCTGTATCCATATCTGTAAGTAGCTACCATATGTGAGCATTTTACATTTCACTTAGGTTCTAGGACTCCATTAATTTAATACTTTTAAACAGATTTGCTGCGGATTTTCAGATTAAAGCGTATCCAGTCAGTGACTGTAAGGTACTGATAACAAAATTGGGATGTTTAACCCTGTTTTTGTTTTTGGAAGTTCTTTTGCTCTGAGCTTTGTTTCAGGATAGCAACACTTGTGACCTTTCCACTATCATGTGCTGTTTCCAGGTTGCATGTCATACTAGGCTTTTATGAATCACCCCAGCTAGAAACCCAGGCAGCACAATCTTTTGAATGATCATGTCAGCAAAACTATCAAGATCTCAGTTAATCCTGTTAGAAGTCTTTCTGAAGCAGTAAGGTAGACAAAAATTAAAGGAACCCTTTCAGCACCTGGAGAGCTTTGGCTTACACCACACTTCCCACCCTCTACCTTCAAGTATTGATGGTGATAACTTGGAGCGTGAGAAGCCATCTCTCAGAGAGGAGGGGGAGAAAAAACTGTTGCATTTTGGCTATTTCCTCTGCTGTTGTGTGAACTATTTTTAGCAGGCATACAGGCATTCAGAGAGCCAGCATGCAACTCTAGCAATGCCAGTTCTAAGTGGCACTGGACAGTTGTTCTCAATAATGCAGCTGACAGTGGTTTCTCCACTGCTGTTACTGCTAGGAGGGGTCTTGCCAGTCCTTCCCACAGAAGGTTTTGTGCATTTCTGTATGGTTAATACATATAATTATATAGCACTTTGTTTGATCTTTGAATTCTCAAAAACTTGAAATTATTTGAGCGTACTAGAATAACATATAGGTCAATGGAATGGTTGTAAGTGAATGGTGACAGTATATAAAATCTGGGTTGTTGTGTTGCTTGGATAGGGGGAAACTTATATAAATATTTTTTATTCATTGCAGCACTTTGCACTGTCCTGGTAAAAGCACTCTTACTCTGCAGTTCCACTGAAAGTAGTGTTTCAAAAGCTAATGGTGTTTGAATGATAACTTTTGATTTGTTTATATTCTCTATTTTCAGCCTTCCCTTGGAGTGAAGAAGCCGACTAAAGCCCTGCTGTATGTCATACTGAGCCCTGTGGGTGCTTACTTTGCAAGTGGAAGCTTCAATCCAATATCCTTATGGGCAGATCCAAAATATGTAAGAGCATGGAAAGGGGGAACAGGAGACTGCAAACTGGGAGGGTAAGAAAACATTATCCTGCATTTTCTACACAGCTCACAAAGCAGATTTGGTTTTTAGTGAATTATCTAATCCTGCAGAAATAGAGGCATTAAATGCAGTCGTTAAACAAACAATGTATACAATGAAGTGTACAAAATTGTACTTTGCAAATATTATTTATGCAACTCAGTTGCATATTTTTGTTTGAAAATTACAGCAAATTGATTTTTTTGCAGCATCTCAAGTTGAGGAACTGCACCTGGAAGAGTGCATGTAAATACTTTAGCTCTTGCCCTTGCAGCAGTTGACACTGAAGTTACAACTTTGTGCTGCATCATCAGCTTCGCTGCCTGCTGCCAACAGAGCAGGGAATAGCTCAGGCTGCTGATCTCCTTCCTTAGATTGTCCTACCTGGGAGGTTCTTTTCTTGGCAGGAAGTCAGTAGCTGTCAAGTGCTGCTCAGGTGGGCTGGTAGAATAATCAGAGGGCAGGAAAATAACTTTCCTTCATTCAAGCTGATGTTCTGAACCTTTGCTTGCTTCTAGAAATATATTGTTTCTTGTGCATCCTTCATACATCAGCTGTGAAAAAGAGTAGTCTGGAGTTGTTACTGACTTGATTTGTGCCCAGAGGTGAGAACTTGACTTCAGTGTGGTCAGCATTTTGGAGCTTCTGACTTTGCATCTTGAAGGTTGTTGAACATCAGAAGCAAGAAGCTGCCTCAAAGCAGCAGGCATTATTCAGTCAGGTTCACTCTAAAGGCAGTATTTCAGAAAAACATTCACTCCTAAAGGATATGGAATTCATGAAGAAACAATTGCATTTCCTGAAGATGCTAGTTCTGTGGATGTCTCTTTTTAGAAAAAAAACCATCTTACCTCTGGTGATATTTATGCTCCAAGAGTTTCATCTTACATATATTACCCATCTGACACGAGGTAGATGAATTAAAAAAAACAAACAACAGCAACAACAACAACAACAAAAAAAAACCCCAGGAAAAACAACAATAAACCCCAAAAGATGGAGGTGAATTGTTGCTCTCTCTCCAAGATACCAGCTTCTAAATAAAGATAAATGCTTTTTGAATGTTTTTAGTTGCAATAATTAGAATGTCCAGAATATGGAACAAGAAATATGTTTAAGACAATTTGGATGAATATGTTTGAGTTGTTGGTGCTGTCCAGCTGTTCAAGTTTTTGGGTTGTAGGTACAAACGATCTAGTAAATACTAATGGAGTATTTCCAATGAAAATATCCCAGGGACAAGCAGTGACTGTTGCAGAGCACTTCCTCATGAGGTAGATGTGCACAAAATCTTATTTAAATTGAGATGATGCCCAACTGGGTACTCATAACTCTTTGTTGTTTTTTTTTTTTTTCCTGAAGGAATTATGGTTCTGCTATTTATGCCCAGCAGGAAGCCCTGGAGTTTGGCTGCCAGCAGGTTTTATGGCTCTATGGAGACGATCACCAAATAACTGAAGTTGGAACAATGAATCTGTTTCTCTACTGGATAAATGAAGATGGAGGTATGGTGATGTCAATAAAGCATGAAAACTTTAACAGAGTAGACAATTGGGACTGTAATTCACAAAATTATTATTAGAATGCAGATCATAATCTTGTTAATGAAGATGGTTTAACAAAGGAAATTCCTATTCTCTTCTGAAAATTATTAGGTGGCTGTTAGTTGTGAGAGAGGAGATTTTGGAGCAGCTGTGAATGCTGCCTGCTGATTACAGACTAAACTGATGGGCTAGTCCACATGCTCTGAAGGGCAGAGTTCAAAGTCACATATCAGCTTTGGTGTCATCAGGATATTTGGCCTTCAAGTAGGTGTTGGCTCAGAAGCAGTGCAGATGTGCTAAAAGGCAACTTACGGCTGTGCAGCTCTTCAGACTTTGGAGTTTTGAGTGTGAGTGGCTCCCATCATCACTTGCTGGCAAGTCAAATATTCCTGAGCCATATCCAAAAGTATTTTGTCATCCAATCCAAAACTGTTTTCTTTGAAGAATTTGAGGTTCTGTCCAGTGGTGGCAGGGAGAGAGAAACATGTCAGTCAGTGTCTGGTATCACTAATGCTCAAAAGATGCTTTCAAGATGTATCATCATTCTTGAACTTATTTTTACCTCTTTCTACCCACAGTCACCTCTGAGCAAGGTATATGCTGATTAAAAACGGTATAGTTAATGAGCAGCTAATTTTTTAGGCATCTCAAAACCACCCACTGGGTATGCAACCATTCAATGCTTGAGATGTGATAGCTGAGACAGCTGCACCTGATAACTGGTTTGGAAGACTATAGGCAAGGGAATGAAAGGATACCTCATGACTTGAATGAATCCTGGCTCTCCCAGAAAATGAAGTGTTACTGAATTTTTGCACGGCAGCAGATGCAGGGGTCAGACCGATTTCATTGTAGTGCCGTGGGTACCTTTGAAAACTGTCAGCTTTCTGACAGTGCCAAGCTGCAGAAAACAGGCAGCATTCTGTGGGGAAAGCAGTGTGTCTTGGATAATGTAGTGTACTCCCATCTCCAGTTCTGTTGCTTGGTCTTCAGCAAAATCTTTAGCACATTTGTAAGAAGAGGGGTAATACTCCCTCAGTGTGAATAAGTCTGTGAAACTTTATGAATGAAGTGATAAATATTAGACATTTTCTTGTTGTTACAGCAGCAGTCGATTTGTCACTGTAGATAGATGACCAAATTTAGGCCTTGTGGAACTTAGCTGGAAAAACATGAAAATAGATTTTGGCTCGTTCTGCCCAGGCAAAGACACTGAAGCGGGGACATAATTAGAATTCAATGTTCTCATTGTACTTAAACCAGGAATATGCTGGAATTACGCAGCTGCAGCACCGTACTGTTCCAAAGATCTGCCAATCACCATGTTACCAGTGCACTGCTAAATGGTGCTATTGTGAGGTGGCTGTGGCAAATAACTTGTAATTCTTGCCACCCGAGCAGGCTGTCTGCTGGCAAACCTGTCATTTCACAGGACACGGGCATTATCCTCATGGAACACTTTGCTGTCTCCCAGAGTGTTTAGTAGCTCTTAATTTGTGGGATCTTAGGCTGGGAATCACTCATGCTGCCAACCTGTGTTATCCCATACCTGCCTGTGGCTTAGCACGGGGATTTAGAATGTGCTTGTTCATTGTGTTCTGTCACTTCACAAAGGACATTTGCTTAGGCTGTGGTTTGGTTTTGTTATGTAAATGCTGCAGCTGAGAGGGATCAAAAAAGGTGAAGCTGAAATTGCAGATCATCATCAAAAGAAAATGCCCTTCTTTGTGGGTTCTGAAGTCACTGCCTAGAGCTGACTTGCTGTCCTTGGTTTATAACCAGAGGCCCAATAAAGCCTGGACTGGAGGATAGCCATGCTTTCAATGGGAGTAGGCTTTCCTTGCACCCTTTGCTGTGTATTTTCAGTTACAGCATTGTGCCTAAAGGTGACATGTCACCTTGGTCTGGATGGCAGGAGTAGCCTGAAAAAATACTTTGTTTGCAGCACCAAGGAGGGAGTAGGAGAAAAAAACTGCTCAATTTTTGGTAAAATAGTGTGACATTCTTATATTCCCACTGCTGCTCTGAGGCTTATAATATGGCCAAAACTGGATCCTTGCTATTGCATAAATGCTTCATTCATCAAATCCTATTTATAGTTTATGTTCACTAAGCGAAAAATTTAGTCACCCTACAATCCCTTCCACATGCCTCTTCAGAGCATGTAACTATTCCAAGAAGCTCTTGACATTGAGTCTCACTTCCTGTCACAATGTCTGTTCTTCTACCTAGAATACAGGTTCGGCTTTATGGAAAACCTTAATTTAAACATATGTCCAACCTGAAAATTGCTAACTATGTGCAGTTTTGAAAAATTCTGTTTCTTCAAAATGATTTGCAACCATTTGGGCTCTACTTCTGTCTTTAACATTAAAGGCATTGTGAATAGTATTCGTGCATTATTTAATGTTGTAAATTATTCACCAAAATCGGGTAGGTCATTCAAACGAAATCATTAGATTTTCCTGTATCTCATGTCCATGCTTTACTTTGGATTCAATATTCTTGTTTGTATTGATCCTATCGTGTATTTTCATAATGACATGAATCACTATGCAACATCTCTAATTTAATATTTTTGTGCTGCAATTTAAATGGTCATTAATAGCACCCACTTCAAAATTTCATAAATTAAAAGGTAAATCTGCTAAAAGATTCTCTGGATCAATCAGGTAAAATTTAAGACAAGTTTGCTAAGTATTATATAGTTGGAAAATTAGTTGTGCTGCAGAAATGTCTTGTACAATTACAGTACTGACAAAATCAGGATTGATGCTTCTGTTCTAGTCAAGAGCCCCAGCAGCAGAGTGGAGGGGAGAGTGGCAAATGAATGAGGTGGCAGACAAAGCAAAGAATGAAAAAGTAATTGAGGAAAGCAAATTAACAGGCAGATGTAAAGGTAGTGATTCCATGAGGGAAGAGTTGAAGAAAAGCCAGAGGGAAGTAAGGAGAAAGACCCAGAACAAACTGGTAGAATAAGTTAGCTGTTAATAGTAGTAAAACAGGGTTTTCTGAGTTCTCACTTTGGTCAAAAACATACTTAGGTGAATTGAGTGTAATTTTGCCTGGTCTGTGTTCGTAAGTACAGGTATTTAAAAGCTGAAGTTGGAAGACCTCATTTTAAAAACCCCTTTAAAAACTCTAATGGAATTCTGTTGCTAGAGTAAGTCTGTACCAGGTTTAACAGGGCACTGGGCAGACAGTACTGCTCATATAACAATAACAGGAGTCAACCGAAGAGAAACTCTAACATTTCCCTTCAAATGCTTTTCTCCTGCTTTTTGCAACTATACATTTTAAGCCCATGAAAATAATTCAGAAGGCAAACGGAGTCTGGGAGCTCACAGTCTGTTTTTTGGGAGACGGACAAACTGATGTCGTACGGAGGTTGGTTTGGCATCAGTTCTCAGAGAGGATGAGCTTTTGGCATGCTGTGTTGGATAGAGTTATCATCTCTGCCGGATACCAGGGGAGCACATATTCCCTGGGTGGCCCCAGGCTGGTAGGCATACTTGAGAAAATTCTACAGAGCAGCCTGTCTGGAACATTTCGAGAGTTTCACGTCCAGTCTGCTCAGTGCTGTTTGGTGGCTGGCTTGGCCTGGCACCTGTTCAAACTAGCTCAAATCAATTAATATGTTATTGAGCTTAAATAGGTCATGGGCAAGATCTGTGGCGACATCATCAGACAGAGAAGTGTAATCACAGTCTTTGGTGTCAAAGTCCACAGTATTTGAAGTTTTCAGTTAAAAAAAGGAGTACAGTAATTTCACGCATATAAGGCGCACCTTTTTGACTGAAATTTTCATCCGAACCCAGAAGTGTGCCTTATACACCGGTGCACCTTATACCCGTGAAATTACTGTATATTAGATTGTGACTGGGTCACAAATGCAGAATATCAGGTTTTCAGTGTTTAGAACCTGGTGAGGCCTGTGGCTCCTGGTAAGTTTTAAAGTCTTCTCCTTGTGATAGTTATGCCAGAATTAGGACCAGACATGGATCACAAGTAGGAATGATGCTCAACAGACTCCAAAAAGGGAATGGTGTTATTCCTGACTGTATGAGAAAGAAGAGATGGCTGATGCACTTAGAAGTCAGGGTTAGGTTGGGAAATGACTCTGTAGGCTAGTCAAACAAGAGTAGAACATACAGACTGTTCTAGAGCAGTGTTTCTATACATTTTGGTATGGCAGTTTACACCTATTACTGATGTGTGTACAGATCCTCATAAAAGGAACATGGAAGCACTGGTAGGAGAGTCCAAATGAATAAATCGAGAGAAGTGCCACCTATAAGGCATTAGGCATGTATATATTAATGTATTAAATATGATTCTTCCCCACCCACTGAAGTGTACGCAAAAGGTTCCAAACACTCAACAACAACTGAGTATCTGATTGTGTTCTTGGAGAACTCTGATAAATATTGCATCTTATGGGGTAGGGATTATTTTTTTGATGCCACAGAAACATGGAATATCCTGAGCTGTAAGGGACCCACATGTTTGATGTACTATCAGTAAACTTTTGTTTGTTTGTTTCTTAGTTTGTTTTCCAACCAATGCTTCTCTTTTGTTTGGCAGAAAATGAACTGGCAACGCCACCTTTAGATGGCATCATCCTTCCTGGAGTGACAAGGCAAAGCATTTTGGATCTGGCACTCAACTGGGTGAGTGTTCTGGCAGTAATGGTTTCAATGATCATGTTGTAACTTCAGCAGAAGTAAACATTTCTAGTGCTCAGTATCTTAAATTTCAACTGATTTGTTTAAATCAAATGATCATAAGCCAGTCTGGCTTCCTAGAATCTTACAAAGGCCTGGGTTGGAAGGGACCTTAAAGACCATCTCATTCCAACCCTCCTGCCATGGGCAGGCCACCTTCCGCTGTGCTGGGCTGCTCAGAGTGTCATCCAACCTGGCCTTGGAAAGGACCTTTAAAAGCTGTCTATTCCAGCCTCCCTCCAATGAGTAGGGGCATCTTCAACTAGATCAAATTGCTCAGAGTTGTGTCCAACCTGTCAGAAACTCTGTTTTCCAGATCCCTTTGGATGGCACATCTGTTCAGCGTGTCAGCCCCACCCCACAGCTTGGTGTTGCTGACAAAACTTGCCGAGTGTTCACTCAGTCCCTTTAACCTAACGGGAACTTAGAGCATGCTAATTCAGGGATTCTCAGGAGCATCATCAGAATACCCACACCTGTCACACAGAACAATACAAAGCTTTTTAAAGTAGTCTGTGTAGTATTTAACATGGAAATTCTCATTAAATCCACTGGTACCAGCAACTTAGAGCAAGGAAACAAAGAATTACCATGCATGACCACAGCTGTACTTCAGTCATCAGCTCATCATTTCTGCATTTAGTTCTCATGCTTCCAACCTTGTTTCTACTAACTAGCATGCAGCCTACACAGCCACAATCTTGAAGTCATCTGTCTGTTTCCCATTCCTGTTCTGTAGTGTAGCAATCTAAGGACTTATTTGGGCACTTGGGACTGGATGACATCTTGAAATGCAGCAAACTCTGCCTTACTGTATTCAAAGGTTTTATTGCAGCCTGCGTAAGGATGCTACAGAGTCAAAGGCTCATCAAGCCCAGTATCCTGTCTCCTGGATTTGGCTAGGATTGTGCTTAGAGTGGAATAACAGGAATATCATGTACATGAAATAAAAATTTCAAAGTCTGATGATAATTTTTTTCTTGAAACACATTCCTTCAATTAATTCCTATGCATTCTTCAACTCTTGCAGAAGGTAAAACACTTTCAGTATTAAGACTGTCCAGTGCAAATAGCTTTACTCATACCTGCATTACAGTTAATTTTTGTATGTGACAGCAGGCTACAGTGGAAAATTTCACTAGGAATTAGAAAAACACATCACATAAATTGGCCTAGCAGGTGAAATTAATCAATAGAATGTACCTTGCTTAGGAATTGTCTGAGAGTGGGATGCAAAGGCTCTCTTGACATAACACATTAAATTTTGGACAAACTCTAATAAGCTAGAGACCATGAGTAGAGAGATCCAGTGTTCCACAACAATCCTTCTTTGTTATTCCCTAATGTGATACTGATATTCTGCACCAAAACAGAGGGAAATGCCACTTAATCATCAGCATTGTATCTGGCAAACCACTGGCATCTTTGCAGGGCATTCTTTTGATGAAAATCTACCTTGTGTGATACTGAGATGTTTGAAACGATTACAAGTTCAGAGTCAAAACCCGACTTACTGTCACTCAGCTGAAAGTTCTATTGAAAATGTTTCAGTGTAGGAAAAAAAATTCTAAAGTTTTAAAACTGTTTATAATTTTTATGGTTGCTTCTTCTTGTGCAGGGAGAATTCAAAGTGTCTGAGCGATACATCACCATGAGTGACTTGACATCTGCCTTGGAAGAGAACAGAGTAAAGGAGATGTTTGGTGCTGGAACAGCTTGCATTGTATGTCCCATCTCTAAAATTTTATATAAGGGCAAGGTAAGGAAATGTCTTTTTTTTTTTTTTTTCCCCCCTTTCCTTCTTTCTTCTGAATTTTATCACAGTGAATTGCAACTGAAGCCAAAACCAATTGACATAGAAAAGGTGCACTGCCTGGAAAGATGAACAGTGTCAGTATGTTGTTTCCCAAGTGAGTTACTGGTTGTTAGGAGGGAACTTTCCCTCTTGTCTTCTGAGGTTTTCCCTAATAGCTGAAAATATAAAATCTCAAGTTCTGGTAAGTGAAAGAAAAAAATAGTTCCCAGCCTGTTTGCAAATGTAGAAAAATACATTCTCTTTGCATTCTTTTATTCAGTATTTTTTGCTGAGGTAGCTGGAAAAAGTGAGGAGAGAAAAAGACTTTCACAGAGAACCAAGTTTCTGAGCCATTGCTGTCCTTCCTCCTCAAGTTCCTGTCTTCTTCACCCCTCATTGCAGGGATCCCAGCTCTGATGGAAAGGCTGTTTCAAGACAGTGCACAGCTGCTTTCACCTACTATTCACTGTATGGGAGATTTCTCCTGCACAGGTGGAATTCCCCAGGCATTCAGATTGTTTAGCTGACTTTATGCTATTTAGTCAGCATAACTGTCTTTTTAGTTCAGAGGACTAAGGGTAGTGCAGCTGCATAAAGGGTTGTGCTCTGTCCACTAAATATGATAAGTACAATAAATGTCTGTTAGGTGATATTTCCTGAATTAATAAAATAGAATAAATGTATTGGCATTACCTGATGCTAAGATAATACGAGACATTGAGGTGCTGAGTGATAAGTACTGTAAATGTAAGTGTTGTATTTCTACAGAATATACTTTGAAATTAAATACTGTATATAATGTTAGTACTCTTGCCTGCAGAATATTACCTCCATGTTGGACAAATCTCTTGGAAGGCTTAGATTAGCCTTTATTGAATAACAGCATTTTCAGTGGCTTAGCAATGCTCTCCAGTTAAAAAAAAACAACCAAAAACCCAACAAAACCCCCAAAACTAACCAGCTTTTCCTATTCACAAGGAGAGCCAGCCAGCATGATAAATACTTATTAAAAATTTTGGCAACAATAAGGTATTCATATATATGTCAAACTATTATTCTCTTTTTCTTTCCCCTGGTCCCTCTCCTTTATTCTATGCCAGCACTTGCACATTCCAACTATGGAGAATGGGCCTGAGTTAACAACCCGTTTCCTGAATAAGCTAAGTGATATCCAGGTAAGGTGTTTCCTCTTCTATAACCAGATAAAATAGTAAAAGGTGAATATTTGAAAGGAGTAGAAAATGATGATTTTGGTAGTGATGCTACAGATGGCATTATATCATAATGTAGACCCTTTTGTCTAGTGTGATTATTCTGCCAATTTTCTTTCCTTCAGAATGTATGAGAGATTTGAAGTATAATATAATTTTCCCTACTCATCTTGGAAGCTGGGTAAGAGTTGCAAGATATTACTGTTATCAGTGAAATCTAATACTGTTGATAGAGGTTGCTTTTTAAGGGAAAGGGACAGGATTATGAAGCATCTTAACCACAATCACAAATGAGTATAGGTTAATCAATAAGGAGATGAGTGAGGTAATTAAACACCTCACTGGGCACAGCCAGCTGATTAACATTTCTGTCTCGTTGTCTTTCCAATCACATGGTCACTTCTCATTCTTAAAAGAGTTCCCCTCCTCTGTCATTTGCTAAATATCAAAGTCTGTTTGGAATCTGTGCTTTATCTCTCTGTCTGGGCATAGGAACTAATACTATTTCAGGTAAAGTCAATGAGCACCAGCTGATGGCCCTTCTTATTTAAGTTGCCTGGGTTTTTTTCCTTATTTAGTGTAGTTTATGGTGTGGAGGATTGGGGGATAGAAGAAGGTCTCAGCAAGTTATAAAGCCCCTTTGAAGATCTGATAGCCATTGCTTGGCAGTATTGCCACGATTTCTTCAAATTGAGTCTGATCGTTTCTGTTCTACATTTTTGGCTCAAAGTGTTCTTAGATTTGCCACTAGAATTTTCATAATCCTGCCAGCAATCCTGTGAGCAGTGTCTTTCTTCCTTGAGGTAGTGAGCAGCATAAGACAAATGTATCCAGCCTTTTCCCTGGGGCATCCTTCCATGCCCTCCCTGATCACAGAATGTCAGAATGGATCAAGCTGGAAGGGCCCACGGTGATCATCTGGTCCCACTTCTCAGCTCCAGCAGGGTCATCCCAGAGCACATGGCACAGGATTATGTCCAGAGTTTTGGAATATCTCCAGTGAGGGAAGATTCCACACCCTCTCTGGAAAATCTGTGCCAGTGCTCGGTCACTGCACAATAAAGAAATTCGTCCTCATGTTCAGATGGAACTTCCTGGGCATCAGTTCCTGCCCTTTGCCTCTTGCTGTATCTTCCTGGTTTTCCACTACCAACTAAAGCTCAGGAGGAGGCTGAAAAAGTGTGGATTGTTACTAAACATTATCTTTCTTGGACCTTTTCACTTTACTTGCCTGTTTATGTGGACCTTTTTACCTTTCAACTGTGTAGGTAGTCTGTGTTCATTAGTTACATGCCAGGAGTAAGTTTGTTACTCCTGAAAGATGCCAGACTATTATGTATATTCTTAATTCTGGGTTCTCTTCCTTCTTTAAAAAAAATCAGGAGGGTTAGAACACATAATCATTGAAAACATAATTTTAAAGAGATTGGTGATTGCTTCCTCATTAAGAGTCCATCAGTGGGTTGCTGGTTGTGTTTCTGCACCTTTATATCTGTGGAGAGATGGGCTCATATCCAGAAGGATGTTACACAGAAAGTAATGCTGTGACAAAAAATGGGCTATATAATAATCTTACAGTGTCAGAGGAGAATCTTTGACTAAGATCTTCTATATTCTCTACCAGGAGAAAAAAATAACAGAACTCTTTGCATTATCATTGGACTATTATCACATCATTTGGACAATCTGAGGCTGTAATTCCAAAGGATCTTTCGGTTTTGAAGAATAAAATGCAATAGAAATAGCAGTCAAACACAGCTTTGGTCTCTATGCTGTTCTGTTGCCTGAACTGGGGCAGTGTATCCATTTCATGTTGAACTTCGGGAATTTGTAAAAAAGTAGAAATTCTCAGCACCACCATGTCCTGCATGTGAACCTGTGAGCACAAGGTGCAGGTTCCATATCCACTGTCATTATACCAGTTCTCTTGTGTACAGTACATGCTTCTTTATTGTTTTCATATTCTCTTCATTGTTGTGTTTCCAAGTCTGTTTTCATGCTGCCTATTCTTTTGCAAGTCTGCTGTGTTCATTGGGATGTCGTTAGATGTGAACAGCTGTTCAGTGGAACCAGAGCTGGAGTGACTAATTAGAAACTCATGGGCAGAACTGATTCAATTTCTCATGCCAGTTGAGAGAGACAGTGGTGGCACTGCAATACGCCTTTCCCTTCCTGTCACTGAGCAGATACCATAATACCAAAAGCTGATAAAGACTTCAAATTAAAGAACATATATGATATAAATCATTGGTGTGCTTATGGATGAATTAGTAATAGTACACTCTTCCATAACTGCTTCAGTTAAAAGATTTAGGGATGAGGTTCTTTTCTCTGGGAATACACTCACTGAAACACTACTCATGTTTCTGTGGGTTTGCATCTGTACTTTGAGAATAAACAAGCTTTTCCTATGCCCTTTAAGACATAGATTAAGCAGCAACTTGGAAGGGATGGATTGAAAATAAGATATATTGTTTATGCTACATGTTATTAAATACATTTAAACACTGCAGGCAAGACAGCAGAGAAAAGACATTTAATCAAACACCCTTTCTTCCTGTGGGCAGTGGAAAGCAATCAGGAAAGGACCGTGTATGTGTAAATTTTTACAAAGAATGACCTTGAGGTGGTGGAGAGTGAAAGAGGGATTGGATTGACTAGCCTGAGATTACAAAGGCAGAATTAAAAATGGAGGCTAAATCTGCTTTTATTTGCAGAAAGAAGTAATATTCATTGTGGTATTGCATCTTCATTCCCCTTTCAATTCTGGGAGCAGGCACAAACTCTAGTCAAATGGCAACTCAGACTGGTTCTTGCAACAATTTCTGTATCAGAGCATTAGATGATACTACTGCCTAAACAGAGCAAAATTTACAAATAACTGCAACTGCAGAACAGGAGCAGCAGAATTAATAATGAAAAGAAAAAGTAGATGTGATAGTTGTGAAGGTCAGTTAGAGGCTTTGCCTGCTGGAGTAAAAAGAAAAACACAAACCCACTAAACACCCTGCCTTTGTGGATCTAGAAGTGTGTTTCTCCTGGCTCATCCTGATTTGGAGCTGTTGTCTTTTCCCTGCTTTAGTGACCTGTTACCTCTTTTCCTGCTGATGCAGAACCTGTATTGGAGGAACTTCCTTTTTTTCACTTTGGAGAAATTAAGTGATTTTTTTAGCCTACATATAGCCTCTAAATTCAGTCTTCATTTTTTGGTTGAAAGTTCCCTGAATATAACACTGTAAGGGAGAGGACTCCCAACTCCCATCTGCTGCTGTCTCTCCACCTCTGAATTATTTATCTACTTGAGCCCTGTGTATGTTTTGGGATCTCTCTGGAGCATTGTTTATAGGTCTGGTGACAGAGCTTTAGAATGTGGAACCAGTCTAGCAGTCAGAAGTGCTGCCTTGGAGCTGTATCCTCCCCATAGGTTGCCTTCATTTCTGCTTGGTGGTCCCATTCATTTCTGTACGGAAAGACAACTTGTTTTATTTTGGATTACAGTTCTCCCTAATTGTACTCTGTGGTATTTGTGATGGTTTTATTTTGAATTCAATCAGAATGTTGTAATAAAAAGCCACCTTGACAATAAAAAGAAATAAAATGAAATGTGTTTGTTTATTGGAGCCTGAGCAGGGGCATACTTATGAGTGAATTAGTGAGGAGGCCTCAGGGAGTAACTGCATTAAACTAATGGAAGTGAAACAGGATTGTTCTATGTTATCTGTAACGAGTATCAGCATTGCCCCTTCCTAAACCAGCTATTGTAATATGGATACAGCAAGCTATCTTTAGTCTGTGCCCAAATCAAAGACAAGTAAAGGTATAAGAAATAAAGTAAACTACTATCAGAGCAGTGGATATAGACATTTCTGAGGATAGTCCTAAGAAATTATCATAAATGTGCACTGATTCTTCTAACTTTTATTCTTAAACTTCATTTTTTGCTTTGTTTCAGTATGGAAGAGAAGACAGTGATTGGACAGTGCTGGTGTCATGAAGGTGGCAGAGTTCAGACCCTCCAGACAGACCTGACATCTGAATAATGACAACTTCTGTAGATGCCAGTGCGTAGCATAGTTTCAGTATCAACTTGCTCCCCAGGATGATTCTCTCCACAATCCAGCAAACGTGAATGCAATAATTTTGATTTCTACTGTAATCCTGTTAGTAGAAGCCTGTCTTCTTGGTAGAGGTGCTAAATGTTAGCAATAGAACTTTCCTAATGTATTTCTTAGTGCCTCCTTATATAGTCTGAAAACTTGTAAAATGCTCTTCAACTGTTCTTGGGTTTGGTTTGTTTACTGCCACCATCAGCGGAACGTGTGTCAAGTGAGGATGCTGCCTGCGAGCTGCCCCCAGGGTTCTGTTGACATTATTTTGCCTTTTGCTCTGTGCTTGGGAAACAAATAGGTTTAGCCATACACTCCATCCTTTCATACTCTGCTTGCATTGGAGATTCCTGAGTTTGTGTAACCTGGTAGATGCCCTCATACTCTAGCCAGTAACTTTGGCCTTTAGCCCAAAATTCTCTGAGTCAGTCTAGCCTGCAAGATGGTCCCTGTTGGCCTATTGCCTTTCCCTCCATGGGGCATTTCCATGGCTGCTTGGGCAGTGCACACCTCTCTAATAGTTGAATACATCCTTCTGGACATGATTTAAAAGGCTGTGTCAGGCCCTGCTGAGATAAAAATTCCCCTTCGGCCTAGCAGAGCTGGGCTCTGCAGGCACAGTGTTGCCTTCTGGGTGAGTTTCTAGAAAATGAGATTAGACAACTTTGGCTGTGAAAGTTGAACCATTCTTCACAGCAACCAAACCTTTAGATTGAGGAATTTCTTTCATCATCCACTCACATAGTTTAGGTCAGAAAAATGTTTTTCTCATCTCTTTCACATACATGCTGTATCCAGCCTCCATTGACAATGTGCTGTAGAAGGAGCAAGCAGTGTTGTCAAGAGAAAATGTCTAGGAGGAAAGAGATTTCATTCAAACCCTGATTTCATTCTGGTTAAGCAGATAATTCATGCAATGCTACTTTCTCACATGTAGTCTTGATGCTTTGGAAGCAACACAGAGCATGCAGCCCGTAGTTGGGGAAGTAACTTCTGCAAATGTTCACTAAAGATCGTTCTTGTAATACTTATTAGCTTTCTCCTTCTGCACACAGCTTTGTTGAACAGCTTTAAGATACCTCTTGCCAAAAAAGATAACAGTATTCTGTATCAATGTTCCAAAGTGCTACTTCATTATAAAACTGGTGGAACTTCATTGACACTTTATTAGAGTTCTATAAGAAGTAAAAGTGAAACATTTCTTGTTCTAGTTTGCAGTAGAGATGCACCAGTGTTAAGGGAAGCATTTAGCACTCTAATTTTTATCTCTCCCATGCTTATTAAGTCCTTTGTGGTTACTGATATTTGTTAACATAGTTTTAAAAGACAAAATATAATTTCTAATGGACCATCCATGCCTTATGCAGCTGTTAAAGAGCAGCCTTATGGCTTCCTGTTCATTTTTGGTCATATTTTGAAGACTCCTCCTTAGCCATCGCTTTCTTCCGCTCCCTCAGCTCATGATTTTTCCTATCTTTGACTGCAGTCCAATCTGATCTTTTAATGACGAACAGTTGAAGGCTCTCTCTGACAATGTAACTATTGTTAAAAATTGATGGATAATTTTTTCTTTAGTCTACGACTGCAAGCACAACTTACAGTAGTCATAGTGCTGTGACCATTTGAATCCATGTCATGTGCTGGTCTTTGTTCAGTATCTTACTATGTGTTACAAGCTGCTGGTAGTCTTTCCTTTTATTTAATTAGATGTCTGGAAAAATTTACATGGGGAATATGTCAAGATGCAACATGGGGTAGAGAGTTTTATCCAACAAATTAAAGAGTGCCTTTAACCAGAGTGTGGCGTGGAGCTCTCTAAAAGATTATGTAGTGAACAACCATTTGTGGTTTACTGGTACTAAGCTATCTAAGCTTTCCCTAAGGTTCATCTTTGGTTTAGCAGCAAATGGGAAAGTGAAAATACCTAACTTCAGATGCATGGCAAAGTGGTTGTGCAATAGCTTAACATCTCAGCTTTGACAGAGTTGATATATGGTACTATATATATCAAAAATCTCCATGAAGGCCTCAGTATACAGCAGCAATCTATTAACTAGGGAGAATGAAGAAGGACCACTTAGAATAATTATTTTACTGAAATGAAAACCTGAAAGTTGTGTAAAACTTTTTCTTAAATTGATTGCAAGTCATTTAACATGAAGAAGCCTGGTGGTTTCATTTGTTGTGTTTTGCGTGGTTTCCTGCACTGACCAGAAAGACGACATCTCTTTTTTCTGCTGATGGAGACTTCAAAATGAGGAGAATTGATAGTGGAATGACCCACAGAATTGAGTGGTCTTTTCTTGCAGGGAAAAATGAAAATGTGGAGTGTATATATGTTAACTCTTGTCTTTAACATTTTGGTTAATTGCCTTACTCTATCTATGTCAAATCAAAGCTCTGCTTGTTTCCAAGTGTAATCCAGGGGAATAGGTTTCTGATTTTAAACTTTGAAACCTAAATAGGAGAGCTGACAAGTCAGTATAGTACAGGAAATTCTTCTGATGTTGCATGCTGTCCTACTCTGAATTCTGGTGGTGCGTTTTATCTCATTAGCCAAAGGAAAGAAATAACATGTGTAAATAACAATCAGTATTTGATATTGCATTCTTCTTGTTTTCACTTGTAAAGTTTAGGAGGGAACTGTGGTATTCCCTGAGCTAGTAACAGATTGTAAAAGAACATCTGCACATCTTTTCTCCATGTGCCCTATTTGTTTAATTGCAACAGATTAACATAGAGTATGATACATCATAACTAGGCAATTATCCATTTTTCATGACTTAGTTATGGTTCTGGTAATTGATAATTTAAGACACAAGATAGTCTAACATTAGGAAAATTTGAAACTGATCAACAAATTAATATTGTTGTGTGATATTTGCATAATTGACTGCAATTATTTAATTTTTAATTGGGTTGATCAGATGAGATTCGGCCTTTCACATGCTTATGTTTTACAAACACTGGTACTTCAAAATCACAATAATGAAATCTAATTTTCATGTGTTCTTTCTTCTCCTCTTCATTATTTCGATTATTATTTTCAGTATTGAGCATGTCCTTAATTTTCAGTTTGGTTAGCATGTTTCATGACTAGGAAAAAAGTCCTTCAAATAACAAAATTTTCATGATACTGGCATTTCGTACAAGCTGTTCTGGTGCCAAGAATTATGGCTTCAGCAACTGGCATTACTTAACCAGATTGCTAACTGCAGTGAGGGCAAATTCACTGAGAATTGACAGGGACAGATGCAGGTGAGAATGATAATAAAGGTTCTTAGAGTAGATAATCTGTTCAGTCCATAGCAGTGCAAAGCAAACATCATTTTTTCTGGTGTGTAGAAGGGAAAACTGATAAGACAAAAGCAAGGTTGTGAGATCTGTCTGCCCAGCCATTGTTTACACCTGTTATCAGCCACTCCTCCTCTTTGTACATAACCTCTTGTTGGGGTTTGTCTAATTCAAACTATGATAGATATCATAGATCCTTTTCTGTATATTTATTTTTGTTATTTATCCTCAGGCATGAATAATGGTAATTTGGAAAACTTGAAAGTAATTTAGAGTGCAAGTTATTTGAAATGTCTGTCTTCCAAGAGGTAGACAGTAAAACAGCTGGGACTGATCTCAGAGCTACTTATTTAGAGGAAGAACTCTCTTGAATTCAATGGCCTCTCCAAAACAATCTGCATAATCCCAGCAGATTTCTGAGTTTGAATTGTCTTGCTATGGAATAGAATACAGAGATATACAAAGTTGGTGGCACAGCCTGACAGACTGTGGTACATTGTCTTTCTCTGCATGGGATCCATGCTACTGAGGGTAAATTTTAATTGTTCTAGTGGCAGGCTGATATCCTGAAAGGTGGCAGCTGTAAATGATGGCTGAGCATGCCCTGTAGTTCTATAGTTGTTGCCTTCTTCCTTGCTGTCTTTCTCTCTCTTTCACAGACTTGCACCCCTTTTCCCCCATTCTTCAATTCTTGTCTCATATCTAAAAGCATATTTAAGCAAAGTTGTATTCTTTGTGCTTTTACAGTTGTGACAATTAAAAAAAAAAAAAAAGGTTGTTTTTTCATATTCCAAGGTGTTGAGGAATCAAAGTTGTGCTTTACCACCAGAACATGTAATCCCTGTACAGTCTATCACTGACTTTGTGGGACAAGTGATCTAAACTCTGAGTGAATAGTAGTAGTACTACCACTTATACCACTTTTAACTCTAATCCAAACTTTTACTTAAAAACTTATTTCATTACAGATCAAATTAAGCTTTCCAGAAAATGCTTTTTAAGCAACAAGAAATATTCCATGCAAAGTCCAGTGTTTCAAGGATTACATTAGAATAGACTAACTTGGTTATGCCGAGAAAAATGTTATTTAAATGAGAAATGCATTCAGGGTTTGCTGCATGAACCCATAAATATGTAACAAGTGTAGATCAGAATACAAAAATTAGCATACAGTATGATCTTGACAAGAGAAATTTGTCTCAAACTGGACTATGCTATTAAAAAAGTGATGCTTGAAGGAATCATGACACCTCTCAATGTAAAGTCATTAGCATGGGACTATCTTAGAGGTACATTTGGTCATGTAGCACTGATCTTTACCAAAAATTTGCTGAACTACAATGCTTACCAATTTGGAAGTGTGAAAGACCTGTGTTTTACTGTGTTTTGTATCTATCTGCAAAATTTGGAAAAATAATTCATAGGTCCTAAATAATTGAAGCTCAAAAACTTCTTATGAAGTTATTTGTATCTTTTTTTCCATAAGAGCAAAAGAGAATACTGGCATTGCATTGGTGAAAAATACTGTTGTAGCACTCCTCCTGTCCATGCCTTGCTTCGAACACGATTCTTATTAGTAAGAATTCCAGGATATTTTCTCTGAGTGCCATCTATAGTACACTTGGCAAATATATCCCCAGCTCCATAAACAAAACTAACTTGGCCATTACCTTGAGCTAGAACAGTCAGGTACATTAGGACTTAGCAGATGAGGAGCAATGCCAAACTACAACAGTAAATAGATCTGAAGTAAGATTAGTCAATAGATTTGGAATTGAGCTTTGGAATTGGTAGCTCACATAAACAGAAGTCTCATTAATCACACTAGCAATGTTAACTACACCTAAATATACTAAAACATAATGGTAATTATGTTCACCAGTAGTAACAGCATGGTTCTCTCTGAACATGAATTTATACTCTATGCTTATCCCAAAACTTAATTTATTGTGTCTGATTTTTACCACAATCCTCCATTTTCATGCCATGCTTAAAAAAAAAAAAAAAAAGTCTCTTAAATTTCATGTTCGTGGGAAGACCTTAAGGAAGATTTAAGACCTTGATTTCAAATTTTAAGGCCTTTAAAATACCTACTGGGTAAGGTTAAGATAGAAACAGGGAAGAAAACTTTGTGGAAGTATCTGACTAGTGTTCCAAATGGTTTCCCAACACTGGAAATTTTTGGTCTTTACCAAAGAGGTATGCAGGGAGTAGTTGATAATATAAGCTTATTGCTTGTTCTTAAAAGCAAGAGTTGGGGAAGTTTCTAAGATCTGGTCCTCTTAACACTAACTCTTTATAGTTCTTGATTCTGTCAGACTTAGAGCAGTCATTTCATGGGGAGGTGGAGGAGCTCACAAGCTTATCTCAGGCAGTATTGTCTTGGACAAACAGATTTTCTGTCACTTTATGATCAAAGTGATCAAGGTATGAACATGGAATCTTCTAAACTTTGCACCTGTTAAAAAGAAATTGTTTTTAATTTTCAAATTCTGATACAGTGTTGCTGAACTATTACACTACCATATTGCAGTAGCTTATAGGAAGAAAGCAAACATTCTTATTCTTTATGTAATCACCTTCTTTCTGTATGCCAAATCCCCTGTCCACTATGATTTTGGAATCGTGATCACTGCGGGCGAAATAACTGCACTCTATTTGTACTACAGCTAAGTAGTTAGTGCTGGCAGCAAATGCCAGAGCAGTAAGTGAAAAGTCAGCTGTGTCCAGAACAGGCATGCTGGTAGGAGCAAGACTGAAAATACCCATCAGGTCAGTGAGGGCAGGAGGTCAGAAGCACATCATTACCGTTCTTGTTCAGTCCAACTGAGAGACTGCCCAGGTACACCAGCAGGATCAGAGACTGATGCTGATATTTAAAAATGCTCTTACTCAGTTGCTTAAATACCTACATTTGCAACTTGGGCCCCTGTATCTTAACTGAAACCTGCAGCATACTTTTATATGTTGTAAAACAGTGGAATATTTGGTCGAACAGGTAGTTCTCCATACCATCTAACAGGTCGGTGATGTATTCTCTTCCCATAACTTGTATTAAGCCCAGTGATTGACTAGAGCTGCAAGTATGAGGCAAACACATAATTAACACTATTTCATAGTCACATAAGGATGTTCACAAAGAGTGGATCTATTCCCTTTGTCTCCTGGGGAGATGGCTTGGACTCAACTTGGCTGCTGAGTGACAAAATGTAAAAGATTCTTTGCCATAATGGAGACAAGTAAGAGTTTTATCTGAAGCTATTTACAAACTATTTCTGTTGGAAAGCCAGAAGTCCCAATCTACTTGATCTTTGAGGCATTTAGAAGGGTGCAGTAGTAGTTACTGAAAATGTAGCAACTTAGCAACTTAGAGAGGGAGAAGTAAACGCCTCTGAAAGGTCTCTGTTTTTTCAAATGTTGAAAGTTAACTGCGTATTTTACAAGAATCTGAAGCATATAAAAGCAGTAAAGGACAGATGTGTGAAAAAGTACTGGATAAACGAAAGGAAACTCTACCTCATTCTTCTCTAAAGGTTTTGTAGAAGCACAATTAAGTGCTCCTAATGGCATTGTTACATACTGACCATCTGGCATGAAAGAAACACTGTATTAGTATTTCTATAAATCCTGTAAGAACTTTTATTTTGCTGGCGGTAGAAAAAGTCTATACTATTTGCAGTTTTCCTCATCAAATCTGTAATTATGCAATGTTTCTGTCTCCAATAAAGGAATATAATTGGCACTTGTTTGTGGCATGTTATGAAATCATCGGCTAATTAACCGTAATTATCCCATAGATGGGAGCAGTTAAGAAATGAATTCTTGAAGGCTGGATTAAAAGAAAAAAACCACAACCTCCTGAATGAAGTGTGGCATGTAAGAACAGCAAAGCAAGGCTCAAGTGGCAGATATTCTCCTACCCTGCCAAGCCAGGAGGCTGAGCCAGTCGTCTCACTTACAGTAAAATGCTGGACAAATCAAGCAGCAAAAGCACCTACCTGCTAACCATGTAGTCATGAAACAGTTTTTAATATGCCAGAACTGTGCAGCAGTGATTGAATACAGCTCCTAAGGGTTTGGGAGTGATGAAGTCAAGGGGGAGAATACCAGAAAACAGCTGTATACTTGGAGCACTTACTTCACAGGGCATTTTTGAACAGTCATTACTCTGAAGTATGTCAACCAGTGGGAAGCCTTTTGAAGATGGAAAGTACTGGAAGTGAGTGTCATTAAAATCTTGACATTTGCCATGTCTGGTGGCAAAAATTCTTTATATATTCCTGCTTTCCAGTGCAGGGAATACTGTGATTAAAGGTAGTACTGATCCATGCTGTGGTAAAGTAAACATCAGGGTACATTTTCCACCTGGTTTGGTCCTCAGTGACCTCAGAGATACCTGACATGGATAGAGGACACTTTAAAGAAGCTGTGGATGGGTAAGTACTAAGAGTTATTAATTACTGCTAGGAGAATGAACCTAATGTGTCTGAATCTGATTTTTTTCCTGTGTCTTGGCCTCTCCCCCTTTCATGCTAAGGGAACCTTTCTTAACTGTTACTCTAGCTTGAGCTACAGCTTTCAAAACTCAGTGCCAAGTAGTAATAAGTTGAGGACTGACCCTACAAGGTGCTGAGTGGGCTTCAGAGACTGACCTGTGCCTTTTAGCAAAATTTTAAAAGACTTTTTGGTTTTCCTCACATTTGAAACATCTCAGTAGCTGGCAATAGCTCTGTCCTATAAAGCACTTGCATTATCACCACCAGCACTGTGTTGTTGGGGCTGGACAGTACCAATTCTGGGGACTTTGATATCCAGGATACAAACTCTTGTAAAGTTGATGTGACCAAAAAAACCCCAAATCCAGAGTTCTAAAATAACAGAGTGAGAGAGCAAAGCAGAAAGCAAATAACCTGCACTGTGTTCATATAAAGAGGGCATGAAAACAAATTTGGGGATTCCAGTACAGGCAGTCGGAATTAAAAGTGCCAGTTTTAAGAGCATATCAACAAAAGCGTTAAACTGAAGGTTTTCTACTCCCTTTAATTTTGCTGAGTGTTTTCATATTGTGGCATCACAGTGGTGATTTTTAACAGTTGCTAAGGAATTATCTCATTGGCCAAGAAGGGCAAAATTTTCTGAAGTAGTACCTTTGTTGTTCTGGATGCTTCTCCAATGACAAACTTGTAAAAGAAGATAGAAGAATGTGGATGGTGTGTCTACTACTCTTTGTCCAAAGGGAATGATTTTTAATGCCTAGTAAGAGAATGTTCGTTGTGCTTCACCTGCAGGTGATACTATATTGTATCTGTACAAATTAGACATTTTAAATTCTGAGCATTCAAAGAAATGATTCTGAAATTATTTCACAATAACCTCTGTTTATTAACACTTCTCATTTTGCACATGACAATTATTTCAGAAGATTCAGATTTTGTTTATTCAAGCTCTTAGTGGTATTTAGACAATTATCCTTAACTTTGATGGCGGTGTAAATTAACATTTTTTTTTTTTTAGAGTGATGTAAAGAAAACTCATACACAAAGAAAGGATCATAACCAAACTGAGTATTTGTGAGATAAAGAGGTAATTACCTAAATCTAAAGGAAAAACAACAAAATATTTGAAATGGGTGAGCTCCAACCACAGACTGTGAAGTGCACCCACACTTTAAATTTTGGCACTACATAAGTAATGTAATATTTTAAATTGTCTTCTTACTGAGTTAACTGTTTCTTGTGTAAGTAAGGCACATGTGCATATTCACCGCCTAAAAGACATAGCCTTTCAAAGAAAAAACTGATTAGGGCAATACTGATTTGTTATGTGGGATATCTGAAGTGGCATTTTGTAAATGCTCTGGAGCAGACCAGCCATCCTCAGTACACAGCAAGTATTCAGGGAACTTCTGTGGTCGGCCCAAATGTTGCTTTTGGTACCAGAGTTCCCCGAGAGAGACACAGGCACCCATGATTCTTTTGACCAAAAGCCCTTTATCGTGCTAAACAACTCTTTTTATAACCTCCTAAATGTTTCTTTGTAAGCTCTTCCGATTGGTTTAAAGTTTGGCTGCCCAGCCCTCTGACCAATAGCCTCTGCAGCCCAGGCAGGAACCATAGGTCCAAATCCTTGTCTGGTTCTGATTCTGTCCTATCCCTGGTCCCTGGAGGGCTGTCTGTCCCACCAGGCTGCTCTTCCCATTTTGGCCAATTCAGATGCCCAGTACAAGCCAGCTTGTGCTGTGACAATTCCCCGTTTCTTTTTTATTAATTTGAAAAAAATTTAGAAAATGCAAATATGCAGCTTGTTCTTTGTTATCTTACCTACAAGTATCCTACGTTGATACCTACATTGACAGCATAAATTCAATATTAACTAAATTTGTTTTTCTTAGTTGGTGATGGATTCCATATACCTGAGGCTGCAGTGCTTATGTTCAGGAGTGATTTGGGTTTTTTTAACAACAGAATTATAACTTAAGGCATTTAACTTTTGAATTGTGCAAAATTTCATCTTAGCAAAGCAATTCGTAACAGGAAAATATTTTGTAAACAAACAACTCTGTTATTTCCATGTCCTTTAACTCTGAAGTAGGAGATAAACTCGGTTTGGTGACAGGTGAACTGAGATCTGCTCTTGTGCTCTTTGTGGATTTTACACATCCCAGCTTTTCTTGCTCTGTGAAACCAGGGGTACTGTCTAAGTTCTGGTGTTTCTTCTTGTTGTTACCTTCAAAAGCAAGTTTGGAAGATATATCCTCCTTTTGATACTGACATGTGCTAAGTCACTGAAGTTTAAAGTGTCAGTTATCAGCAATTTTGAGATAGGTACTATTTTCTGTTATTCATATTACAGGCTCAATTACTTAGTAATTATAGCATAAATATTCTACATTAAACACAAACCATTCAGTTCAAAACCATTAACATTTTAAAAACAAAATACCATTTATAGTAATTTCACAATTATAAGCCGCACCATTTTGACTAAAATTTTGGTCCGAACCCAAAGTGCGGCTTATAATCAGGTGTGGCTTATACATGGACAAAGAACGAAAAGTTGCTGTTTTAGTTTGGAGGACAGGTGTCTGCTGAGAAAGGCAGGAGCCTCGCTTTGAAATGGAGAATGTAAACCCCCTCCCTCCAAATTATTATAATTTTGAAATCAAGGGGCTCTCAGGCAAAGATATGGGAATTAGGAATAACAGTTCTTTACTAGGGAAATTAAAATAGAAATACAGTACTACAAAGCAACAAACTCCAAGCCCTGACAAAGTCAGAGTACAACCTGACACCCTGTCAGGCAGGGTGTTGGCAGCAGTCCCATTAAATGGTGGCTGCATCCTCCTGCAGTGACAGATGTGGCTCAGTTGGAGCAGTGCTCCTGTACAAGGTGCAGTTTCCCTCCGGAGGTCCAGTGGTGATGTGGAGAAATCCGGTTTTCCTCTGGAGTCCAGTGGAGAAAGGGGCTCCCTTAGTGTCCCAAAACCTCTGTTTTTATCTTGGTAAGAAATGTTGGGCTCTTCCCCCTGGCTGGAGCAACTTCCAATGGGATGCAGTAATTTTATCAGTCCCACAGTGGGACTCTATGGCCATTAGCAGAAAATGACTGGCTGGAGGAAGGATGGGTTGTGAAAAGATAAAGAACAATGCTCTGCCTGGTTTCAATGGATGACCCATTAGTAGAATATCTCTCATGGAGATAAGGATCACTGCCCCCACCCTCAACAGATGGTGATAGAATAGATACCTTTTATCACACTCTGTACTGTAACCCAAGACAGTTGCCAACACCTGGACATGCGGCTTATCATCAGGTGCGCCTTATAATCGTGAAATTACTGTAACTTAAAACCATTTCTAATAAGAACATACATCTTTCTTTTATTCCTTATTCCCCTTTGTTTTATTTAAACAATAGACCATTTAACTTAAAACTGTTTCATTTAAGAACACAGATGTTTCCAATTCTCCTTTCTCCCTCTTTCTTTGTTTTTTGAAATTAGAACAGAGAAAAACATGCACTTTTGAATTACCTTAATTTGGTGAGAATTGTAATTGTTGATATTTTACAACCCAATTTTAGTGTTTAATATAGTTTAAGAATTTTCTTTAAATGATAACGTAGGAGAATCTTCTCTGGATAAGATTCTCATGTTTATCCCAAAGGAAAAGCTTTTAGGTTTTTGCAAGGCTAAATTAACTAGTCCAAATTACTTGTTTTCAGTTTTAACTCAGAAATAGCCGAATTTTATAATTTTCACCCTCTGTAAATCAAATTCCAATCTGGACACAATTGAAATAGACTGAGAAGGTTTTGATGGTAAACATTTCTTAGCCAATATTCCAACCTGGCCAGGGCTGAAATATTAGACTAGGCAAAATATTTTTTCTATTATATTTTAAAACCAAACCTTTACTAAATTTTGAAAAGTGGCAAGAGGTAAGTATTTTAGAAAACCACACAATTTTAATTTGACAATGAAATACCCTCCACAAAACTAATTCACATTATTTTGATTCATTAAACTTATAATGTTAAAGGAAGTAATATCTTAATGGGGTTTTTTTGGATGGCTAATAATATATAATGCTAGTGCAATGTATACAAACAACATTAACAAACATTGTAGTGTAAACTTCAATACACTTCAAACAATTGCAGTAGAATCGGAGCTAGGAATTTTCGGAGCTGGAGAGGTTTTTGGAGCTTCGGTGCTTTCCCTTCCTGGTTCCTGGCACCATCTTTAGAATTTTCCTCGCCCACCCCCAGCGGTTTTGGATGGATTAGGGGTCTCTGAGCTGGCTACTAAGGGTACACTGGTCAGTAAAATCTCTCCACATGAAGTAGGTTCATTTTCTTCCATGCTGCTGCTAGACAAATCGGCTTGTATCTTTTTTAGCAACTTTAAGATAATTCTCCAAGGTTTTAAAGCATTAATTGCATTTTTATCATCTTTAAAGCAGCATTGAATATTTGTTCTCCAATTTTAGTCCAACTATTTATATTAAATGCAGTTTCATTGGTTAGTTCTATGCCTTCGCTTTTTGTCCATGATATTAAATCAAAAAGCAATTTTTCCAAATATTCAATTTCCCATTCTTCTAGAAATATCTTCCATACCTGGATTATTGGAGTACATTCTCTGGAATATGCTCCTCCCATATTTCATCTGTTTTCCCTGGCTCTGACCAAAATTTTCTGGTATTTTCCTGGCTCCAGCCAATCTTTTCCTTTAGTCGCTCTGGATTCTCCTGGCTTTTTTTCCAGCTTCCCTTGTCTCCAGGACGATCTGGATTTTTGACAGTTTTTTCTCTCTCCTGTCTCTTTGACAGACCCTGGCTCCCAGGCCAGCTGTTTTCTCTGCCTCTCTTTGGGCGTTTTTTTTTTCCTACCTCAAGGCTATTCTCCCTGACTCTTTTTTCTTTGGGCAGTTTCCCTAGCTCGAAGGCTAGTCTCCCCTCCTTTTCACAGGACTGGCTTTTGTCAAAATCACGTCGGGGTCACCAAATGTTGCTTTTGGTACCAGAGCCCCCCGAGAGAGACACAGGCACCCATGATTCTTTTCAGCAAAAGCCCTTTATTGTTCTAAACAACTCTTTTTAGAACCTCCTAAATGTTTCTTTGTAAGCTCTTCCGATTGGTTTAAAGTTTGGCTGCCCAGCCCTCTGACCAATAGCCTCTGCAGCCCAGGCAGGAACCATAGGTCCAAATCCTTGTCTGGTTCCGATTCTGTCCTATCCCTGGTCCCTGGAGGGCTGTCTGTCCCACCAGGCTGCTTTTCCCATTTTGGCCAATTCAGATGCCCAGTACAAGCCAGCCTGTACTGTGACACCCAAAGGCAGATGTAGGCAAAGCTCTGATCTAGATGGGGCCTGTGCAGGTGAAGCTGTGGTGTGATCTGTAATCGTGTGCTTTGCAGGATTGTTATGTGTGAGGGAGTCCATGGCCACTGCAGGCAGCCGTAACAGGACCAGGCCAGCCAGGGTGTCTGTGGCATAATATATAGAGACAGGAACGATGGAGTTGCCGAAAAACAAAGAACTTTTAATGTAAAAATAACAAGTGTAGAAACCGCATGGTACAAGGGGCAACCTCCAAAGATGCCAAAACCTGGAAAGCACAGAGATAGATGGGGTGGAGGGTATAGGATCCAATCAATAACAAGGATAAGGAACAAAACCACATATGTAGCTGGCAACTAGCCAACCATATCTTGAAACCAAGAGTAACAGCTTATTTGTAATGAACTGGTTAACATATTAGTTCCCATGAGACAACTCTTCTCTCTATTCTCTCACCATGATGTAAAGGATGTCCTTCCTCATAGTCAGGTGTCTCCCAGGGTTTGAAGCTGAAGCTCTCTGCATCTCCATGTGAAGCGGGCTCCCTGTCCACCTTAATTTCCACAGGAGTTTATTTTATATCTGTAATTTGTACATGTGCAAATTAAATACATGCTGAGAGGCTGCCACTACCAGAAACATCATCCCCTCTAAGACAGCCAAGGCAGTTCTGATACTCATTTTGTCAGGGATGAAATTCATCTACTGTATTGTAGGCTGACCATGTCCTTGCTTGGCCACAGGAAGGCAGAAACACATGCCTGGGTGCCATACATAGGAAGAGCAGGGCTGCTGTCTTACATGAGGATTTGAGTGTTACCCAGGTGCTAGACACTTTTATTATGGCTCTTAAACTTTAATGCACCAGACCTTGCTTAAATAATTGCTGAATTCTAGGTTAATTTTTTTTAACCTTCCTTTAGCTCATACAAACCTTGTGCCTGACTGAAGTCTCTCATATTTGCTTTACTGTGAAGGACCTTCTGAAGATTTTGTGTCTTCGTTGTGAGGGCATGTCTGAAAACTGACTACAGCAGACAGTGGAAAATACACCCATATATTTAAGGAACACGAGTCCTTTAAAATTTGCAGAAAAGATGTCACAGATCAGATTTCTTACATCTAGGGGTCGGGGTTCTGACCATCCTATTGTTCTGGATCCTCCCACCTAAGAATCACATTGCTTTTAAATGCTTATGAACTTCATGTCATTCCCATCCTCCACTGCAGAATCTTTCCTGTTATCATACAAAGAACAGAAAATCTGAGAATATTTTTAGGTGTTTATATTCCTATCTTGAAAGTGCACTCTTACAAATACCAACCTGTAAGCATAACTCATAGCACAGGTGCCCTTTGCTACTCCCTCCTTTTTCAGGTAGAATATTTTTATGGCTCTTGAGGACAAAACAGTAGAGGCTGATCTAAATTCAAGGTTAGAAATCCTCTTTAATCCCTTTTCTATGGAAGGTTCTCCCTTCGAAGGAGCAGGTCAGTCACTCAGCAATTGGGTACAGATCCCACCTGTCCTCAGTTTGTTGTAATCAAAATGTTTACTTTGCTGTCAGGTGCCATCAATTACCACACAGCTCCACTTGAAAAGTCGTCATTTGGCTTGTGAAGCTGAAAGAAGAGCTGGTTATCCAAGCCATGTTACCTTTTTAAGAAAAACGACGTTTCCTTTTGCTCTATTTTGGTGTCTTTATCATCAGTGCCTGTGTTAGGCTTGGGAGTGCTAATAGCTCCTGTCAGGTGAGTTACTAATCCAAAGCTCTTCAGGATTTTCCATGGCTGCAACAGGGACTTCTCAGACTGCTGAGTTTGTAGCCTCTGCATGTGTTAAGGTGGGAGGCAAAGAAAGTTGGTGTTGTGTGTGTTTTCCTGAAGGAACAAAGAAATGCAGTTTTGGGAATGTAGGCTTGGCTTGAATAACACACTAGAAGAATTCTGATTGAGGAACCTCTGCCTTTTGGTCCTATCACATTCATGAAATATGGTGTCTTTTTCAAAAATAAGCAAGTTGAAGACATAGTATTATCTAACTTGATTGCCTGTATTTTTCATGTGGGGCCCCAAATGCTGCACTTCTTCTGTTGTGCAGCATGACTTCCTGAAGAGGCAAAGCATAATTTATGTATTTATTTTTTTACTCCAGGGAATCCAGACTGCAATCTGCCAGCCTGGGTAGAGGTTTATTTAAGAATATGTGCATGAAAGCCTTGTAACTGAGACTGGTATTATGCATATGGGCCATAACCGATCAGCACATTTTTAGGTCAGATAGCTGCCTGGTTTTGAGAGGTAAATATTGTTGAGTTTCTACCTTGCAATTTCTTCCATCTATTAGGGTGAATCTTAGAGCTTCATGGTACCTCTTAGCTCTTAAGCTCTGAGACCCTTGGAAGGGTTTCCTTATGCTGTAGAGCCAAGTGGCACAAAGGAAGACTCTTTATTCCACATTTCCTTCACATTTCAACAGCAACAAAAAATATCAACATCTGCATTATTTGCCCATTTTTGCATACATGTAATATTGACAAGATTTTTAGTACTAAGATAACCCAGAAGTTAAGAACTATGTTAATAATGGAAAATTTCAGCCTGAAAAAGGAGAAATTCCCCCAGTTTTACTGGATAAGATCATGTTAAAACCTCAATCTTATTTTCTGAACACATGCATGTCTCTACCAAGCCTCACAGCCCCTTTATGGCAACTTTTTCCTGGAAAGATAAAGTAGCATGAGCAAGGCTATATTATCTGTTACTGCAATTTAAGCAACATGAAGGAGAACCAGTGTTTGACTCAATGAAACTCTCATCAAATTATATATGAAGTTCAGGACAAAATTCATCTTCTATAAGGTTGTTTAGCCTGTTTTTTTTTTTTTTCTCTGATAAAACATATCATCAGGAAAAATAATTTTGTGTTTGTATAGAGCTGGTAGCCAGAAAGTGTTATGGTTTTAATTTTAAAAAGTAGAAGTAATTTTTTAGGGGAAAAAAAAATTATGATCCATAGATAATCCGTAATCAACCAAGAATATTTTAACAGTTACTACTTCATTCAGTCATAAAATGGTAAGTTTGAGATCTTTCACAGCATAACTGAAAATCAAACTGCAATTACAGTAAATTGCAAAAACCAGGATGGCTTGTAATGATTTATTTTTAAAAAGCACTGCTTCTCTTGGTGTGCATAATGCACACTTCTCTGCAGCCCATAACATAAGTTTATCAGATAAATGATTTTCTTTAGGGAAAAATTATAAGCAATCTGGAAAGGAAGAAGCAATAAGCAGTTATCCTTGATCAGTTTGTTTCTGTTTCTTTGAGCAAGACACGCAACCCTTCCAGATCCTATTTTCCAGCTGTAAAATGGGGGTAATAGCTCCCTGGAAATGGAGTGACTCCTGTGAGGGTAAATGCATGATAGGCTGTGTGATCTGTGAGCAGAGGAGGACCATATGGACCTGAAGACAGATTCCGGCATGGCTGCCTTCTCCACATTAATTTGTAATAGCAGGCTTATTCGTTCAGTTAAACCCTGCAATCACATTTCTGCCAAGTTCTGTGTTGCCTCCAGTTTCAGTAAAACTTCACAAGCTGGAACACTGCCTACAGCTGACAGTGGCATTTAATTGCGAGAAAAATCAAGCTTATGCATGGTCAAACCTTCTATAATTCCAGGCCCTGTCAGCCTACAGTATGGATTCTGGTTTAAACAAATAAACACCCAGCTCATTTTCATCTAACCTTGGAACACTTTGCATTGCCTAAATGTTCTGCTCTGAATCACAGGTGATACCTACTGGGATTATGAGTGTTCAGAAGCAAATTAATTACACCAATGTCAGGCACCTGGGCACAGTGCTATGTTTTTGCATAAGAGTGTGTGTCCATTTTAACCTCTTCTCCTTTGTGCCTGGGGACCAAACACCTCAGAGGAGAAAGGCAAGTTGCAAGGAAGACTTTGGAGTCTATTCCAGAGGGTCGGGTTTCTGTGCCTGTCTAGTGGATGTGATTTTTGCATATGCACTTTTCTTAATTGAGGACCAACTGTTTTGCAAACACGAAGTTCTTTTACGTCACTAGCCAGCATAGAGAAAAAGAATCTACACAGGTGAGACTCGGAGCATTTACTGTGTTTAGCTTTGTGATCGTGACCCAAGCCCACACAAGGGGAAGCCTTGCAGCCATCTGTGGAAAAAACAACACTGCTTCAGAGAGAGAAGACGGACTTGAGCTGCAGTGCAGTGACTTACCTATATCTTTTAGCTCCAAAACTGCTGGGCTGCTCGTAACTGCAAGAGCCCTTTGGTACCTGTGTGTGTTAGTGGAGAATTGGGTGTTGTGGCCTCTTGCGTGGTCAGGCTGGCTCTGCTCACTGTGTCTGCAGGAGAGTCCCCCCCACAAGGAGGTTATTCTACAGCTGCCTTCTTACTCCTTTATGTGTCACCACAAGTGTTCAACTGACCAGATAATTTTTGGGTGCACAAGATGTGGTAAAGTGGCTGAGACGCACAGAGTAAGACCCATGTTTGACCTCTTCCTTCCTGCTCACAAATGAACTATTTTTGTTGCTTGAACACATGATGTAATGCTGGTTTGAAAGAAAAAGTGGGGGAGGAAGAACAAAAAATATTCTTCTGTGACCTCCATTGCAGAAATAAGAGCTGGCATCTGCCCCAGAGCCACTGCAGTCAGTGTCTATTACGTTCATGTCTGTATCTTGTTCCTGCTTTTGCTTTTCCAGGTTAATGTGATTTTCAAATGCCTGAACTGCAGGAACATTTGTTCCCTGATAAAACACTGAATTCTCAACTTGCACCCAAAATCTGCCTTGTCTCCAGCAATCATGTTGTGACCCCTCTGATTTCCACAGGCAGAATGACTCTAGGTTCTTTATCACAATTCTAACTTTCAAAGCAAATTATTGTTTTAACTTGAGATGCCTGCTTGGCTCTTTCTTCTACCTGAAGAAAGACATGCATTGAGGGCTGTGTGCCTCCTCCCTTCCCCTAGAAATTGTAGGAAATGAGAGTTGTTTTCTGTGCACAAAAGAAAAACAAAATAGCCCTGCATGTTTTAAGTTCACAACAGCTTCTCTGAGTAAACACAACACCCCAAAGAGAACAGCAAAGCCTCTGTGAGGATGCAATGGAGTTTTAGACCTGCTGTACATAATCAACCTCCAGCCCTGTTTACAACCTAAGTGTGACATACTGTGCTCTTATGCCTGTGCTTAGGGGCATTTCATCAGTGCAGACAGAAGGCTGCAGATCTGCTAAGGAAGCTGCATTTGGTGTTCATACAGTAAAACCATACCTAGCCACAACCCCGCACAGGAAATGTTCTACAAGGAAAAGCACTGTTTTTTTTTTTTTTTTTTTTTTTGTTTTTGGCTAGAACAATGGAGTAACTTGGGGCTTCATTTGGCACAGCTATGCTGGGGAAATCACAATTCACCATGCTCCTAGTTGGCATTGCTGTTAACAGAAGTTTGGAATAGAGTCCTAGTCTCACAGGACTCTCATAGCTCAGGAAGAACAGATTGCCTTTAAACTTACTGATCCCAGGCAACTCAGGCCTTTGGTGTTTTCTTGACAGTGCTGGGAGCTTGTGTGAGCTAGAACAGGCTTCAGGCTTTGCAGAGCTTTTGTAACGTATCGTGATTTGTTTTAAACTAGAATATCCTTCCTTCACCTCTAACTGCTTCTACCACATTACTTTTTGGAGTAGACTGAGTACATCTCCAGAAGGTAGTTTTTAAGCATTTTTGCTTTAACCTATAACCACTTATTTATCTTATATGATAAGTTTGCTATAGGTTGGGAAATTGGATCTTGTTCTGGTTACCTTCCCGACTTTAAATGTGGTGTAGGAAAATAAAGAGGTCAACCCTCCAAACAAAAAATATTCTCTTTACCCTGCCATCTAGCACCCAGTCCTCTTAAAAAAAGAAATAAAAAGGGCAAAACCAAAAAGGGCAAAACCAGAGAACAGAGGTAGTGTATTTCAACATGAAACCTTCTATGTTGGTCCTGCCAAGAAACACAGCAGTATTAATTAATTTTGTACTTTTTTAAAAGCTTGAGTACTATGTTCCTTCCAAACCAAACAAAAACCAATATAAAATTTCTCTTATACTGAAATAATATACAAAGAGGAGCATTTGGGGCAGTCTACCTAAGAGTAGACCACAACCATCTTAATCCCAAGAGTGCTACCTTGCAAGTTTAGTTTCTTACACCACATTCTCTATTTTTTCATTACTATTCCCCAGATTATTATCAGCAGTACTCAGAGTCCTAACAAAGTAATCTTTAATTCTTTGCTGTTGGATTTCAGCCAAATTCAGCCTTTCTGATGGTCTGTTCAGTGACACTCCTGGTGGGAGGATGCCCTTGGCAGACATAGGGTGGGGTTGCTGCTCCTGAACCTTCTGTGTTTGTCTGCCAGAGAGGTGATGGATTGGCCAAGTATCTCTGTAAGGCTGTACCTACTGTGTGTCAGAGCTGAGTCAGTGTCTAGGTGTTCTGTCAGGAGCACATTCCTCCATTTCAGGTCTCTTCATCCCACTGGGGGTCCTGTCTAAGGGCCCCTACTCTTTCCTTGGGTAGGAGTAGCAGCCACTAACAGGCTGGGACAGATTTTTGGCCAAGTCTGTCCTGCCTTGTCCTTTATGTTGTTCCTAATTCGCCCTGACCAGTGGATGGGTGAGATCTGGTCCATAATAAGGTTGTGCTCACATCTTCTCTTTTCCTGGCAGTGCTTACAGGACAATCTGATTGCTGCCATCACTGCAAGGCTCTAGGAAGAGGTAAAGAGGTGGGGATAGAACAAAGTCAAAGCTGTTAGAAAGGCTCAGCCTCAGGGCCATGCAAACCAGGCCATGTCCTCCTAACACACATTGGGAGATGTGGTCTCCTACATTCTAGGAAGCAGTGAATAATCATCTGCACTAGAGGATATTAAACTGAGGGAATTCTGGAGTCTCAAGAAGAACACACCTGAATTTGAATTATGTAATTCTTATTTTGATCTCTTGTTCCCCTTTCTGTTATTTATGAGGAAAAACAATTTTACTCATTTACAAAAAGCAAGGAGGCATTAGCGTGCTGATTATACAGTTTAAGTTGACTTTTGAATCAGTAATAAAGCCTAACCCAAAATCATGGGTCAGGTCTTAAAGGAACCCTTTAGAACAACCTTAAAAATCCTAAGAATATTTTGCAAAATAAACCAAACATCTCTCTTCTTTGGCTTTTGTTTTCAAACTGAATGATATAAATATTTCACTTTTCATCTCCATCATATGTGCTAAAATATAATATTTAAAAATAATTTTTTTCCTTGCTAAGGCATGTGGAGCTTTAGAAAAAAAAAGGCAGCAGGCATTATGAAGCTTGCAAAAACCACAGCTGTTTACATCGTATCAGGGATATTTTTTTCCTAACAGTTTGAAGGTGTCCCAACTTTATGTCTGCAGACACTTCGAAGTGGTGTTGCTCATCTTTTTTTTTTGTCATCTTTACCCTTTCCTTTTCTCAGGAATCTTTGCAGCCAAATCTATTGGAAACATCAAAGAGTTAGACAACATGCTCCTGGTCTTTGCAGCTTTTGAACAGCAGCACTTTGGTTTTGTGTTTTCAGATCTCTACCCATTAGTTCTCCTAACTTTGTCCTTCCTAAACGTCTTTGCATTTTTATGGACAAGATTGCAATAGTTGCTTAAAGTGAGAAGGAGAAATTAACAGCAAAATCATCTGGTGCTGACAATTAGCATCCCTTCAGATATATTCAAAAGTTGTATGTGGGACTCAGAAAACATACAGTTTTTGCTTCTGTCATGGAAATCTACCCAGCCTAGACTCTTGATAGTATTTTCAGCGTTTTTGTCTCATTAGGAATATGCATTTTTAAATTATATTATTCCATGCAGGGAAGTCCCAAGACCTTTGACAAGAAAATTATCTTCAGCTTCACATTAATGCCTTGTTACAAACCCAGTCCTTCTCCCACCAGTGGCAATGCCTGACCACTGCTCTTCCTCAGGTTCTTGGAGTGCTCCTTGGCTGCAGATGAGTGGGGGAAAGTCTTACCTTGGAGATTACTCCCTTCTTTCACATCAGTTACTCACAGTTGTAAAGGGGGTACAGCCCATGTTTCCAATGGCTCGGGACTAAAAACTCTGTAGAGTCCAGCTTTATAGTTTGCCTGTGTCAGATATAAACACCAGAGAGAGATTAATGCCATAGTATTTCAGGGCAAAATCAATTATATAACGATACAAATATTACAGGAAAGCTAGTTCTCACAGTATTTCCAGGTTGAAGAAATTAGCTAGGGACGCATCCCGAACTTATAGATGTATTTTCCCAAACTTATAGATATATATAGATGGAAAATGTCAAGGCTTTAGCCATCAGTTCAAGGCAGAATTGTTTCTGGCGGCCGTGCGGATGCTGCTGCCGGATTGCAGAAATCCCGCAGCCGAGGATCCCTTTGGAAAAGAGGCTGTTGTCGCATCCTTACCAAAGCAGCCTTTTATTAGTCAGCAATAGATGGCGCTCAGTTTCCACCTGTCCGAAGCCGTCAGGCAGAAATGTATTTGAAGTAATTAGGGCTGCGAGATAACACTTAAAAGGGTTACTGCTGAAGTTGATGAAAGTGTGTGGGCATGGAGAGGCAGGAGCGCCAAGATGCTTCACCAGCTGGAGAAGTCTTAGGTGAGATAGTCTGGCTGCCAGAACAGGCTGCCAAGATAGTCAGGAACTGGAGAATGATTTGCAGATTCTTGAGAACAGCTATTGCGATCCCTGAGCTGGCTGGGTCAGGTAATGCCTGTCATTATTAACGTTTGAGGATCCCAGGCCAGACATGTTAAAATTCTGCTTGGGATTCTCAGTATAGCTGTTGGTTTGTCACAAACTCCCCTCGTGCTGGGATTAACCCATTCCCCAGCTCAGGGATATGCTGGAGCTGGGTGAAGCTGGGCTGGCAGAACCGGGGAGAAAGGCTTTGGCAATTTTGTGACAGTTCTGCTGGCCCATCACCTCATGGCTCTTGGCATTTACAGGTGTGGGGAGCAGGCACAGCCATTTTTCAGCAGAGGGGGCAGGGAAGAGGCTTCCCTACAGAATTTTGTGCTTATTTTTGGTAGCAGCAGGGAGCACCTTCACAGAGTAGGGCTCAGAGTTTTGCAGTTTTTGTTGCTCTGTTGTCTTCTTTTGTGCAATAGCTCAGCAGCCCAAAGGTGACAGGTACAGGTGAGGAAAAGGAGAGGAACAGCTTATTGCAGTAGCAAATCACTCTTGTGCATGCTGTGGAAATTATATTTATGAGAGGAGAGGTTGTCCTGCTGGGAGCCAGAGCACAGCTGGTGCCATATGGCCTTCCCTCTCCTGCTCTGATAGCTATCCTCACCTGGCCACTCTGAGCAGCTGCCCTTGGCCCCCTCAAGGATTCCTTAACGCTGTGCATTCTGCCCTCATGCAGGATCATGCCCCAGATCCCTGCTTTTTAAGGTACAAACATGGAGTTACTTAGGAAGATGTGGAGTGTGTTTGCCATGATTAGCTGGGGGTTGTATCAGCTGCTAGGCAGTTGTGGGTGACACTAGCCCTCAAATGCTTTGCCAAAATCATGAAAACCTTTGACAAACTCATTTTCTTAAGCAGTTTTCCTCCCCTGACACACCTAAACATATCTTGCTGGGCTCTTTTTTTCTTCCATCGTGGAAAAATCTGTTTCTGCATTTCCCAGAAGGCTTCTCCTCAGAGCTGTTTTGCATAATGGAGTGAGCTAAGTTAGAGTGTTTTGTGGATGATGGCTGTGACTGTGAATGCTTTGCAGTACACTAGCTTCTTTATTAGGTGGGCAGAAGCTGGCACTGGGTAAGTAAGGGTGTGAAAAAGGAAAGGAATAGTCCAAAAAATGAAATCCTGACCAAGGATGTGAATGAGGTATGGAAGATACAGAAACACAATGTCAAAGCAAGAACACAGCAAATTTTATTCAAAGACACACTATTTGAAAATTAAAAGCAAAGTGGAAATCTCATATTAACTTTGCAAAATCATCAAAACTTGTCAGATCTGACCCTGGGTTGCTCATCAGGAAGAACAAGACTGTGATTTGCCTTGTCTGAGGAAAGGCATCCAGGTTTATGAGGCACATCTGTACTCTGATCCTGCATCCTCCAAGCCAACTGAATATTGCAGGAGTAAATAATTCTTCTTCAGAATAATGACCAGTGTTTTGGAATAAGACTGTTCACTAGTTTGGTACCATTAAAGCGAATTTTGTGCTTGAAATGTGTAGCCTCAAAGTTTGAATGTGGAAGCTCTTTTGCCCCTCTCCTTACCCCTTGTCCTTTGATAGTGCCTTTCACCAGGTAACTCAGTTTTCTCTGCCTGTTTCTCTAGCAGAACTCATCTTTACAGCAGTGGTGTGAAAATGATTGCACTTCTGTTCAAAGATCTAATTAGAGGTGGTGTGGTTATTATTATTACTGCTACTGCTGTAATGGTATCTCTCTACAGTAGTTTGGAAAAGAAAATATTGCCATAGACTGAAGTTAATGACAGTTAAAGGAGTCCTCCTGCCACCCACCCTGTTTCCTACTTGTGCTTGCAAAGCTGTCTTCTAGCAACACTCAGAAAGGACCGCCTGTCTTTTTTGGCAAAAACTTAAAAGTCCCAGTGCCAAAGGCAGTTAAAGGCTCTTCGGGGCAGAGTTTTGTTCATAAAGACACCTGGAAGGCTGTGGTGCTTATCTAAGACTGTAAGACTCATCTGATGTTATAAATGTAGGCCACTGCGCATCATTTGCTGGCCTGTGTTTTTGGGAGCTCTGCCGCAGGGTTTGGGAATTCTCCTCTTTGTGCTGGCAGCTTGTGCAGTTCTGAGGGGAGATGAGGTGGCTGCTGCCACCGAGCAGCAGGGTGCTCCTCTGCTTTTTTGTATCAGCAGACAAAAGGTCTACAGAGCAGAGACTCAGACCCATAAATCTGGTGTAATTAAAACACTGAATATTAACTGTTAAAAGTACTCTGAAAAATATTTTAAAAACCCCAAACCACATAGTTTACAATTACTGCTAAATGAAGCAATAAATGCACATGCAGTCAGTGATGTATTTTAATTATTATTCTGAGCTTCTGCCTTATTAGTAATGTACACTGGCTGGTGAGTACAGCAAGATGCAAGAATCAGAAAGGATTCTCCAGCATCTTGCTTCTTCCAGAAGGTGTTGCTATTATACAGCTCTGCTATAAACTCACAGAGTCGTGGAGAAAGCACGGTGGAATAAAATGTGGTAAGGCTGTATAAAAAATGTAAACCATACCAAGTATATAGAATTCAGTCACAAGGATTTCTATTATGCAGGGAAAAGAGAGCCTTTAGTGTAGTGTGTGTCCACAGTATAAATAGTTCGGCAAAATGTAAACACCAAATATTTCCACCAGAGTTCTTTGCAACCTCACATACAGTAGCTCTACTTTTCCTTTTCATTAAGGACTTCTTTTAATAAAGAGGCTTTTGTGGACTGAATTGGGAAAAATAGCAGCCACCTGTAACTTTTTTTAAACCTAACAGTACATACAGTACATCTATCAAAAGCAGAGGAATTTGAAACCTGCAGACTTTTTAAAGAAGCAAGTTCCACACATGATATAAAACAAATGCCATGTGTGCACCAAGCCAAGCAAATTAACAAAAGGGCAAGGGCACTTCCAATATTGCCTAAATAACTCAGGCTTAATAATGGGGCCTTTTCACACAAGCTCACAAAATCTGAAATGTGTTTAAGAAGAAAAACATGCATTTTTATTGTATTGTGTGGCAAGAACCCTGATTTTTAAAATTATTTTTATTTTTTACTAAAAGCTATTAGCCTAAGCATGTGAATTCTCTGTGGGGTTTTGGGGGGTGGATGTAGCACCTTGGTGTAGGGCTATTCTGAGTGGATAAAGGGGAGAGATTGGTTTTCCTGGAGCACTGTGTATTGCTGGTCTGACAGAAGTATTCTAGGCATCACAGAAGTCGACTGAGTGTTGCTTTGTTTGCTATCAGTGCTCAGGGAGAAGCCAAGTGTATGTGGGTGCAGAGAGTAATGCAGTAAGAGCCTGGTTTGTGGAGAAGCAGAACTTGTTCTGTTACTGTGAGAGCCAGGTTGGTGTCTTTGGATGCTCAGCAGTTCTGTGTGTCAAACTGTGAAACATTCCCAAAGGTAGCACCTTTAGGTCAGGGCAAGTGTATTCAGTTAAATTATTCTTCAGAGTTAGCAAGTCTCTTATTTTTCACAGCCCCAGATAACTTATAAACCCCTTAGCATGACCTTTCAGCTTCAGCTCTTGTGGCTGGCATGCTCGTGGTGGATCGTGGTGGTGCTATATAGAGAGCTGGAGTCACTAGGGTTTCCTTAAAAAGGAAAAAAAGTATTTTTAACATGATCATGCTAATGTTTTTCAATTCATTGGAGAGTGACAAAGAGGCAGGATAAAAAGATACCAAAAAATGATTCAGGCAGGAAATTTAAAATTACGTGTTGGTTGATATACACAGTTCTTTGTATGGAACTGTTGGGCCCCTTCTTTGTTGGGTTTGAATAAGCAACCCAACATGTCACATTTTGCTTTTTCTGTTGTCCTCCATTTAAATTTCTCCATTTCCTGTGGCCACATCAACATTAAAAGATCTTTGTGCATAAAATATTTGTCATTCCTCAGCATAAAATGAAAAGGATATATACCACAGATCCACTAGACATGATCTTCTGTCCCCATGATACAGAACTTTGTCTGAATACAACATTTAAAATCCTTTTGACTCCAGCCCTGTCTGATTGTGTTCAGCCAGAGATTAAATACAGAGATTAAATACAACACTGTGCCAGTGCTATGCTTGCCAGGTATCTGGAGCTGTTGGTGGTTTGCTCTGTGTCTCAGGTGTTACTGAGGCCTCTGCACCAACTGCTCAAATGCAATTGGCATTCAAGACACTTCAGAAATGCTCCAGAAACTCTCCAGGCATCATTTTGCCAAAGCCAGCGGCCAAAGGTGTGAACAAGAGCAACCTGCACCCACCAGAGACTGTCACAGTAATGTCACCTTGAGCAAACAGCTAGGCTTTATTATGGTCCCTTTGTATTTCCTGCATGTTAGCTGAGATTTTCCCTCTAGCTAAAAGTGCTTGCAATCATTAACAAATAGCTACAGGATACAAGATTTTTGTTCCCCTTTGGAAAACACAAAGATATGTCAGGGAAACAGAGATGACCAAAAATCACAAAGTCACACCAAGAATGTGAATAGAAATTACAGTAATTTCACGATTATAAGCCGCACCATTTTGACTAAAATTTTGGTCCCAACCAAAAGAGCGGCTTGTAATCAGGTGCGGCTTATATATGGACAAAGAACAAAAAGTTGCTGTTTTAGTTTGGAGGACAGGTGTCTGCTGAGAAAGGCAGGGACTTCTTTTGAAATGGAGAATGTAAACCTGCTCCCTCCAAATTATTATAATTTTGAAATCAAGGGGCTCTCAGGCAAAGATATGGGAATTAGGAATAACTGTTCTTTACTAGGGAAATTAAAATAGAAATACAGTACTACAAAGAAATAAACCCCAAACCCTGACACAGTCAGAGTACAACCTGACACCCCGTCAGGCAGGGTGTTGGTAGCAGTCCCATTAAATGGTGGCTGCATCCTCCTGCAGTGACAGATGTGATTCAGTTGGAGCAGTGCTCCTGTACAAGGTGCAGCTTCCCTCTGGAGGTCCAGTGGTGATGTGGAGAAATCCGGTTTTCCTCTGGAGTCCAGTGGAGAAGGGGCTCCCTTAGTGTCCCAAAAAGCTCTGTTTTTATCTTGCTAAGAAATGTTGGGCTCTTCCCCCTGGCTGGAGCAACTTCCAATGGGATGCAGTAATTTTATCAGTCCCACAGTGGGACTCGATGGCCATGAGCAGAAAATGACTGGCTGGAGGAAGGATGGGTTGTGAAAAGATAAAGAACAATGCCCTGCCTGGTTTCAATGGATGGCCCATTAGCAGAATATCTCCTGTGGAGATAAGGATCACTGCCCCCACCCTCAACAGATGGAGATAGAACAGATACCTTTTATCACACTCTGTATTGTAACCCAAGACAGCTGCTGACACCCAGACGTGTGGCTTATAATCAGGTGCGGCTTATAATCGTGAAATTACTGTAGTTCCCAGTTCCCCTTTTCCCAGCCATGGGGTTTTGTTCTAATTTATTCTTAGTGATCTCCTATCGTCTTGTCATGAAATTAGAGCTTTTTGAGACAGAGGGCGTCACCTTTCTTTTGGCCTGTTACAGGCCTCACTAATTGCTCCCTGTAGGGACATAATGAGTGCCATGAGCATTACTGTTGGGTTGGACTTTCAGCTATTTGGCTGTGTGCTTTCAGTGTACTTGAATTAGAGCCTGAACCTTGATTCACTCTGAATGTACAGATGTTCAACCAGGTCACCCTGGACCCACAGCTGAGGTGCTGAGGCCTGTTGCTGTTGCAATCCCTCAGTTTTGCTGATCATTTTAGAAAAATGTGTCTCCATGTACAGGCTACTGTGGCCTTTCCAGCTTACCTGAAGTGCAGCTGTTATGGCTGCTCTCTGCTATTGTACTAAAAAGAGACTCCTCTTTATTAAGTATTTTTGATGTACAAATTGCATTGTGATATATCTGACATATATCTGGCAATCTAAATAATGTAGTGTACTATATGTGTTTGCACATCATCCAGTGTAACTAAGGTGGTGGCTCTGAAGCTGATTGAAATTTGGTTTTTTTTTCCACATGTGTTTATTTTTTTAAATCACTTTTTAAAACAAACAAAATTTCATTTTAACTGTGAAATTAGTGTCCCGGTTTCAGCACATTCTTCAATAAGGAGGAGAAAAGAAGAAATTTTTTAAAAACAAACAAAAAACCCCAACAAAAACAAACAAGCAAACAAAAACAAAAAAACAAGGAAAAAGAGGAAATCCAACAGTTAACAAAATTGCTTTAAACTGAAGACTCTTTGAAGAGCAGAACAGTTATTTGCAAAATGCTCTGTTTTAAAAAGAAAAAAACAGTTGTTGTTTTTAATAACAAAACAGCCTTCAGGGTAAAACTTTTCAACCAGCTTTCCTCCACTGCTATCTACATTGGGGCTGTTTTCCCTGACCTGGCTCTACATTACCTGCCTGCTTGGAGATGCAAGGAGCAGCCTTGGATCCAATAGGGATTACTGTCACTTTGTGACAGTCATTTTCAAAAACAGAAAGCATAAACATTTCAAAGTCCTCTTCTGGGCAACTGAGTCACTGGATCAGATTTCAAAACAACTCCCGATCTACTTGTAGCAATAAAAATGGAAAAATGGGCAATCCCTGATGTTCAGTTTGACCAGCACAGGTCAGTGTTGTCTGTCTGTGGCCTGTGCCTGGTGAGGAAGCTTGTTGTGCCTCCAACTGTAGAAGCCATAGGAAAATAAGTGAATCACACAATTTTTTTTTTTTTTTTTGGTCTCTTGTGCAAGGAAGGGCAGGCCTGACTATGGGAGCTTCTTTTGTGGCAGGGAGGGAGGAAGGTAAAGCAGGAGGGAGTTCAGCTATGATTTTCAATCAACAGACAAATTTTTCTGGGGAAATGTCCCATACATGTTCTACTGGCTGGAGGAAAGCCTGCAGTTAATCAGCTCTGCCTTTGCCACTAGGTTTCACAGCAGCTGGAGCCACATCCCAGAGGTGGCACAGATGATTCAGCTGCTGGACAAACAAGGAATTAACACAATAATATTAAGCAAGAAATATCACCATGAGCTCGTACTTCTTTGCCCTCTTCCTTTCCTCCCCTTATGCAAAGCTGTATTAAAAACAGACCTTGGCTGGTGGTCTAGAGAGGAACATTTGACATGGAGAGCTGGATAATTAGGAGTAGTGTCAGGACTTCCTTTGGCCAGGGCACAGCTGGGAAGGAGGCAGTAGAGTCTGCTCTGATGTGCTGTGTGCTCATGCATGGCCAGCAGCCCTTCCCACCTCCGGATTTTTGGCATGCTAGGCTGGAGAGAGCTCACTGTGTGCAGCCATGGCATTGTTTTTGAGGGAAGGCTGTGGGCAGCCCAAGCAGGAGTGTACATCTGCTCCTTGTCTGCCCTGAGGGCAGAAGAGAAGGGCTGGGGGCATGGATGGCCAGGTGTGCCACAGCATCCCTTAATCCCACTGATGAGAAAACCCTCCTGAGCCTGGGGGAGAGCCCTGAGGGAAGCAGCTCCTTCCCTTCACTGTCCCAGCACTTGCCCCTTCATAAGCAATGGCTGAAGTCTGGTCAAGGTCAAAACTGTGTCAGTGAGAAGCTGAAAAACACGGGAATACATGGTTCCCTCACTTACTTGTAGGATCTCTGTGCACCAGGGATCCAGACTCCTTCTTGACCCTGAAAAACTTCTTTGGCTGGTAAATGAAGAATTTCTCAAGGTATCTGCTTAGAGGCACAGGAGGGACACTTGGCATTCCTGCACTTTCTTTGCTCAGTCCTGACAAGTAAACAATTGATGAAGTACCAGAATATTGTCTGCTCTTATGTGATCCAAGGTGGGAAAAAGGGAAAAGGATTGCTGTTGTCATCCAATTAAAAGTGCCCAGGCAGGACTCAGATGAAATTCCATCCTGGATATGATATCTATTTTCACAGATCAGTCCACCATGCCAGCCAAGAGTGAGATGTCAGACATTTGAAGAACATGCATTACCCTCACAGTTCGAAGGAAATTATTTGGGATCATAGTCATCCTTCACTATTCCTTAGTATTATTTAATGTTCCCATTTCAACAGTGCCCTAATGCTTTAAGAACTGGCAATGAACTGGAGTGCATCAACCTGCTCTTACTCTTACTACATCTCTATCCTGTTACTAGACAATTCACTTTCCCTCCAGGTCTCCCCTGCTTTTCCTAGCCAGCATGTAGGCATGTTAGCTTGCCTTCTGAGGAGTGAGCTCTGCTTCCTACATATTTATGCATTGCCCTTCTGATACCAGTCACAGTATTTATTGTTGATTTGTATGTGCTTCTGGAGTTGCAAAATGCTGACCTTATGCTGACTGATATGGGTGGCAGAAAGTGAATGGGGAAAATAATATTGTTCTTTATCTAGAACTTCACAAATTTTAAAAACTGCCACACATTCTTTGTATTTTAGTCTTGTTCTGTAATGCCATTAGTAACAGACATATGTATTGGAACTTGCTGCATCACTTCAGTTTACTCTTCTTGTCCCATCCACTAGGTTTATTATGTTTTATAGTTGTCACAGCCATTTGTTTTGCCCAACCACTGATCTTGAGGTGACATGTCCCCTTGATCCTTTAACCAGTCAGTGCCCTGGTAGAAAGTGGATGGCAATAATCCAAGTGACCCCATGACCCCTTTGCTTAATCCAGTCAGGAAAAAAACCCAAAACAAACAAGCCCCATAGAAATAATCAGAAATTATTTTAAAAGAAGAAAAATACACCAATATCTGTGTCATATAAACTAGTGAACATCATTCTAGTGCAACTTTCTAGTCTTCCCACTTAAATATTCAAAAATATTAATATTTCTAGCACTAAAGATAAACATAGGTTGTTCAGTGTCCCTAGGAATACGTGGGTCCTCTGTAACAAGTAGCATTAAGAAATCTGAAAAAAGAAAATTTAATCAAAATATCTAGACTAAGGAAAGTGGGAAATTTGGACATACAGGATAAAGAGCTTGAACCAGGTAACAATGAAGGAGGTTGGGAGTATCAATGGCAAAATCTTGATTTATTCTAAGAGATAAGTAACTGGGGCTTTTATAATTGTTTACTCACTCCTGACAAAAATAACTATTGTGCAGAAACCCGCTGGATTTGTAAAAATGGTTTGTTTAATTTACAAAGCATTTGTGAAGCATATGATCGCTGTGGAATTATAATGCTTACAAACACCACCTGTTGAGGAAACTAAGTATTAATATTTCCTAATTTCATGGGCAGAAATGGAGAATGAGGAGATTAGTCTCAGACTAGATTCTGAAAACTAATCATTTCTGCTTCCTGTGCCATTGTCTGCAAGCATCAGTCCGTGGAATGGAGAAGTCCTTTCCACTACAGGAAATGCAGAATGCAAAAAGACTTCCAGAGAAGTTGTTGATGACAGTTCAGAGAAAAGATCTACAGATGCTGTAAGCAGTGAGTGCTTACACATCCAGTATTTGCCATATTTTGCTTTGCTCATATATATTGATCCAATCTCACAAATTCATGTAATTTTTCAATACACTAAGTTGACTATTTTTAGTTTCTTAATTCACCAGAAAAGTGTGGGATCTTGGCAACCCAGGAACTCTTTCTCCTTTTTTTGTTTGTTTGTTTGGGGTTTGTTTGTTTGTTTTTCTCTCAGGTAATGTATTAAAGCTAATGAAATTGTTGAAAATTCTTTTGCAAAACTTTTTTGCAACTCAAGAAGTCAAACAGTTAATTAAATTAGGCAGTCAAGGATCTTCCTTTCCTTGCATCTTAGTTAGCAACTTAAAACTGCTGTGAGTATGTAAACAGCTCTGATCCTGTAATATTTAGATGTTTACTATGCTCTAAGGGATTGTTCAGTGTGCCATGTGATGAAAAATCTGATTTCTTGTCTTCTCTGAGCTAAGATAGGTGCTGGATGGTCCTCCCCTGGTAACAATTCAGTGTCATATTTAGAGTGACCAGTTTAGCTGAGTAGATTTTAATCAAAGTTAGCATGAAAATAACTATCTGTTAAGTTAGATATCCATGATTTTTTTTTAATGGTAAATGTTGGAACAAATAGTATCCCATATTGGTTCTATAATTAAGATATGCAAATGTTGGCTCCAAAGATCCCTAATTACATCTGCTTTGGGGATCCTGTTCGAGATAGGATAATTGTATTCAGTTACTGCAAAGACAGTAAAGGAGTTTAATCTGAAGTATAGGGAAAGTTTAGAATAGTAGCTTTGGACCTCCATTTATCCTGTGAGTTCTCATCCACAGCAATTACTGCAAATGTGCACTATCCTACATATTCTTTTCAAAAAATGGTATATATTTATATTTTGGTAGCTTTTCTACTTTGGGCTTCCTATTCTTGATTAAATCAATGACAGAACTCCCATAGATTTTAATGGTGTGGTCTCAAGACCCAAATAATCAATACTGCTCCTGCTGAAAGTGGCTTTCATTATGTAGTTTCTTTCATCCAAAGACTCCTGGAGCATCCCAGACTACATGATCCAAGTTCAGCACCATGAGGGATTCCTAAGACCAAGCACACAACTTTGTCAAAAAAGATGTGTGGTTACGTCAGTAAAAATCTCCCATAGAAGATTTTTGTTGATGGGATGTCCTTTGTGCTGGTGGGATGTCAGAATGTCAGAACCAAGGAGCACATGGCATGGGGATAAAAAGACATGATTCCACGAGGCTTCCAGCCCCAGCGGACCAGAGGCTTGTGGCAGATTGCAGAAAAAGAGCAGTGGTGAGCTGGGTTAGACATATCAAGAGAAAATGGCTACAGCCTGCCAATGGCTAAAAGAATAATTTTAGAATTATCCCTGTATGGATGCTGCCTGGTGTCGTGGGCAGGTTTTGAAGGGATGCTTCCTGTCTGCATGCTGGCAGTCTTGCAAACAGCAAGAGTTAAAAATTAACAGTCTGAGGACAAGTCAAAATACACTCCCTGTCTGTAAATCAAAAAGTACTGCTTCAAACTCAGCCAAATCTGGCTGCTCCCTTATCACCCACAGCCACCATCATAATTACAGCAGCTGATTTTCCTCACACCCACTTCAGAGATTTCTGGGGGTTTTGGCCAGGTTTGCATCCCCATATGATTCAGCCTACTTTTACTTATGTTTAGCTCATTGTGTAATAAGTGAAGCTTACATAAGCTAGGGACTGTGGCTCCAGCTCCACAAACCTTCATCAAAAATAGGAGTTTGGAAGCAGAGTAACAACTGGTGTAATTTTTTCCTTCAGCGCTGATACAGGATCAACTGTGTTTGAACTAAATGCTCAGCTCTTTCAAATCTGTGCAGGATCATTAATTCCTACGCAACTAAGCTAATTTACACTTTGCTGAAGGTCTGGTTCTCATCAATAAGTGTCCCAGTGTTGAGATCTTGACAGTAATGAGTCAAAAAGAACAGGGATGGAATTTTGACACATAAAACTCACAGGGAATTTTCTCATTACCAGCAGATAAACCTTCACCTTACCCCAGAACAACCAGCTATTCAAAGTAAAAGACAGACCCGGCTGTGTATCTCTGTTCCTGTCCTGAAACTGTTCCCACTAGAACAGCCAGCAGTCCCTGCTCCAACTCATTTTATCTGGAAAAGGTAAATAGAAACTGCCAGTTCCTCACAAGAAGAGGTTTGAGCGTCTTACTGAACTGATACAAGCTGCAATCAGTGAGCTACAGATGCATGGAACATTTACACAGGGTCCAGACCATAATAAGATTAACTGTGTTTCCCTAGCACCTCACCAGCCAAGGATGTGTTTCCTTGCAATAGATATTACAAAAATATAGAGTAAGAAAGCTTATGAAGAAGTCAGTGCCATCTACAGGATACCTGGCAGCCTGAATTCTGTTTTCTAAAAATTAAAATAATTTCACTGGTATATTTTGGGGGGATATTGCTTCTTATATACACACACACACATATATATATATATATATACTTTCAGTTGTTGGCTGAGTCTATGATCGCTGTTAGATTGATGTAGACCCAGGACTGTGCTGTTGAAGTCAATAGTTACTGCAAAGTTATGCTGTAGTGGAGACCAGTCTCTGGTCTTGTTTTTTAAAACATGTGTGTTCTTGTAAATCCAGTGGGTTTTATTTTCTGAAAATAAATTAATAAAAGCATGACTAGTAGTGAAGGAGTTAAAAAGCACAGTTCCAAAAGGGTTGAGCTACAACTCAGGCACTTTCTGTATTTAAGATTGTATTTTTTCAGTGTCTCTGCACCTTCAAGATATTTTGTTCGGGATTTTTTCTTTTTTCTTTTGGGACAAACACAAAGCCTTGGTTGAAAATCTCCCCCTAGCCTCTTGCAATATTTATAAAGCTGTGCTTTTTAAACATACTGTGAGATGGGTTTAATATAACAATAGGCATTATAATTTATTGTTCCATGATTATTGATTCCATGGAGGGTGAGCCCTGGCACTATAAAAATTTATTTATCTGCATGTTGATTGGAGTATTCAAATTGTCCCAGAGCTATATAATTGCTCTTTATACATGGAATGTGCTCAGTTGTGTAGGAGGCAGTAAAATAAATATTCAGCTAAAAGTGACAATGGCTCTTTTAAAAGCCAGGTTGTTGTTGTTTGTTTGTTTGTTTTGGTAAGAGGGAAGAAAGAGTTTGTGTAATGTTTTAGAAACACAGCCAGCTTTGGCCCAACCACCTTGCAACATTGCAAGGATAGACAAACAAAAGATTGCTAAATGTTGCTTTTGTTCTGAGAGGCACAAGGCATAAACTTAGCAGTCGTATCTTTACATTTGACTATATCCAAATGAAGAAGTCTTTTTCTGCTACTGTTCTAAAGAGCCATTCTGTGTTGCACTGAAGTGCCAGGTGGAATTTTTTGTTGCACATGTTTTTCCCTTTCCCCCTTTTGTTTCTGAAGTGCCCACTGAATCTGTTCAAGGTAACGCTGAAACTATTGTAGATATGTAAATAATACAATCAAAACAAGGCATGCTTCCTGATTCACATTCACCAGGCAGAATTGCTCAGAAAGGAACATTTTGCCACCGTGGAGAACAATAGCTGATTTAGTTCACGAGCAATTGTGTTCTTCTTATGTAAAATGCTTAAGACAGTTACATTTTTCAGACATGGAGTTCCAACAGGTCTGTCTTCTGATACTTATGATAACTCTGCTTTTATTTTACAGCTCTGTTGATGGAAAAGATTAACAGCACCTTTTTCCTCTTTTGGTTTTAATAAAACATCCAACTGCTAGAAATGTCACTTAGAACCACGAGCTTGCAATAATGAAAACAAATTATGCATCTTAGTAACCCAAGGTGGATGATTAATGCAGGCTTTAAATGATTGTTTGTGTTAAATTGTTTCTCCAAATGCAATTCAGGAATTTGAAGTTGTCAGATTAACTGCTGTATTTACTGGTCTGTTTGATTAGGTGAGCATAGTTTTATATTCCCTCTTGGAGACCTAAATAGCAACCATTTCCTACCAAAACAGCACACAAAACAAAAGCCCCATTCAGAGGACTATTCAGAGTGAGCAATGCTCTATAGCCCTTTGTATCCTGAAACAACATGGTTACTGAAGTACCTCTAAAAAGTGCAACAAATATTAAAAAGAAAATAATAATGGCCATTATAGTAATGGTTGGAATATTATGGTTTTGTCTAGAAGTAAATATATTCCATCATCAATTTTGTTAATGAGCTAAAAGATATCTCTCAGAGTCCTTTATGAATAATATTGCAAAATTGTGTTTAATGAATGCTTCTAAAAGTATGGCTAGTATTAATTTGAAACTGTAATCCACACCTGTCAGAGTTTGTCAACTCTGGATGCTTTTCATGAACATCCATGGGGTTGAATTTTAATAAATATTCATAGGAAATGAGTTCTAGCCTTGGACATTCAAATTTTTAACCAAGGTGAATTTTAATTTCTTCTTCTTTGGGACTTTTGAGCTAGAAACTTATTCATCAGAGACAATCAGGGTACAGAAATAGTATCATGTGTGTTCTTTCTCTTTTTACATTCAACAAGTACGTAATAAGTACAGCTTGAACTTTGATCATCACAGTTAAAACATCAAAGCAAATGAAGTGTTTACAGTAGATTTTGATTAAAATTGCGTAGTGTCTCTCTATGTCCAGATTAGACACTAAGAATATTTCTCCTAGTTTGATGATAAGTGATTTATGCACCTTTCAAGAGCAGCTGGCTACCAGCTTTGCTGGGACAGTGGAAAAAGACTGAGGAATAATAAATATTATTAATAACCTCTTGGTATTTCTGGTCAAAGCCAACCTGATTGCCACATCATTCCTGAGAAGGGAGGGAAATTGGAGGACACAATATCCTTCACCTTCTCTTGAGGCAATTTCTTCTCTTCCTTTGGTTTGAGACAGGATAGGGACCCAGATATCTGACCCACTGCAGGGTTTTCACTCGTATTTCTTTGGGATTATCCTTTCTGGACAAATGGGGTTCCTTTCTTATTCCTATGGACATAACTAGAGTAGTGCAACATGTACAACATGAGATTTAGAGAGATCAGAAAATATCTGCTTTCACAACTACTGGTTTGAGGGAATCAAACATCACATGGGATGAAATCCAGTGAGATTCAGAGAGGTTATTATGCTTTTCCTACTCTGGAAGTTATACAAGTCTTTAGCAGTACTGAATCCAAAGTATTCTTGGTAAGAAGACAACTATTGCGTTTTACTCATCCTCATGGAGAGATCTGTGATGTTCTGGCTGGTTAACCAGAAAGTACAAAAAGATTGTACCTCTAGGAAGTTTTTGTGTCTCTGCTTCCTGGAATGCTAAAACTATATTAAAGCAGCAGACAACTGGAAAATCTGATGGATGAGTTCCTGGCTATGAGTACACAGGTTCCTTCTCCATGGATCTTTGTGTTGTAGAGATCTTTAGAGGATGCCCCTGCATTCTCCTTTCTAGGATCTCAAACGAATTATGTTGGATGGCTGTCAAAAAAGAGTGTACTACTTCCCAGTCTGCTTCCCAGCCCTTGGCAGCAAGGAGACACAGCTGGGATGCTGACTGCATCATCACATCAGGACTGACAGAAGGACGGTACAACCAGGGGTAGCTGTAAGAGTTGGAAAGCTGCTACTTGGAGAACATCCACAGTGTTCTCAGAGATGTCACGGACAGTGTAGGAAATGAGACACTCAAAGAGAAACCCTTACACTGGAACTGGTGATGCGATGTGACGTGGTGCTGCTGTGACCATCTCAAGTGCTAGATGGCTGATTGCAAAGGTATGAGCAAAGGGAGGAGCTGCCTTCATTCAGTGGGAGTGTTAGAGCCCTGGGAAAAACCAGGGAATCTCTTCATTACATTTATTATATTTCAGTTAGGAATTTACAGCTCATAAGGGTGCATATTCGTAACAAAGAGATGAGCGTATTTCAGAAAGTGGTGAACTGTTTGTCCTCCTTTTCTGCAATGTTTAGGGGAAGATACTTGTACCAGCCACATAGAGAAAAGCATACTGGGAAGTTGGACTGTGATTTTAGTTTGAAGGAAATGTGCATCATAGGAAACTGCTTTGGTGTTGCCTTCTGCTGTTACAGTTGAAATAACAGTATTTCAGCTCAGTTGTGTCACTAGAATTGCTCCAAGCTGAGCAGCTGGATATCAACTTCCATAAAAACCTGCCTTAGTCACTGGAGCTCTCTCCTCTGGGAGTCAGAGGCTTGCCATGCACCCATCCACTCTCTGGCTCAGCTTGCAAAGCCTGCCTGAGTTTGTCTTTTAAGATGACCCTCATCCGCTTTCTTTTATGTAGCAGTTCACTTGTTAGGGGAAACATTTGTTTCCCCTTCCTTTCCCTTGATTGATTATTACATGTAAAACTTGGTCCTTACAGTGGGGACTAGGTCCTAACTCTCCTCTTTGTTAAAGAACTGCCTGGCTGCAAAACTTCAACTATTGAAAATGCCTTTCTCTGGCAAAGCAAAACAACTCCTGTCACACCAAAGACACTCAGTTTCTGAAGGCTGTTCCACTAGAGAAGCCACCTCTGAACAGAGCACTCAAATTATCTTCAAAGGCAGATGGAACAACTCTGCAAATATGAAGCATAAGTTGCACAGCCAATGTGAATGACACTATTTTGATTGTATTAACTGATTTTGATTTAACATTGGATATTACATTGGCTTTGCCTGGCAAGGTTTAGGTAGCAGGGGACTACACATGTGGTTTCTATGAGAAGCTGCTGAACCCTTGTCTGATGTAGGCAGTGCCAGCTGGTGAGGCCAAGATCCTCAAGAATGGTGGTAGCACCTCTGGGATAATGTATTTGAGAAAGCAGGGGGTGGGGGGAAACTGCATGAGAGCAATCACACAGAGCAGTGATAATATACGAGAACAACAGCTCTGCAGTCACTGAGGATGGTGAGGAAGGACAGGAAGGAGATGCTCCAGGCACTGGAGCTGGAATTCCCCTACTGGCTGTGGTGAGGCAGCTGTGCCCCTGCAGCCCAGGGAGAAACCCATGCTGGAGCAGATTTGCTGGTTGGACTTGTGACCCTGTGGGGGCCCATTTTGGAGCAGCCTACTCATGAAGGAACTTTCTGACCATGGAAAGCTCCTGAAGAATGGCAGCTTTTGGGAAGAACTCAGGTTGGACATTCATAGAGGACTGTCTCCTGTATGAGGGATCCCTTGCTGGAGCAGGGGAAGGGATGAGAAATTCTACCCCTGAGGAAGAAGGAGCAGCAAAGACAATGTGCAATAAACTGATGCCCATTCCCGGAATGGTGCATTCCTTGCACCACTGTCAGGGAGAAGACAGAGAAATAGGGAGTGGAGTTAAGCCCTAGGAAAAGGGAGAGGTGGGAGAAAGTGTTTTTAAAATTTGGTTTTATTCTTATCACCTTACTCTGATTTGATTGGCAAAAAAATTAAGCTGCTTTCCTTGACTCAAGACTGTTTTTCCAGTGATGGTAGTTAGTTGGAGTTTGTTTCTTTGTAGTACTGTATTTCTACTTTAATTTCCCTAGTAAAGAACTGTTATTCCTAATTCCCATATCTTTTCCTGAAAGCCCCTTGATTTCAAAATTATAATAATTTGGAGGGAGGGGGTTTACATTCTCGTTTCAAAGAGAAGCTCCTGCCTTTCTCAGCAGACACCTGTCCTCCAAACTAAAACAGCAACTTTTTGTTCTTTGTCCATTTATAAGCCGCACCTGATTATAAGCCGCACTTCCGGGTTTGGACCAAAATTTTAGTCCAAAGGGTGCGGCTTATACAACAACTGATGACATTAACAACAAACAGAACAGGAACCCAGTAACAGTTCTTTCTTTTGGTTGTGGACGCCTTTCCCCTCTGGAGCAGCTACCGTCACAGCTGGCAGTGAGTGCCAGCCAGCTCCTGATGAGCAGGCAGAGATGGAGGGATCCCGCCTGGCTGGAGGGGACTGGGGATGATGGTGGATGGGAGGGGTGGAGGGGAGACTTTGCTCACGGATCCTTGGAGTGTTGGTCCCAGTGTTCCAACAGGATGCTTGGAGATGGCAGGCTGAAGCAGGAGAGCGTCCTAGCAGGGGTGCGGGGTCCAACATCAGAAGATGCAGCTCCTGGTGTTGGGATGGTGGGGTGAGGTGTTCCAGTGGCCTTCCTGCTCCCAGAGCCAACAAGGAGCGCTGCCAGCAACTCTCCCCCTCCCCCACCTCCTTTACCTGCTTCTGATCTCGAGGTGTTGCCCCCCTTCCCTCTCCGCCCTGTGAGAGAAACTCCAAAAGAAGAAAGTGGGAAGCTCCCCCTTTCCCTGTGACTAGCCATCAGTGCTGGGGCCTAGCCATCAGTGCTTCTTAGCATGTCAGTGGGAAGAAATTCCAGAGAGAGAGGAAAGAAAAAAACCAAGCCCCAAAAGTGATCTTGCCCTGTCTTTATCTCGACCCATTTAACTTGTTCTTTTTCTTCCCTGTTCTGCTGAGTAGTGGCTTTGGTGGACACCTGAATCCACCCAGGGTCAACCCATCATATATATGGAAGCATTCAAAGATGACACAAGGACTTAAGGATTTAAAAACCCTAAAGACACCTGTTATATACGGCAGTTTTTCAGTTAATTTCTTTCTCTCTATTGTGTATCTCTAAGTACCACGAAAGATGTCAGTCTCCAGGTCACAGGTGACACATATCTGCAATATCAGAGCTTGAGCCTGAATGCTCAGTGAGACCCACTGAAGTTCAGTGCTCAGCTTCTGCTGAGTGTCATCATATTTTGGAAGTTAATTTCCTTTGAAAATCCCAGCACGAAGGAACATCAAAGAGCAATGACTGAACATCATACTATTGCAAAATGAAAGAAGTAGGGAATATACAGTGAAGGTTTTTTGGCTTTTTTTTTTTTTTTCTTCAAGGCTCCATTAGCAGTAGAAAACATAGGGAAAAGTGGAGTCTGGTATAGGTAACCTCAAAGTATTTGTGGCTAAAATACTCAAAGCCTTTTTGTTTTAACAAAGTTCAGATTCTTTTTAAGGAAATATCATGCTAATAAAAATGTTGGCTAGCAAAAAAAAAAATCAGTCTTCTCACACAGAAGTAACAACAGAAGTCTTTTGCCTAGCTAAAGATGTACAATTGTACATGAGGCAGGGCCAGGGGATGGAGTTGTTCGTAGCACTAAAATGGAAGGGATGATACCTTTCTCTGAAGATGTTAGTTTACACTGGCAGCTAGAAGAGAAGATCCTACAACTGGATATTGTGCCCCTTAGAAGAAGATAATGAGTTAAGGCAATCTGAGCTGGTGACAGGGCCTTGAGGCTCCCTGCCCAGAGTCCTTCTCCTCTGACAAAGGCGCAGTGATGCCACAGCAGGTCTGGCCTCCAGCTCTCCACAGCCCTCCCCTGCCCAGTTGTGGGTACATCCCACACTGAAAATGCTGTCTGTGGTAGCCACATACAGCACAGAATTAACTCAGCTGCCAGCATACAGGCTACTTCTGGCCATGCTTAAATTAAAAAAAAAAAAAAAAAAGTATTATTGAAATTTTTTTAATGAAAAGAAATATTTCTATTGTCTTCAGTCTGCTTCCACTGCCTGAAGTGAGATTTTTTTCCCTCTTCAGTTTTCATGGGATCAAAGGCAGGTCAGGATTGAGCATTTTGAGATCTTGTCCAGAATTGTTGTAAGTTGAAAGCACTTTATACAGAAATCACTAAGAGTCTGTTTCACTGAAGTATGAATAAGTGTATTGCCCCTAATATGAATCCTGACACAAAATACTCCTTAACTATTAATATGAGTTGTCTGGCTTGTTGTGGAAAAGAGGGGGAATTTGCTGTGGTTCACACACCTCAGCTGTTGAAAACCCTGCAGCAACTCAAGTACTATTTTTCAGCATGGCTTTTCTCACTTAAGCTTCCCTAGGTGTAGAAGTGGGTAGGCAAATGGAGCTAATTCTGTAGCAAATGTAGAGCAAGAGATGGTTAATTTTACTGAATTATTTTACACCACAGAATGTTGAATTATAGATCATGTGGCACGAGACCATGTTTATACATTTGTTCTTAAAATTTTAGAGTAAAAAACCCCAACCCTTTGTGCAGAGCTATACTAGAGTTTGCAAGAATTACCCTGAAGAAAGAAATTATATCAGTAATTGGTGACCTTATGCTAGAAGGAGCAGGGTTTGAATGGCTACTGGAATTTTTAGACAACTTTAAGCAATGGCTGTTGACTGGATTAACATCCTGCCTTGCCTTCTGCTGATCTATTACTCATGACCAAAAATGGTTTGCAGTTGTGAAGTGCTTGAACTATGCACAGTCCTGGAGCTTGGAAGCAGTGGATTCACTGGTAACAATCGAACCAGTTAGTTAATGAGCCTGGGAGAATCTGGCATTGGCATCCCTGAGCTCACAGCAGTCAGGAATATATAGACTCTGTGTGTATACATGCTGAAGCTTAATTTGCAATCCTATTTAGAGTGGAAAAAAATGCCACACTTCAAAAAAAAAAAAAAGAAGTGCAAACAGAGTTCTTTTCACAGTGGGCAGAGAATACTGTTAAACAGAGGAAGCACAATATCCCTTTTCATAGCAAGAGATCAAATGTCTGCAGAAGAGTTTAATTTATACCTCTTCATGTGCCAGAGCTGTGTCTGAGACATTGCAGCGTTTCAGTACTTTCAATCAGGTCATAGTTTCCAGCACAGATGACTTCATCCCTTTTAAAATAGAACAAATAGAATAAATGGAATTCCACATAATCATGGTAGGATCTGGGATTATAGGAAATTAAAACACATTTTTAAATGCAGAGGTCTGTGCAGTAAATAATCATGACATGGTGCTTGGAAAGCCAGGCTTGGTCCCTTTGCGGTAGTTAGTGGGCAACAAAGGTCCTTGGCTCTGCAGCTTTCTGTGGTGTGAGGGTGTGGGTGTATCCTAGAGGAGGATGAGGAGAGTGATGGTGGAAAATGTACAGCATCACACGCAATGAAGTTGCTGCCTTTCCAGGAGAAATATTAAAATGACGCCATCTGACTCAAATGCAACCTAGACGAGCGCTGGCTGCTATGACTCAGACGTGGCTTTGGAACTTGTGCACCTCCACTTTGATTGCCTTCTCCACTTAGGTCCTCTGTTCCCTCACTCTTACAGAAAATTTCACATCTCCCAGCCACAGCACTGCGTTGGCCGTCAAAGAAAAGGTGTTGATGAATTCTGTCTCAAATTTCTGCATGTTAGAAGAAAACCCTTATAAAATAGCAGCATATTTTATACTGATATCCCCCAAACAGACAAGTAGCTCACTGCAACCTGGAATGCTTTGAACTAGTGCTGCGAGACAAGTGTTTGCAGTATTTATTATAACAGGAGAAATGAAACTAGAAACATGTTCCTTAATTACAGAATTTGATCAACACTGCCCTCATTGTGATCCATTTTTGGCATTTAAAAAAACCCTAACAACTATCAATAACTTATTTGTAATATGACTAAAGTCTAACTCATGTCAGAGGCTATTTCATTAGGCAATAGACAATCATGCAGTGAAGATCAGCCTTTGCCTCCAAAGGACTGTTCTTCCACATAGGTGCATGAGAGACCGAGATATTATATGAATCCCAGGTCTAAGACAGAAGAATTCAGGAGCAAGGCTGGGAATTGAATTATTCCAAAGTCACAGTCCTTCATCATTAAAGATAAGTTCCCTCAGGTTGTGTGTGTTTTATGTATGTGTATGCATGAATAAAATCACATCAGTGTAGTTCAACATGCAGGCTGGACTGTGGGTCTGTAACTTGCATATTTGTATCCTGTTTTTACATTATGTCTTACTATGGTAAAGATTACACTGGCAGACTCATTCCATTTGCAGAGGTTTCTGTTTAAATGCAAGTGAAACTCTGGAAGTGGAGGCAAATTCATCACAGGTGAGTTGGTTGAATTGGTCACATGCTGTATAATATAACTTATCCTTAGGAATTCATGCCTCCACTGGGTCTGCCTACCAGATAAGCTACACTGAGATGAAAGTGAGTTGCATCAGATTCTGGTGCCCAGAGCACACAGTTCAGGCTCTGTTTCTCTTTTGTTCAGCTTGATGCTGTGTAACAAACAGCATTCCTTCTCTCAGAAAAAGAAGTTAATCAAGGGGGAGATCTATGGGTAAAAGTTTTATGCATGGCACTCTTAATAATATCTCTGAACATTTCAAGGTTTAACCTGGGTTGCTTTAGTTGCAGAAAACAGAATTCTCTTGCTTGATTCTGGTAAATGCAGTCTCCTAGTGACATCAAAGATTATAGCAACTGCAAGGCACTAGTTTGCCTTTGTAGTTCCAAGTCGCTCAGAAAACTTTTAATATATTCTTGTAGGTGTAACCATGTGTCATGAGTATATCCGCCAACAAGGGATAAACCCTAACTTGAAAACAACTGTTAATCGATTACTGCAGAAAAACTGACAAACTCAAAGTGAATAATGCTAAAGGTGTTAATTTGTGGGTTTCTGTAGGCTTTGAAAAGCAAAATTAAGTATACATGGGATTGTGGATGTGTGACATAAACTGTGGGCCATGTGCCTGTTTTGCATAAATCAGCATCATTGCTCTGTGAGCCACAACTCTGCTGTACTCAGTTGAGAAAGTGACCCATGACTCTGAACACACAGTGATCAGCATCAGTTTTGGTTCAGTTCCATTTATTTGGGGAGGGAGGAAAGAACATTTAATGGGGATTTGCTAAACTATTACTCAAGTCTGTAATCATTGCTCCTTTTCTGCTGTAACATTGCTGCTCCAACCCCTGGTGCAAACTGAGTATGAGCAGTGTTTTATGCTTGACGGAGCTCTAGACCTCCAAGCCTTGGGGACCCTGGCAATGATGCTGGAAGATTATATGATCCACTGCAAAATGATTCCAGGCAGGCAGCAGACAGTAGCCAACACTGGCAATCAAGAAGGGCTGTGCTGGCAGCTCTGTCATTGTCCTAGCTTGCTAAACAGCGCTCTTTCTTCTTGCAAAAATGCAGGCATACAAAAAACCACTCATCTTCAGAGCTAGGCAGATTTTTGCAGTGAAACTTATAAGCTCTGCATATTTAGCTCCAGTAGAAACAAATTCACAAAAAAATTTGAAATTTTTAATTTCAGAAAGAATGCTTTGACTTCTTTTATTTGAAGTGCTCTGTTATCTTTAATTTCATTTGCAATTGTAATTTAAAAAATAAGTATGTCAACAAAATTAAGGCTGCATACAGGTAGAATAGAATTTGAGGAAAAATGGAATATGAACTAGAAGAAAAACCCGAGTTTTGTTGGTTAACAAAGATCACCTTAGTCGTAAATGTCACTGCTTGTTTTCCTTTGCTACATCATTTTTTACGTGATTTTGTGACATGTAAAAGAACATTTAATAAGGAACACAGATGGAAGGCCATTAGAATATTTGTTGAGATGGATACAAGATGATAACTACTCCAGTGTCCTAGAAAGTCAGGTGAACTGTACCTTTGCCTTCCTAGTAGAATTGATGTAGGGAAAGGCAAAGGCGAGAGCAAACAAGGATGAAGTTATATGTATGTGCATGCACATGTATTTTTTTATTATTATTACTTCAAGCTAGAATTGGAAAATCTCTTTCAGCTTGCCTTTGGTTTGTACTTCCAATACCAGCTATGCTGCTTTAGCCTGCTCTGTGTAGGTTGGGCATAACCTAGAGCAGCACAAAATACCTCCATGCCAAAGCAGTTGTGCCTTCTGTACAGGTTTGGGTCACCTCTGCACTGGGCAACAAGTACTTAATTTGCAGCTGAAATTACTCCACAGTGGCACAAATTACTGAGGTAGCTATCTTAGCAAGCAGACAATGCCTGGGTGTTGTTTAATTAGCTGCCTTCTCAAAACAACAACAAACAAAGTAGTCTAGCCCCACTCATCCTGCACTTCTCATTTTAATATTATTTGCCTGATTTACAACCCTGATGGTTCTGGGAATTTTTCTTTCCAGTGAGGAAAAAGTCTCCTACTGTAACTGTTAGCCAATCTCTAGGTGAAAATTAAAACTTCGTACTCCGGGGTTTGTTTGAACCCATTGTACTGAATCTCTCATTGTACTGCCATCAGTGAGAGTTTTTTCACCATCTTGCATGACTAGGGCTCAGCAAACAGTAAATTTACTTTTCACAAACTGATGCAAAAGGTGAGGTATGTGCAAAGTGGCCGAGTTAATTGTGCAGGAGAAACATGGGGCCGGTGCATGGTGATTATCGATTGAACTGATGCCAGAGGCTCAGCCCCTTAACTTTTCCAATCTCTGACTTCCTGATGTTGCCTCTCCCTCTATCGCACTGCATTAACTCATAGTGTAGCTGGAATGTTCCCCAGTTACTCACAAAAAAGGATCTGTGTGGGAAGGTGAAGGAGGATGGTGGGGGCGACAGGCAATTCATGGGGAGGAAAAGAAAAGAGCTGGAAAAATCAAGAAATAGAAGGAACATAAGGGGAATTGCATCTTTCCTTAATTTGGGTGGGATACTCTTGGCATTTCTGCCACTATGAAGTGCTGTGTGAAGTTATGTATTAGCTCACCTTTTATTCAAATAATTTAAAGCAGCATCTCAGAGCAGTCAAGTTTTTTGTTACTCTCTCCCTAAATATGTATTGTTCCATCAAAAAATGGAGGTGAAATAAGTCCATTTAACACTCCTGAAATGTTGTCTGAAATATTTTGGAATGTGGATGATGTAGTTTTTTTGTAATTGGCATCTGCAAATGTAATCCTTCAGAAACCCCTTGGCCAATTTGCCCCAGACTTTGTTTAATCAAAAGGGGCTAAAAAACTGAAGGAAAATGCATTCAAAGTGTCTAAAAGAGGCATTTGAAACTTGCAGCAAAAGTGTTTTCCATCCATCTCTCACAGCATAAAATGTCTAAGCAGACTTTCTTTCTCAAACTTTCCATGCTACCCACTGTTGGAGTTAGCTACAATTAAAGTGCAGAGGATCATGGCTTAAGGCTGTGGGAAAACCCTTGCAACAGGGGTGAGTAAAAAAATCACTCCCAGAATCCTCCAGTTCCAGTATATTGATCATTGCCAGAAAGTTCTCTGCTTCCATTGCTATCCTTGGTTCCTTTTTTACTGCAATGATTTTAATACTCCTAATTGCCCTTCCCTATTGGACTCCACCCTAATTCCTCCCCTTCCTCCAAGTTTATAAATGCCCCTGACACGCCTGTGGAACCAATCTCCCCGTACCATCTTTCCTGGTTCGTTCAGTACAAACTGTTTGGCTTGCTGTTGACTGTTTTCTAGTATTGAAGTTGTTTAGTTCCTGAACAGTCAGGTCAGATTTTCTTTCTGCGTAAAATCGCTGAGTTCAGTGAAGCCCCTGACCCTATTAGCTGGGCTAGGACAGGTCTGAGGATACAACCTGCCGTTGAGACACCACATGGAAAATGTCAGGGCAGAATTTATTTCATAAACCACTCAATAACGAGAGATTATTGTGAAATTCCAGGGTATTAAACTAAAACATTTGTTCTTCTCCAAAGTTTTATGTCCCTTTGGCACATACGTGTGCATGCATACACACAGAACTACTACAAAAATGTAAAAATCACAATCCTGTTCAAAGCAATTGAAAGGAGCCAGTATGTGATAAATAATGGCCGGTGGACAGCTATCTATTTTTTAAAATGATGAGTGTATGTGCATACACTCACCCAGGTGGTGGGCAGTTGCATCTGCTGAGTGACTTTGGAAGCTGTTGGTGTACACAGAGTTTACTCCTAGAGACAGCCAGGAAGGAAGGTCATTCCTAGAGTGTGTTGGGGGGAATGTCTTCTAGAGCACCACTGTGACATCCACTGTAGGCTTCAATATTAGGTGGCCACCAAGAGGGGAAGTGCAGCAAAGACAGAGAATTCCCAGATTTATCTTTGTAATCTTCTGATCACCACACAGTAAAAGGTCTGCCTTTGCATGAGTACCTCCTCTGTAAAATGGTTGGTTTTCCTCCTTATCTAGAACCTCTGGGTCTTAATTGATGCCTGTAAAACACCACATGCTGGGATGGGATGTGCTGCAGAACTGCAAAAGTGTAATCAATGCTGCTGTCCAGTGGTAGAACTTGATCCAAAGCCCACTGACTTTCCTTGATTTTGGCTCAGGTCAAATGATTGGTAAGTACTACAGCTGCACTGTAACACTACCCTGACTCTCTGATGGTTTGATCCTCAATTATGCAGAGGATTTAAGGAGCAGAGGGGAGAAGAAATACTTCAGGTTCACTGCTGAGCACCTCATAAGAAAAATCATAATCTGGACAAGGCTGCTACTGCCACCTGCCACTGTCAAACCTGCACAAATGCCGCTCAGTGGAGCACAGGTCCTACAATTCCTTTTAATGTTTCCCATCTCGTTTTCTGCTTAACCCAGGCACTAATGCTCTGTGACAGCACCTGAGAGCAGGGGCCAGCCACGAGCCGCCCTGCTGAGCTGCTCCAGGCAGGAGAGCCTAAACAGCCCTGGCTCCTGCCAACCACAGGCAGCTCTGGCTGGAGCCAGGGGCAACCTCTTTGAAGTGCAGTCGTTCTTCCCGGCCCCATTCCCTTCCCTTCAATAGGTGTTAACACAAACATCCCCCCAGCCAAAAATACTTCCATTATTTATTGGACGCTACTTTTCTGCCAGCTGAGTCCCAGATTTCAGGAGCTTTGAAGGAGCCAAACAACTAAATACATGTCTCCAAAGATATCGTAAAAACCTGGATAGAATGGGTATTGAAGGTGCAAGCAGAGCACCTTGTGAAAGCAATCCCTTGTTTCAGAGTGCCAACAGAAACAGCAGGCAAGCCCTCTCTGCAAAGAGGTGCTGACAGTGACAGGTATTAATGCTCAGATTACAATGGAAACATTTGTATATTAATTGCAAACCACTCAGATTTACCCTCCTCCTGGTTTGCCTTTAAAAAAAAATTAAAGAAAAAAGGTGGAGGAGGGAGGTTTTCATTATTGCTGATCAGGGAGTATTACTTGCATCTCTCCCATGGCATATGTTCATACGCCTGTGGGCTCACACACGGAGCATTCTCATTTCAAAGCTGAACAGCTCTCTTAGCTATTTTTCTTTTCCCTTCTTCAGGACTTCAAGGAGTGAGTAGGATGTAATCTCTGAGTTAGGAGACTTGGTTCTGTGCCAGGCACTACTGACTTACCACATTGTCCCTGAGTAAGTCACCTCACCTCTCTTCTCCTTCATCTTACCACCTGTAAAAAAGAGAGTGTGATATTCTCCGTCTTTTGTTAATTATCTGACAGTGCTTTAAAAATTCATAGAGTGAAAGCCTTCACATCACTCCTTTTCACTCCTTTTTTTTTTCTTTTTTTTTTTAGTCTTAATTAAAACCTGATTTACTTTAGGGCATTGTAGGAACCTCCAGAAATGTGTTTTGAGTCTTACATGATTACTGCAATGTAACCTTGCTGCTTTAAATAACTTCATCACTGTGGGTGCCAGTCTGGCAAGAAGGCAGTCCTGACTCAGCGAGGCTCATCATTGGGGCCATACTTACATGGGCCTTTGCTGAGCACTTCCAGGAAAGTCCAGCTTCAGTGAGGGATATGAGAAGGAGATTTTAACTTAGATAACAAGAAATGGACATCTTCCCGAGGCAGGGATAGAATTTATACCATATTGCAAAAGAGTCCAAGTCATGGGGAATAAGTGAGGAGAAAACCAGACTGCTCAGATTTCTTGTTGTTACCTGACTTATGCTTCAGTTTGTCTATATTTTTATTATGGAAACTTAAAAATTAGAGATGGAAAAGGACATCTGGAGGACATCAGCTTTCTTTTTTTTTGCTGCAAAGTTGTATCCTACATCTTATCTCCTGTTTTATCGGCACAAAGGGCAGAAAGGAGCAGAGAAGTGACCAAAATAAAGGCATTTGCTCACATTAGAGATACCCATTCACACTTTCTCTGTAAGCCCTTCTTTCAGGTAGCAGCTGGGATCTCATTCTGTGATTCCTGCTAATTTGAATATAAGCCATTTTTGTATGCAAAGGATTGCTGACACCAGCAAGTTTCACTGTAGTGATTACTATGGAAACGTTTATCTATAAATATAAAATTCTTTAGAGCTTAGCCTTTTATCTTTATAGAAAAAGGCCTGTTTATGTCACTTCCAAGCTTCCAGCTTTAATGTAGACATGAGCTGTTCTCATGCCAAACAAGATAACCATAGTGTTAGAGCTGTGAGAGCTTTGAAACATGGGAATTTGAGCTAAAACTATTATTTTTTTAATACAATATTAATAGCTGAATGGAAAAATATTTTTAAATGCCTTTCTAAGCCCCAGTGCTCTAGTTCAATTGCAGTCTTCTTTTCTATGTTTTATTGTAATGTCTCCTGTACAGAGTAGCTGCTTTCAAGTGCCATTCAATTGTTAAACTCTGTGTGTGTGCACATACACATGTGTGTATTTCATGGTGAGGATTGAGGGCGAAGAGAAAAAATGGAGAAGGTCCTTACTCATTAGCCTTTTCCCACTTTCTTTTTAGATTATAAGTTTAGGTCCCCAAAATATGTTTTGGATGTTTTGGGGTTTTTGCTAAATGACAAGGGCAAAAAAAAAAAAAAAAAAGGAGACACAATTTTAAGTTAATAAGATTAAGGAGTTTGTTATTTAAAACCTAGAGTGAAGAGTGTATTAGAAAGATGAGGACTAGTATTTTTTCTTTGCATTTCTATATAAGAATTTTTTTTAAAACTTTTTTTCCTTGACTTTGACAATTGCACTTGGGAAATATCTGTATTAACATGGGTTTTTTTTTAAACATGCACATTAATATCACAAACACTTACATTTGCAGATACTCTAAAGCTATTCCATTAAAATTATTCTCAAACAAGATGGAATCATGGGGTTAAGTAATACAGATTTAGGGTCAAAACTTAAATGTTCCAAAATGTTTGCAGAATCAGGTCTCCACAGACTTTGGAAACAGAATTTATGAGATCCACAGAGTGAAATTGTAGCTGATGATGATCAAAAGGCTAATTTGTTATTCATTGCCAAGGAGCAATTGATAGCAGCAACTTTGTCTACAAGGGCACAATTCATATATATGTATTAAAGTTTCTCTTTGTGTAGGTTTTGATTATTAATAGTGATGATTTTTTGTTCCACTTTTGGGCAGAATGAGAAAATGGACAATTAAATATTTCATTTAAATTTCAGCACTGGCCTGATGATCTAGAACTAAGAAGTCAAGTTCAAGGGTAGAGAGGGCTTTAAGCTACCTTTTGTTTTTCTAATTTTATGGGAGAATTAGGGAGATCCTTGGCATAGTTTTGACACTGGGTAATCTTTTGCATTAAAATGCATTTCCTGGATTGTTCTGGGGACTACAGTCCCATCCATAATTCTTCCTGTGCAGCAATTTGTGAGGGCATTCTGTATTACAGGACTGAAGAGGCTTCTGGCAGTGAGACATGGTCTGATCCTTCTCTTTGAGTCTCCCTTTGTTCATTCCCTCTCCTTGGTCTTCCTCCCCAGTGCACTTTTAATAAGGCCCTCTGAAATTTTAACTGGAAGTTAAGTACAGACAAGCCATCCCAGACCTCTGCCTGCCCTCACTGTGCTGTTCCAAGTTCACTCACAGTGTCATGTTCTGAGAAGAGCAGCAGTCAGAGGAGTCAATTGGACACTGTCAGTAGCTGCACAGATTGCCTGGAAATAAAAGATCTGAGAGCTAGCATTAAATTCTTAAATAGGACATGCAGTAAAAGCACAACTATACACTGTGGCTCCCACAGGGCTGAGGGAAAATCAAATGGTAAATATCTCATGTTTGATTCAGAAAAATACTCCCAAATTTAGAAGTTCATTTGAAGCTTATCCCAATAATTCAAACTTGCTGGATCTGTAAAATTAGCCTGTAAATCTCACAGGAAAGGCTGTGGGGTATTTCAGCACTTTCATTTGTGCTCCTGGCAAGAGTATGAGTATTAATATAAAAACATACAAATGACCATGAAAGTAACTTTTAAAGTAATGGCAGCTTTTTATTTCTTTCAAATCCTACAGAATGGATTAGAGCTGTGGGAAAAGATTTAGCTTACTTTCTATTGAGTCCTAATTGCCTGGCCCAGCTTTGATATATTAAACCATACATTGTTAATGCCTTTATCATGTCTTTATTTCTCGTCCAGTTTCAAGGTTCAGATCACGGTCACCCATCCTCACCAGAGAACAGTCTCCTTTCCTAGAGGGCTGTCTTGTAAATGGAGTAGTGATTTAAACTGGGGGAACTGAGGGTAGGGCCTCACCATGATCACTGGTACCTGAAGTAGAAGTCTGGACGAATTTCCCTGAAGTCAAGACAGGGATACCTGGAGAGATGATTTCTCTATTCTCCTTCTCACCAGCTGTACTCACTGTGGTGTCCCAGTAGCACCATAACCAGGAGTAGTGTGGTGGAATCTGGGATGTTAAGTGTTTCCTACTGGAAACCTCTGCAACCTCTGGCACTCCAGGAGGCTGTGGAGGAATCAAAATATCATTGGATGGAAGAGACTTTACAGATAATTTAGTTGCAACTTCCCTGCCTGAGGGCTGGCTAGCATTTGTGGAGGATAAGTGGTGGTAACCTCTGCTACCTCTGCATTTGTGGAGGATAAGTGATAATAACCTCTGCTACCTGCAGATACATTGATACTAGTTGGATGCCTTGTCCTTCCTTTAAAGGATGAAGACTGTGTAATAGTAAAGAAAAATCCAACAAATTTTGCCTTCTCTGACAGAAATATGTAATATCACCACGCAGACTCTACCAAGAAGAGGTAAAAATGCAAGGCAGGTCTGCCCTGTCTGGTCACACTGGAATATTCTGAGAAGGTTCATCTGGCTTTGGGCATCCTGGAGATGTTCACACCATGACCGTGTCATGCAGAACAAGGTGTAAGTCTATCACATGTATATCTACTCCATGAATATTTGGCCTGAGGCTTAGAGGGACAAATAGGTCACAGCTCAGCCATTCCCTTCTCTGCTGGGAGATACTGCTGCTGCATGGTAAGACACATCAACCTTCCTGATGTGCATGAAGCTCAAGGATTTTAGCTTTCTTAATCAAGTGAATGTAGAAGTGATGGATTATCCAAGGAAATAACCCATAAGGCTGGACAGTTTTACAAGCCAAGAGCTATAAGGTGCTCTTTCTAAATTAAACACACGTTTCTTTGGATTCTGTTTCCATGTAATTTGTGATAGAAGCACCCGTTTCCATTTACAAATGGATAAACACAAGAATACATTTACTCTTCCAACTCTCTGCAAAAATGTTGGCCAGCAGGCTGACATGGAGGGGGCCCAATGTACCTGGAATAATACAAAACACCTTTTTTGTATTAGTTTACATACTGTGTTGAGGAAACATGGTACAGAAACTTTTTTAAACCTCCAGGAACAATAGCTATTGTTGGTTGTTGATATGGCATGAGCTCATATCCAGGATACCCTGAGAAAGGAATTCCTGACTACAATAAATAATATACTTCTTAACTCCTGGTGTGAAATAATGTATTTGTTGTTTTTCCAATGAGAAATGGAGAAATAGGGCTTTAAAAAGGACTTTGCTTGGCAGGACAAAATCTCTGGTTTGTTTTTTTTTTTTTTTTCTTTCTCTTAAAAATTCAATTAAGAAATTTCTTATGGAAGAAAAGAAATTTACAGTCATGTTTCCAAGAGTCTGTGTCGAAATCTATTTTGAATTTGACTGTATAGTGTGAAAATGATAGTGGAACAGGTCTATAAAGGTCTTCTTTCTAATTTTTTTTTTTTTTTTGCCTTCATCTGCAGTGGGGGGTGGAAAACTCTGCACCACACAGAGCTGAAAGCTCTTGGTCAAAGTTATACAGGAATACATTTCCCTGGATTTTTAAAAAGATGATTAAGGTGAAGGAGCTTCTTTGATGCTACACTCTGCCAGTCCTTTAGGAGCACAGCCTTAGTTGTTTGAAATTTGCAGAACCCTGGCTGTTCTGTCTCAAACTGACACTTACACTAGATTTAGTGAATACTCATGGCTAAGTTGTGCACTACAAAAGGAAAGGCATTGAAGGGAGTTGAATCTTTAAATGGAATGTGCCAGTTAAAACACAGGAGTGGGAGTTAGGGGGCTCTGCAGCATTTCTGATACTGTGGCACCAGTTATGTCACTTTTCTGAGGAAAAGGCTCCTGTCTGTCCTGTGGATCCTCCACCTCCAAGGAGCATTACCTCCTTTTATCCCTTTAATGCTTCCCAAGAGAGCCATCTGGAATACTTTGGGGAAGTAAAACTTTGTCATCTACATCATTTTATTGAAATGTTATCCTCTGCAAAGCTTTGCTGCAATGGGTTTTGCGTTCAGAGGGAGTGCTTGCTGGGCTTGCTGTAGGTCTGGACTGTGTAACTCTGAAGCCAAATCCCCACTCCCTACTTGGTCATTGGGCACTCACCCATTCCCAGTCTTGCCAAGAGCATCCAGTCAATGCCTCTGAAGTAGACCCCCTGGAAAATTGAGTTACCTCTCCTTGTTCTGAAGATAAAAGAAAGTGGACTTTCAAAATTATTCTTGTTTTTAAAAAAAGTCTCCTGCCCTGAAGTCTGATTTCTAACTACACAAATGGCTAATCCAGTTGTTCTGTGCATTAATGTTGCTGTACAGGTGTCTTGTAAGGGCAGCTAGTAAGTCTTGCAGTGACACTTCTTAAATAGTAAGTTTAAAACCCCAATAAATTCTAAGCCCCAATGTCTAGGAAAATGGTATTTTTAAATAATGATATATATGGTCTGAGGCATCAGTTTCCTGTAGAATTATGTGTTATTGGCTACTGCAGTGTATAGGTGTCCCAGAAATAAAAATGCCATGTCACATGCTCCAATCCAGAGCTGAAAAATGGAGAATGACCTTTGAGAGGCTATTTTTTTTTATTTCTCTTAGTCACTTGTCCCTACTAAATTGAACCACTCTTGGAATATCAAAGTCTTTTGCTGACTTTTTTCATAAATAATTCTTGGTTAGAGATAACTCAGATTTTTCCTTTTAAATATATGCACTTTACATGTACTTCGACGAGAACATGGCATTCTTTTGGTTTCTTGGTTACACAGCTTTAAAAATAACCTCAGTGCAATGTTGCAAATGAGGTAAGATACATACTTTGACATTCACTTTTGTTTCTCCAAATTTTAATGAGAAATTTAAATAACTTAATGCCAAACATGCCTAGGAAGAGGTGAAGCTCTGCAGCAGGTGGCTTCAAGGGAAAAAGTGTCCAGTTCAAGTTAGTCTCTACAAACTGGTCAGTATTTGCTCAGACTGGAGCTGCTGGCATGCTTAGGCCTAGCTCTTCATTTTCCAGGTGAAAAGCAAGAAACTTTGGATAACAATTGTTCTGTGGTCTTTTTGACTTTCTCATTTTCAGGGCCCAGAATCAAACTTAAATCGCTGCAGGGTGACATTGTGAAACTGCTCCATAGCTCTAGGGTGCCAAGGCTGTGAGCCTGCAGTGACTTGCAGAGCTTTGCAGATGCTCTGCACCCCTTCAAAGCCCTCAGCACACACAGACACACTGATTTCCACTCTCTCAGCAGCAAGGGCAAATCACTCTGAGAAGCCACACTCAAATTTGTAATGAACCCCAGCCAGAAGTCCCCCAGTAAAAATGAACCCAAGTAGGGTTAAAACCACTTGCCAAAGGGACAACATGCCTTACCAAACCTCCCCCAGCGTTCTGGCAGAGATGTGTAAACCCCATCTATCAGAAATGAGGCCATGTTCTGGTGTCTGAAAGACAGGCACTTTTAAAATTAGCTTGGGTTTAAAGTGAATGATAGAATAAGCATAGTCTTCTATTGGTTAATCAACAGCCAATTACCTGTGGGATTTTCTTGTAGAAAATTAGGACCAGTCTCTCTATTGGTGGTTAAAAATCACACCACTTAGTGCTCAAGTAATGAAGACTTTCTAGCCTTATAACATTCCTCAACGCTATTGCTTGTAATAGAGTTTGTAGCTCATATATTATGATGAGAAAAATTGTCTAGTTTGAAAAAAAAATCACACTTGACAGACAGAATTAAATGAAAAAATCTTTAAAAATGCAGAAATTTTGCTTATTTCAGAGCTCTTTTTTGAATGTTCACATTCCATGACAGCCAGCTCATGTAGTATGAATCTGAGCAAGGAGAGAAGCAGGTATAGAACAAATTTTGTAGGAATATTTTTGTTTCCTTGGGAAACTACAGAAATGTTGGTTTACAAAGTTGCAGCTTTGACTAGAAGGTTATATATTCTGCACTTTCCACTGTATAACCCAGCTATAAAAACTGCTCTAAAGGTGGCCCCTTAGATGTCTAAGGGCAACCTTGCCAAATTAGAATTGCAAAACATTCCTTCCTAATGGGATAAGCCTTGTTCTCATACCTTCTGATGTGTTTGTATCTCCTCTGATTATTTTACAACAAAAAATAGAAGTTGCTGCACCAGAAGTACTGAAAATACTTAATCCTCCCATGCCAGGTTTTTCCTGCTGATCTTGTTGCCTGTTCTCTACCAATGTTTATAGACATTCTTCTTCCCCCTCTCCTGTTAGGATTCCCGTGAAAGAAACAGTGTAGTTCTACAAGTACCCAGACCTGGCTGTTGTGGGATGGCACTGAGAAAAATAGTTTACAGAACTCATTGTAATTTTTAGTAAATAGATTAAGCACTCCTATTAATGCAAATAGCATCTGTATCAGTATCTGAGACTAAAACTGAAGGACTCCAGTCGATGTGATTCTCTGCAGTAGACACTTGACATTTGGGGCTGTGACTCAGTCTCTTCAGTATCAGGATAAAGGACTGTGAAGTGCATCATGAGGAACCTTTTCTTTCTTCTCATGTATCATGCAGAAACTTTTGTTACAAGCATGAGGCTGGTGGCAAATGGTACTTACCCATTATGTGTTTGCAAGCCTTAAAATAATTGCTATCCTCAAGAACCAGCAACTTGCACATCAGAAAGGAAAAATATTTTCCTTACCTTCACACTCACCTTTTATTTACTTTTGCAAGTTTAAATGAGGAGGTTGAGAATTATTTCACACTGCAATCTAGACTGTAGTTGAGTTTTGTAAAGATCAGAGGAAAAAGATAGGAAAGAAATATGTAAAAAGCTTAGCAAGATTTTGTCATCTGGCTTCTGGTCCAAAGACACAGCTTAATGAACTCTCCCTGAAAGAAATTAAAGCAGTGTTGATGGGTGCTGGGATATTAAAAACATCCTTGTACAGGTTGTCCAGAGTTCCCAGTCCCTTTCACCACGACATCTGCAGTAGTACCTGCAGAAAAGTGGTCCCATTTGTTCTAGTCTGTCTTATATGATTAGAGGCCATATACCACTATTGCCATGTGAAGAAGCCAGAATGAGTGCCTCTGATTTTTGCTAAAATAGCTGTCTTTTTAGTCATGTTATTAGATGTGTGTTAGATAAACATATCTGGGATTTCTGAAAAGTATTCTAAGTGTACTAGAGTAGTTAAACATCCCCCTCTATGCACAAGGGGACAGAATCTTAAATTTACTTTCTGCCTTGGTCATCTATTGGTTTCATTCTTGTGAATATAAAAATTCTTTTAATATGTCTTTGATCTGTACTTGGACAAGCAATGTTTTCTATTCAACTTTTCAGACTACCTGAAGGAACATTTATCTGTGGTATATTGCCAAATTCAGAGCAGACACTGGTTTGCCTTTCTTTACTTTGTAAAAAAATAAGATAGTTGCCATCCAAAGGAATTCCTTTAGTCAACCTGGTGTACTCCAGAATAATCCAGTTGCTGTAGTTATGAGCTTCAGCCTAGATAAAGACAGAAGAGGTACAGTGAGATAAGTATCAACATGAGATATATCTGTTTTGTAGTTCACAGAAGCATTACCATTACAATGGCATAATCAGCATGGAATTGCAGGACAGTGCAGAAAGTATTCAGATAGCAGATAATAAGACAACATATAATCCAAAACTTCTCTGCCACAGTCAATATAGATAAGTGAATGGAAAACTGATGGTAGAGAGGAGGCTTCTTCCAGCTTGTTCTTTCTTTTAAGTGTTAGACATTCAGTCATCAAAAAGTAATTTGATTACTAAAGTTTCATCAGAGCAGTGCAATTCCTCTGCAAAGCTAATGCAGAGAATTTAGGAAGGGGAGGTGGATCCATAGAGCTCCTTAGAGGGCATTTGTGGCAGCTGCCCTTCTCAAAGCCATCTCACAAAAAAAGGCATGATTTTGCTAGGACTGACCTATCCAGTTTCCTCTAGTACTTTTAGCTTTCAGCCTTAGCATTGCAAGCAACTTGGAAGAAAATTGTATTTGTGACATAGCTTTATATTTCCAAGCTATGTGGATTTTTTTCCTTTTTTTTTTAATGCCAGGTATTTAGAAGCTCTCCAATATTTCCAATATTTGCACTCTTTGCATCTGTCTATTGCTGCTATTCAGAGCTGTTGTATTTCAGTCTATTAAGTTATAACCCTTTTTTTTCAGAGAGCAACTGACTCAATTTCAGCAATTAGGTGCCCTTCAGACATGTGAGACCAAGTCTCCAGTGCTATGAATGGCTTTTTAATTATGGTGAAAAATGCAAGAATTTCAAAAGGAAAACCAAGTATCCCTTTCCTCAGCTTTTCTCCCGTTTGTAACTCAGCATCCATACCTGTACTTCTGTATCCATTTAAAAGGAGATAGCTTTTAAAACGACCCCTCTAAAATGGGAGTGATCCATATTAGAATTCCAGAATTTAAACATACAGAGGAAGAATAAAAATGTAGAACACTTCAAATCCCAGTTGACCACTCAAATTCAGAAGATACTGGCTGTTTTGTACAGCCAAGATTATTTCTAGTGTTGAGAAGGAAATTGTGATTTGGAATTTGTTGAAAAGTTTCAAGTTTCTGTTGATAAAGAGGAGGATCCTGCATTCCTTGTGACTTTCCTGTGAGGTTTAGGAAAGAACCTGCTTCAAGTTGCTTCAAGCTGATAATGTCCAGCATCAATTTTCATTTTATATGGTAGACATCCCTTACAAACAAGGGACTAGACAAGAAGTGAGTTGAGAGGGAGCTCCCTAATTTCTGGAGCTAGTTTCTGGCGTGGCCAGATAAAAGAGGGGTGCTGCATAACTGTGGGTCACAACTTAGCTTTATTTTTGGGAGCTCAGGAGGAAGCTGTGACCAGCAGTTTTTTTGATTAGTTTTTCAAGGCCTGCCTTTTCCCAAATTCAACTTCCCCAAATGGAAGCGAAAGAGTTCAGCAGAGACATAAAGCATTAAATCAAAGGCAGAAACTTATCCAAAATATTTCCTTTGCAATGTCTTGCACTAGTAGTGTGTCAGAGCAGTGATTTCTAGTCGGGTGAAACTCATGTCCTTGTGAGTGGTTGTGTGTGGGAATAAGCCAGCTGTTCAGGGACAGAAAAGTGTTTAAAGAGAATGTAGAATAAAAGCCTAATTGGCAAAAATTTGGCTTTTTTGCATCTAGCTGGTAATTTTATCCTTAAGTAAAAAGTGGTTCAGGTGGGGCTGCTGCTTTTAAGGTGAACAGCTGAGTGTGGGAGAGAAGTTTCTGCCAGCAGTGATCCGGTGGAAGTCAAGTAAGTGTGAGGTACAGGAATACGAGACTGATGCTCAAAAGGCAGAGATCAGTGTGTAAACTTCACAGTCTGGTCTCTAGAAATAGGAATAAGTGGTTCCTAAGCACAAGAGAGGACTTTCTTATCGGTGCAGTCTGCTGCAAAGCAGAGCCATTAATTTCTTGAATGCATGCTTGGAAGCAATGACCTACTTGCAGGAATGTAGCTAACAGGGGAAGACTTGGGTATAAACCTTTTTTTATTTCTGTTCTGCTTTGCCTACCCTCTTTTGAGTTTTCTCCACTTAGAGCCAGCTAATTAGTTTATAATCTAATTAAATTTGGCTTTTTATTTTAGTTTGGTAATCTTCAGGGAGCTCGCTCTAAGGAAAAGCTCTGGGAAGATGTAGTTCAAAGCCGTAACTGATGAAGAATCCCATCAGGCTTTCCCCTGTCTCATGCAGGGAGACCCAGCCTGTGCAGCTTGCTGCCACTTAATATTTGGGCAATATTAGAGCCCTATCCCCACCCCAATTCTGACAGTGCAAAGGAAGGAGCTGGTGGAGACCAGAAGCTTAGAGCCTGCTGTGCCAAGCCATGCTCCTGTTTTCACTCGTAGTATGAATTGCATCAAGGTATGCATCAAGGTATGCAACTTGCTCTGGTTGTTCTGGGCCGAATATTTTTTGTTACAAAACTGATGAATCACGGACTTGCTTTTTTTGATGCTGTTATTGTTGCATATAATGCCATTATGGAACTACCTATGACCTTCAGATAACTATGAAAAAATAACCAAACCATCTGCAATACAGCTGGGCATAGGAAATGCCTGGCTGACATCTTAGAAAATGAAAAGGGGATTTTTGAGAAACATTTCCTATTAATTCATGCTGCCAGTTGGTCCTAGAATTCCTGTGGATATTGCTGGGAGTCACTCATCTAATTACAAAGGGCCTTCAGTGACCCATTTGATTCTCTTACACAATAATACTTAGAATCACAAGTTTCAAGAGCTTTATTTGTCAGTTCTGCCTTCCTATAAATTTACTGCTGTCCTTCCACCTCTTGGAAGGGAATATTTTATATTAAAGACATTCATGCAGATTCTATTTTTGGGCTTGCTGTTAGTTATGTACTTCTAAAGTAAACTCAAGGTTAGAACTGGCTGCAGGCTCTAGAGTGGTGATTTCTTACCGTAAGTAGTATCCAAGCAAAAATTTCATTTTCATCTGGTTTTAAAAAATCTTGGCCTTCAGATTTTATAGTAAAGTTCTTTCTAGGTCATCCAATTAATAGACTGACCTATATCTATATAATTTCTCTTACTACAGGTTAATTTTGACCTCTGGAACTCAGAGAAATAAAGCACAACATAATGCATCAGATAAAATAAACTATTGCAATGTAAGCTTCTCAGGGCAAAGGTGGCAGGGAAGAAGGCACAGTGCATAATTTCTGGTGGTGATACTCATGGCTTCTCAAAGTAAGTGCATTCAAATACATTTCTAGCAACTCACAGTTGCTTCTTATGGATGAGGGGGATTAGCAATAACAGGAGGTAGGATTTTAAAGTGAAAATATATTAAAATAGTCTACTTACAAAAGAGCATGGCTCCTGCAGTCTTTCCAAGGCTTATATCTTCACTGCTCTGTGCTGTGTTTGCATTAATACAGAAATTTGTATTTGCAGCCTATAGGAGTTTAAATTAGCACCTGCTGCCACCTTATTTAGAAGACTGTATATTTTGTTGTTGTTTGTATTTTTTTTTAAAGTAGATGCAGTTCTTCAGCATATTTTCTGTCTCCAGAAATAAATATATTATAGGCTAATTCCATACTGGAGGAATCACCTGGCTTTGTTTAGTCCACAAGCAGGCCAGTCTGCATTGGAGCTGGTTTGGGCACCACAGGATTTAGAGTTGTAGCCATTCAGAGGACATTAGCATTTTGAAAGGTTTAACCAACAAAAGCACACTTGTGGCTTGGAGAATACAGATGCTGATAAAATGTTTAAATTCATGCAATGATTTGGATCTTCAGGGCTGGTTGATTCACCCTTGCAACCTCGTCTCCAGACAGTGCCATAGGCTTAACTCACCTGACAAGAAGTGTGAGCATTCCTTCAACTCTGTAAAATGTATGCAACTTTGATAGCTTTTGCAAGGCAAAAAATTGCTGTTCAGAGTAACTCCCTTCAGCTACTTTTAAGTCAAGTGAAGTAAGAGTAAATATTTCTCAGCAGGTTGGAATTCCAAGTGCCACTTCTCTTTCTGTCTTTGGAGTCTCTTTATATTTTTGTATGCATATATTTCATGCAGGTTCAAGCTGAGATGTATAGGGGTCAAGGGAAAAGAAGTCTGAAAAAAATCACAAAACATCCTTGATAAATATTCACCAGTATGGAAAATTCCATGAAAGTATGTCTTGGTTTTTTAAAAAGAAATATGTATACATGAAGTGCTAAATCCATATGGAGAACTTTTTGTGTGATGATAAAATAAGGAAAATTTACATTTACCTTGAGATTTTGTTGGTATTTCTAGTATGTAAAATTTCAATAAAAGATAGAAAATTAGTAAGGAATATGTTGATGAATATGGGTTTTTCTGAGAAGGAAATGATATGCTGAATAGATGGGCATTGCACTGTGGTGAAATAAGCCTAGTAGGGAGTTTGGTCTCTGGAGAAGAGCTCCTGTGTCACTGCTCAGTAACAAAGGTTGACTCTGAAAGCAAGGCAGTGGCTGGTGGAGAAGACTACCCCTGTGTCATGCTGCTTTGGACTCCCCAAAAGGAGCCCCTCCAGAGTATGTAAGAACTAATTCTTGCCCTGACCAGGAGTAGATGTAGCCTTGATCTAAATGGGGCAAAGATTTTTCCCCAAGAGTATGGGACTGCATGCTGGAGCATCAGTACCTTTGTGCTTCTCATGTTTTCAGTCCTAATCCACTTTCCAGTGAGGCAGGTGAGACACTCTGCTCCAACTCCATTAGTCAGACCACGAAACTGTTTTCCCACTTTCAATCTCAGAACTGAATCCTTCTTCCAAGGGGCAGGGTCAAAGTGTTGAGTCCAGGCTTGCCAGTCTTTAAACAGGCTCTTTTGCAGTGGCAATGAGCGCAGTGCAGGTATGAGAACTGTCAGATAACTGCAGCTGGATCAGGCTTTTTGCATGTCCTCAGCAAAAAGCTTCTCCTCTGGAATCAACATAATGAAGGTCATGAAAGATGAATTTGTTGTTCCTTGTGCTGGTTTTGCCTCTTCTGCCTTAGAAGGAACCTTCATTATCTCATTATACATGTTCTATTCTTGCTCTTTCAGTTAATGCTTACCTTCTTACAAATCTTTAGGTTTTGTTTTCACTTTTTCTGAAGTCGTCTTATCACCTTGTGTTAACTGATTAACACAGAAAAGGGCTGAATGAATAATTCATTGTGTATGATTAAATCAAAGTATTTACGTTTCCTTTTGTTTCATAAAATGTCTGCAAATATATCAAAGCTTTCTTTCAGCTATTTGTTTTTGCAAAGTTATTTTGCAAATAATTGCAATAAATATTCATTTGTGGGGAAAGTGATACATTATTTGTGCGAGAATTTGACGTGGGTGTCTAACACCATTACAATGCTGGTAGACACAAAGAGGAAGGTTGTTATGGGTTGAGTTGTTTAGGTTTTTTGAGCTCCACTCCAGTAATTTTTGGACACATCTCACTTGAAGAACCAGTGACTGCTCTTGAAATCAGAAGGGAACTAGATTTATGCAGATGATCATGTACTACTTACACTTCAATTTCTATTTTAGAGCTAGAAGGACTAGAAACAAGGTGTTGTATGCTTATCTTCAATATTTGCCTTCCTAAACCCAGATGTTTATCTGAGAGTTGTGTTATTAGGTATGAGCCTTGTAATGTGTATGGAGATGTGCAGACTGGCTTCTCCCCAAGAATACAGTCCTATTGTCTGTCCTGTCATGGATCTCTTGCATTGTGTCTAAAAAAGTTAGAGAAGGAAATGGCATTTGTTATTTGCAATGTTTTGCTCACTCTCTGAAATCCACAGAAAAGTACTTCAGCTCGCGGAAGTAAATTTAAAATGGCAGAAGCTTATTTGGTGGAGAAAAAATTTACTAGCTGTACAGAAAAGGCCTGGAATCTGGGGGCAGTGGATGGGCTCTGAGCACTTCTTTCTCTGTAATGGCTAAACTGATAAGAAAATATTGGTATTTGGTGCTTCCTGTCAGCTGGAGGTGAAAACATCTTGGTTGAGAATTTTCCACTGCAGATTTCAGGTCTTACAGGCACTTAAAAATTATAAATAAATATATATAAAATTATTATTTTTTTAATGTTGCACACAATGTGTGCCTGTGTGTGTGTTTTATTTTCATAGCCATTCCTAAGGAGACAGAGGGAAGATTTGCCCTCTTAAAATAATGGTAAAAATAGCAAATCAGATGGTAGTGGGGGGGAGGAACAGCCTTGAGGAGACTGTTTATGAAGGCTTTCATTCCATCATGTATCTTGGACATAGCTCAAGTGAGGGAGAATCTGCTATGCCAAATCTAAACTTGGCCCTGGAAGAGGCAGATAAGGACCTGTGCCTAGTACAAGGCATGTGAAGAATCATCTTTGGAGACAGGCACAGCTGATGGAATCAGAGATAGTGATAACCTGTGGATCAGGCTATCCATCTTTTTGACAAGCATCAGCTGTTCGTTCCCAGCCTCTGGGTGACTCCTTTATACCAGATGCAGTATTTCAAAAAACAATTGCTAGTGATGTGGATTTAGGAAGGAATAAAATGTAAATTGGAAGTGACCCAAGTTCCGGTTGTGCATGGGTGTCCCATGGGTCAGATGAGAGAGTCTTTTCCCCAGGAATTACAGGCCAGATGACATTTGCAGAAAATGTGGAGGGAAGGGTTATTAGAAATGGGTTTGTCTGAATAGGAGCCGGCCACATAAGAATTAAAATCTGCTAATGCAGCAGGGTCACCATTAGTATCCCCAGAGTGGGCAGCTATCCCTAAACTGATGCTATTAGGTTTCTGGAGATATCAAGAGAAAAAAGATTACAGGGGACAGAGAATCCAAATTTGGCAATCCCTGGAAAATTACCAATGTAGAGGACAAGTACACTTCTTACCACAGGAGTTAAATAGGTGGCCTGTGCTCCCATCCAGCAGGAGCAATCCAGCTGTTTTTCTGATCCAGACGCTTGTACAGCTACACACTGTTTGAAGCTGGACAAGGCAAAAGTAAAAGCAAATAGGATTACTGTGCAGTCAGTGGAAAAATCAGGTGCCTAGAAAGGAGATTCAAAGTCATTCACAAGGGAAAGAAGACATCCACAGTTTTGGACAGGGCTTGCCAGAAGCTTATGCTGATGACAGCTGACAGAAATACACAAGCAGTTGCTTTCACAATTTTTTCCAGGAGCAAGGTCTTTATAAGATTGTGCTGAAATAAGGGACTGCTCAGGTAGACAGATTTCAAGTCATGTTTTTCAGGAACAAGTACCTGATGTCTACCAGGTGCCTACCCTGATTGTCAGGTGAGTTTTTCAACCACATGTGCTCTGTGCTGGTGCATCCATTCTGCTGGCAACATCTATTTACACAATTCAGGGAAAGCCTGAGTATATTTCTGTACTCCACAAAAAGTATTTACCACAGTCCAGAAAGATTTGATCTTTCTGCCACTCTTTCCCTTCTACTTAAATTCATCTACCTGTGACTTTCCCTCTAAGATGACTTTTTAGAAGTGTTAAATTTGTGCAAGCTGCTGCAGGGACAGTGGCAAGAGACTTCTACAGTCAGCAAGAAGACCTGTGGCAGAGCTGAGCAAGGCAGTAGGCAGCTATGCTGGTGGGAGTTTGTTACAAACCACCCAACCAGCATGAAGAGGCAGATGAAGTACTCCGTAAGTGCCTGGGTGTTGTTTTATGATTGCCAGCTCTTGTTTTTGAACTTGGTGGATGTCTGCTGGAAACTCAACACAGCAGAGAGGAAGCAGCCTAGGAAGTTCCTGGAATGTGTGGAAGAGAACTTCCCAACATGAGTAAATGAGCCCTCCAGGGATGGTGCCCTGCTGGACCTGCTGTTCATGAACAGAGTAAGGCTGGTGGGAGCTGTAGTAGTTTTATAAATACATCAACAACAGAAGGAGAGCCAAAGAAAAAAATCCATCCTTTATGGAGACCTTGATGTGAATCCAGTCCAACTTCCAATGGCAGCCAAGCACAACTCCTACAGTAATGGCAGAGGCACAAGGCAATTGAGCTGCCAGACCACTCAAAATCACAAATCCCTTCCCTCTGTGTTTGGTCTGGAAGGACAATAAGCAAATTTAAAGATAACAAAGATTCAAAATTATATGGGAAGATTAACAGATGACTTTTCTCTGTAATATTCTCAGCAAATCTACTACAACTTTTAAAGTATGTTAAAAAGGAGAAGAGGAAAGTCTGGTGTTAACATAATATAATCAACTGATGGCAGTCATTGCTGTGGGAGAACTATGAGCCCTGAATTTTAATGGATTTGAAAAAGAGAAGTGGGCATATTTAAAGGGATGAGAAGATTAAAAGATTTAAAACAGAACCACAGAGAGTTCACTCAGCAGGGTGAAGATGAAATCTAAGCACAAATTGACAGAAACTGGCAGATGTTTCTTTTTGGGTGAATCTTTCTGTAACTGTCCACAAGGATTTCTTTTCCCTTTCCTCTGAAGCTTTAAAGCATGATTCCTGTCAAAGAGAGCAGAAGTAGCATTGCTGTAAAAAAGAGTTTGATGCTTGAAAATAACACTTTGTAGTGAGCATTGGAAAACAAAAGTTCTCAGCCATGGAGGGTAACTGGTGGTTGGTGTTAAAAGAATAAAGTACAACTTTTACCTTTTATCCAAAGGAGCTACTTAAAGCTTCTGTTAGAAGGATTAGGCCTTTTCTTCTCCATCAGTGTTTGTTCTCATCTTGTACATCAGTCTTCTAGCAACACAGGACTAGAGCTGTCCATTTGAGTCAACTGAGTCCACTCTGGTGTGGGAGATGAGGGCTTGTGGTTTGGAGGAGTAGCTTTCAAACTCCAGCACCTTGACCCAGAATATTTCAGGATGATAAGTGCACTATTTTTTAAGAGGAGGGATTAGGGAGAACCAGGTGAAGACACTTCCCAGAGTATCAAGTGGTTCACGTCAGAATATGACAAGGAAAATGAATAGTTATAAACTTTCCTCATGTGAGGTGGTGTGTGTGTCTCCATTTATACGTATACATAAATACACCTGTGAACTGAGCTGTAGTTCTGAAAAGACCAGGCTAAATGGCCTTATGAATTGTCAGGTGCAAAGCTAAATAACACAGATTCTTTCCTTTCATTTGATTTTAGCATGGGAATAGCTGGTTTGAAACCCACAAGCTGTTTTACATCCAGAAGAGTATTAAGAGAGAAGTTTTGATATAAAATCATTATCTTCCCTCTTCTAAATCCAAATACTAATTTCAACCTTGCTGTGAGCCTACAATATTAAGGCTATCATAGCTATGGCAACAGAAAGCAACATTAAATGGAATACATATCCACTGCACAAGATTGTTTTTTTTTGTTTTGTTTTGTTTTTTTCTTCGTTTGGGCAGTAGGCGCACATTTCAGCAGCCATGACATACAAATCAAAGAGCTTCCAGTTCTTCAAACTGCTGAGTTATTTTGCCACATATACTCTCATATCAGTTAATATTTTGCGTATCCGTGTAATTAATTTCACTGCAGGATCGTTTGTTAATCCACAGACACAAATGAAAACACAAATGAACATTTCAGCACGGATTTTACAATGCCCCATTTACATTTCAGGATTAAGCTCATGATAAAAACTTTTGTGTAGTTATAATTGAGCTGATTTTTCCTAAAATAAGGAGATAAACATCTATGTAAATAGCCTTAAAAAGATACTGTCTTTAGGAAAAGAGCACTTCAAATGAACTGCTTAAAGTATCTTTTATGCTTTGCATGATAATTGTAATGCAAAATAATAAACAGCACAGGGCACCAAATGCAGCACTTCAAGGTTGGAGGATGATATTGTGCAATTTATGTAAAGATTATTAGGCATTTAAAAGCAACCAATATCACCTTAAAAACCTTCCAATTAAAATAAATAAATTACAAAAGAGAGAGAGTGAGAGTGAAGGGTGTGTGCAAAGTAAGATTATTGAAATAAGTTTCCATTTGCTTTATTTTCCTGAGGGTATGTGTCTGTAGCGATCTGCCTGACTCCACAGCATCTGAGTACACTGTGAAATTAATTGCTGGGGACACTGCAGTGCACCACAATTCTGTAGGCCATGGGTGACATTTCAGGCGTGGATGTACTTTGTTTCTTTTTTTGTACATGTGTAGGTTAGTTTTAACTGGAAAAGATGATGTGGCATAGAGGAAAACTTATGGTAGCCAAAGACCTTATTGCTTTGATTGCTTATTCTTGTTTCCATAGAGGAATATGTGAGAGAAAATGGTATCAAAACAACTGTCTTTATGCAGATATAATTGTATCCCTCCTAACGAGACCTTTATATCAGAAAAAGCTCTAAAACATTGCACCTTAATTCCACACTATTCTGTCAGCAAAAAGTTGTATTCTGTAGTGTAACATTTATGTATGTTTATAAATGGTTAAGAAAGGGCTAACATAGTCAGACATCATTAGCATGGGCAGAAACTACTGGGAGGTGTTAAATATTGGCTCCTTATGGCTGTGATTTACAGCAATTGTCCTGCTGGAACCAGCAATTATCCAGCAATTGATTATTAAAACACCCTTTAGCGAATTATTTATGAGGATGTAAATTGCACCAGAAGTTGTTCGGAGGAGTTTCGCATAGATACATAAATATTTTACTGCAGACAATTGAAAAGGAATTTTCAGCAGGTGAAAGCATTGCTTTTAATGGTAGAAATGTGTTTGGATAGGTCAGGTATGTTAGCAGAAAAACAATGAGTGTTTCATCTGAAGGAATGAATCTCTTGTGTCCCACAGTTGTAGTTGCATAGAGCAGCAGTGGGGAGGTGAGATAATCAAAACCAGAAATCTTTGCAGTGCTTAGTGTATCCTTAGCCATTAGCAAAGAGGTTAGATGGAATTGAAAATGTATCTCTGAGCTTTGCATGGGCTCTTGATTCTATGATTCTTGGCATTGGAGGGAATATTCCCCTTTCCCCTCTGCCTGGCCATTTTCTTGTGCAAATATTTTTTAAAAAAGGATCTTGTGATGAGTCCCACCTGTGATGTACTCCCAGCTGAACAAAAGACTTGATAGGAGCATTCGTTGTTCTGAAAAGGCACTTCATCCTGCAAACTCTATCTTCATGTGTGCTTGGACTATCACAGCCATAACTAATTTGCAGTTAATACCATTTAACTAACTCTACAGGGGCAAGTGGAGTGTTCAACTAAGTTACTACAGGTATTTTTTTTACCATGGGCATGCTCAGCATGAGTTTTTTGTACCTATTCCTTGCTATTTTCATGTTGGCTCAGTCCAGCAGTAACAACGTGACACTTGACTTTGTATTATAGTTGTAGGAGGGAGAGTAAAGGTAACCCCCATAAATTCAAATATACTTCAACCATTTTTGACACAACTTGTAAAAATTAAAAATTGGTTGTACTTTTAACAGCAATTTTGTCAGTAATATCCTAAGCAGTAAGCCTCTCATATTCTAAAAGCACGGATTACCTGAAGTGACTGAAAGAGGCTTCAAAGAATCTGTAATTAAAATCAGAAATATGTACCGTGCATTTTAAAATCCTGAGCTCTATTTGAGAGATTATTTTCTTTATATAGTACTTAAGAGCACATTCAAATATATTGATACCATTATTGTCTTATTTAATGACCATTCCTGCTTGGAGACAGGCCCGTGTTTGGCTGAGGCTTGCCTGTGGGACTATAGGCATTGTGCTGTCCCAAGAGTAAAGCTGACAAAGAAGTGTGTCTTGGACCCAATGCTGTTCCATTCTGCTCTCTCAGGCCAAAAAAAAACCAAACAAAAAACAAACATAAAAGAGGTGCAGTTTACTTCTCCCTGCCTGTCTACCGCTCCCCTGGCAAGCATGGCCGGAGCAAATTCCTCTTAGTCCCCATTCATGTGCAAAGGCACAAAAGGAGAGAAGAATATCTGCATTTTCCATTGCAACCCATACAATATCTGGGTAGGCAGTGTGGCTAGACAGGGATTTGGGGAATTGTTCTTGTGTGTGGGTCTGACCATTTCCGAGGGTGGGGAGAGGGAGGGAGAGGGAGGGAGGGCGGCAGGGAGAGAGAGAGAGAGAGAGAGAGAGGGGGAAGATCTTTAGGTGTATCACAACAAACTTCATCTGGAGAACTGGCCAAAATAACTTTTATTTGCTTATTCTTTTAACTCTTTCTCTGCTAGTCTGATGTTTACTCTTATTCTATTATTAGTGTTAATTTTGTGGACATGTCTTACCATGACTAACATTACAGCAAGAAAAGGCATGAGACTGAGTCTTCCTTCTGTCATCCACTGTTTATTGTTAAATAAACAATATTTTACTGCTTATTTATTAAAAATGGAATTAGAATTTTCTTTCCCTTCCCCTTCTATTGTTGCACATAGTATCAGTAATGAGAAAGATGTGACTTTTTTCTTGGCAAGCTGACTTGTTAAAAGTCAAGTGATACTTCTCATTGTGAAGACAGATTTTTAATTTAAATTTAATTTTTAAAAAATTATTTAAGTAAAACTAATCTTCAGGCCTCTTCATCATCTGTTCTCAGTGAGCTTTTAGACGTCCCCCCTTTGACTTTGAATGTGAAAGGTCTGAAAGCAAAATGGATTCTCTCTTAAACAGTTATCACTGTGTGGTTTAAAATACAGATTAGACCAGAGAAAAGGTAGTTTTGCTGGCCTGATAGAGAAATAATTCTCCTTTGTCCTTAGTATTAAAGTCCAGAGCTGGATCCTACAGGTCTATTAAAAATAAAGAGTAAAGGTGAATTCTCTTCTTTTTTTCCCCTCTTACTGTGAGCAATGGTGAGATAATTCCTTATTGCTGGATTTGCTTGCTGGAGGTAGAAGGGAAGGCTATGTAAAGACAGTGGTGAGAAAGAAGATTTGGATTTAAATATTCATGTTTTGGGGGCTATTCAATGACATTAGGAATAAATTACCAGCTAAGGACACACTCGATTGATTCTGTCCGAATTTGTTTTATAATAATTTCACATAATTTCATTTATTCTTTCCTTTAACATCCATTAGAGGAAAAGAGAAAAAAATATACAGCATATGAAAAGAACACAGGGAAGTTTTTAATATAATGTTAATAATAGTTGATATTTAATTGAGATAGTATCTTTAATCTTTTCTTCTTTTCCCCACCAGTGTTTCATCTCTATACTTATTATGTTGTTTTCAGTACAGAATTATCACCCACTGGTTTTCAATTACAGCGATGCCCATATTGATTCTCCCTTTGATTTTAACTCGAAGCTGAAAATTTACTCACTTAGCCAATAAAAGTAGATGATGTGCTTAGTTTTGGGTTCCTTTTTAAAAATAATAAACAAATAAAGGAGAAGAATGAGAAGCTTATAATGATTCTGAGTTACAGCAAATTCATATGGAAATGCATTTTAAATCATTAGAACTCAGAACAGCGTTACAAATTTATATTTATCTCTTCATGTTGAAGTGGTCCCTAAGGACATAAAACCTATGTCTGTAATTCTAAGTTGCATTTGTCTGTTAGTTCTTGGGCACTGAGATGCCCTGGCAGATAATGGATTCTGTCTGCACTTCTCTTGGCTTCCAAAAATAAGGTTTCTGTATGCAAAATGCTCGTTGGGAATAGTCCATGTCCATGCTAGCTCACAGACCGTGGCCAGGAATTGTCTGGGGGCTGCCAGCTGGCATGGGCCAAAATCGCCACTCTTTTGGATTAACAGTAGAGATGGTCACATTCCCAGGCTTTAAGGAAGTTCCCAAGCATTGCTAAATTTGCTAACAGACATGTAGCCAGAGAGCATTGTCCCATCGAGAAGTTACATCACTTCTCCAAACTCTTCTGTGCCTACCTGCCTGCTCAATACACAAAGAGTCCCACAGTGCAATGAAAACAAATTACAAGTTCAAACAGTGCAAGGTTTGACTTTCCAGAGAGGCAAAAGTCATAGATTGTCATGGTATGGTTGTGGTGGCTGTGTGCAGATGTGAATCAGTCATTATTGATGCTTAGAAAGTATGAATTCAGGAGCAGAAGCTGAACATCACCTTTCCTACATGGTACATGGAAGGATTCAGTTCTGCATCAATTGCTGTCAAGGGAACTCTTTTAATTTCTGTTGGAGCAGACTGAGAGCTAGCTATAGGGAAAAATCACACAGAGCCATCAATTTTACATACACAGCCCAAAATAGAAATAATAAAGGGTCAAAGTTACCAAACTGCAAAAATTAAGATTTTTCAGAACCTTTGTCCTAAATATCACAAGTAAGTTATCTCAAATACTTTTGACAGAATAAGTGATCTGTAAGGAAATCCACACAGGTGCACACATTAAAGTATTGGTAAGTATGTGTGTAGGTGGGCTTTCTCCAGAGGGGGAGGAAGGAAGTCTCTCAACTTCAGGAAGGTGCTGAATATCTATAGAAGAGAATTGCTTTAATTAACATTAGCCCCATTGATCTGGCATGATATTCCCAGCTGCATTCAACTACCTACGTAGACACAGTATAAAAACAGACTGACCAGGAAACACTGAAAAGACAGATCACATAGGCTTATGTGCTGTTGGTTAGTTTGCCACATGTAATCTCTCTTTTTCTTTGACCATGTTCAATATTCTTGGCCATGTTTTATTGTAATTCTAACTTTTAGATTTAGGACTGCTAATCTGTGATGATAATTAGAAATACAGTAATTTCACGAATACAAGCCGCACCAATTTGACCAAAATTTTGGTGGAAACCCGGAAGTGCGGCCAATATTCCGGGGCGGCTAATACATTAACAAAATTCTAAAAGCTGCCAACACGGAAGTGAGAGCCCGCGGCAGCCCCAAGCCAAGCTGGAGCCCGGCCGGCCCCGGCAGAGGTGGGAAAGCCTGGCAGAGGCGGGGCCAGCAGTGTTGGGGGCGGGCGGCAGAGCCTGAGCCAACAGGGCGGGGCAGGGGGGCGGCAGAGCCGGGCCAGCAGTGTGGGGGAGCCCGGCGGTGCGGGGGCCTGCAGTGCCGGCCAGGGCGAGGAAACGCGGCGGCGGTGCAGATGGGAGGGGGCGGCCGGCGAGCCTGGCAGGGGCGGCAGCGGCTGGCCCGCCGGCAGGGCGAGTACGTGAACGCAGCGGCGAGGTGGCCGGCATGCCTGCCAGCGGCGGCAGCGGCTGGCCCGCCGGCAGGGCAACTAAACGCAGCGGCGGGGCGGTGCTGACGGGAGAGGGGGGCCAGTGAGCCCGGCGGCGGCTGCAGCACCACCCGGCCGGCCCCGTCAACAACCATGAGCGGGCCGAGCCTTCCTGGCCCCGCCCCGAGCCAGTAAACCCCGCTATGCCGCGATCCTGTTACTAATTGGCCAATTTGTGAAAGCTGCGCACGGATTCTCGTGACGAACGAAAGTGCGGCTAATATTCGGGGTGCGGCTTATCTATTGACAAAGACAGCAACATTGTCGAGGCACCGGAAGTGCGGCTTATAATCCGTGCGGCTTGTATTCGTGAAACTACTGTATTTGATTTTCAGACATGTTCTTCTAATCCTGAAAAGTCCCTCGCCCAAGAGGACTATTTTTTAGAGCAAAGCCACCATGAAACTTTTGGTTCCATCCAGGTTCTAGGCCTCTGTCCTGCCTCATTCCCTGGTTGTCCCCTCTTAGCTCCAGAAAGACAGTCCTCCTTTCTCAGAGGCCCAACTGTATCTGCCCCATTCAACATCTGACTCTTCTGCTTAGAATCACATACTTTAACAAAGTTGTTTCTCTGCTAGTCACTGCACAGACTTCTTTTTACATATCTAATTTGTCCACTTTTTATGCATTGTAGCAACATTGCCTGTCTTAGGAAATTTTCCAGGAAGCACGTCTACTTACTCATTTGTAAAATGCCAGTATGGTGGGCTGTAATTTGCCAGTTCATTTCTCCCCCAAAAATACGTTAATTGAGTTGATAGTAGCAGAATTTATAGTTTTATACAGGCTGTATTTACATGCTAAGGAAATATTTTAGCATTAGGATGGGTTAAATGAGTCATAACTGATTATAGTGGAATCCCTGTGTGGGCAGTGATAAGAAGCCAAGACTTCTCTTTCCTTTCTTTCTGGGATGTCTGCCCTGCTTAAGAAGATGCCTATCTTACATTCTTTTTCTTTAGCACTTTGCATCACACAGGGCAGGGACCTCTGAAGGATTTATGAAACTGCCGAAGACAAAAATTTTCTGCAGTGGCTCATCATCACTGATGATACTGTTTTACTACCTTTTCTGTTTGGGGCAGACCTGTTAATGAGGGCTTCAATCTTGCTGGTCCTGTGTATCATACATATTCTAATTTTAATTTTTCATCTGCCAATTATTTATGGGGTTTTTTTGGGTTCTTTTTTTTTTGTTTTTTTTTTGTTTTTTTTTTTTTGTTCCTTTTTTCTTTTCTTTTCTTTTCTTTTCTTTTTTAATTTTAGGGTTGGACTAGTAGGTCTGTGGCTCTTTCCAAACCTTCATAGAGGCTCTTCTACCACACCCACTCCCCTCTACCCCTATAATACTTAAACATTTCTTCAGACTGTAGCACCCTCTGTACCATCAAAAAGTTGTTGTTTCCTGTGAAATACCTTAGGTGCCAAACACAACCTCAGTGCAGCCTGTGGAAATGGAGTCTCCCAAAGGGGATGCTGTGCATAAAAGTGGGCTCTGTTTTCCAAGGCACCTGCCAGAACCTTGCTGACATTTTCAGCATAGAAAAATATTTGGCACTGGAAAGCTGTTCATAAACTTTCACCCTTGTAGGTAGTAAAAAAATGTTCCCTTTTAAAAAACATATTTATATAATTTTGGGCCTACACACATGTGAAAGGCTTCATTTTTTCCCTCACTGTGGACTTCAGGGAATTTACCTCCTTGGTTCTTCCTATTTCCTCTATCATTCCATACTGTGAACACTTCCAGCTCTTCATTTTAGTCTCAGTCTTTCCCAGCATCCTGAGTTTCAGGATGGTTCATTGCTTTTACTCTTTCTTCCAGGAATTAGGTCTGACTCCAGCATCTATTTTATATTTTTAGGTTCCTCTAACAAGTGCACCTTGTTGAATACTTAGTATGTTTGGATTTAACACCTCCTCCCTTAGCAGTATGGCAAGTTATTTCTCTTCCACCTTCTTCTCCCATAAAAATGATTAGGACACGATTGTACCTGCAAGCTCTGAGGTGTGCCTCTTTCTGTCTTTCCACCAGCTGGCTTTTCCATCTCATGATGTGCAATTGGCTTATATTTCAGTGTAAAATTACTGAGCAACCCATTTGCTTGTGTGTTGAGATTTTAGCAAAGAGTAAGTTGGTGTTATAACTATTGTTCATAAGAAGAATTTACAAGACCAGCTGGCCCTGTGTATCACCTTTGGGTCCTGCACAGTGTGCTGACTTTGGCAAAAGTGGTGGTGCATCATTCATTCACAACAGCAAAGAACAATCCTTTGTAGTTGCAAATGCCAGGCAGTGTCTTAACTTGTGGCAGTAGCTCTGAAGTTTTCAGCTGTATGTGGCATTGTCCTTCCCCAGTCATCACCTTGTTTCCTTTTTTCTTTTGAATCCCAGCCAAGAGCTTTGTAATGTCTTTCTATCCAGGTCTCCTCTTCCAGTACTGTGGCTTTTCCATAAAGACGTACTGAATAGGTCATATGATTATTATCTGGAGAGTATGTTGGTGGTGGCTGAGTCTTCTATAAATTCTGGATTATTTATAGACTCATCTGTTACTTCTCCTGTTTTGTACCTTGTTCTAATACACAGAATCACAGAATGGTTTGGGTTGGAACGGAACTTAAAGCTCATCTTGTTGCAGGGCCCCTGCCGTGGGCAGGGGCACCTTCCACCAGACCAGATTTCTCAGACCCCCATCCAGCCTGGCCTTGGACACTTCCAGGAAAGGGGCATCCACAGCTTCTCTGAGCAACTTGTCCCTGTGTCTCACCACCCTCACACAAAAGACTTTTTTTCTATTATCTAATCTAAACCTACTCTCAGTTTGAAGATATTCCCCCTTGTACATTTGTAGGTGGAAGTAAAATACGATATTGAAATTCCCCTAATGCACTGTTTTTCACAAGCAGGAATTACCAGATTTAAACAGTAATTTCATGATTATAAGCTGCACCTGATTATAAACGGCACTTCTGGCTGTCGGCAAATTTTCGTTCTTTGTCCATATATAAGCCGCACCTGATTATAATCCGCACTTGCATTCGCAGCGAGGATCCGCGTGCAACTTTCACAGAGTTGCCAATTAGTAAAAGAATTGCTGGATCGTGGGGTTTACTGGCTCGGCTCGGGGCCGTGCGGGCTTGGCTCGGCGCTGCTGCGAGGCTGCTCCCCCTCGTGGTTTGGCTCGGGGCTGCTGTGGCTGCGACTGACACTTCCGTGTTGGCTCAGGGTGGCTGTGGCTTGGGGCTGCCACAAAGTGGAGCTGCCGCGGAGCGGCCGCGGCTTGGGGTGGCCGCGGCTTGGGGTTGCCATGGCTACGGGCTCAGGGATGCCGCGGCTTGCGGCTCATGGATGCTGCGGCTCGGGGCTGCTGCAACTTGGGGCTGCCGCGGGGTGGCTGCAGCTCAGGGTGGCCACGGCTCCTGCACGGCTGCCATGGTGCAGCTGCGGCTTGCACTTCTGTGTTGGCTCGGGGTGGCCGCGGCTCGCAGCTTGGGGCTCCTGTGGCCACTTGCTCCTACCCTCCTCGCGCGGCTCCTGCCGGCCAGAGCTGCCCGCGGCCACCTGCTCCTACCTGCCCTCACGGCTCGGCTCACGGCTCGCACTTCCGGGTTGGCAAATTTCTGACTTTTGTCCATATATTGGCTGCTTTGGATTACAAGCCGCACTTCCAGGTTGCGCCCAAAATTTTAGTCAAAAGGGTGCGGCCTATAATCGTGAAATTACTGTAATCTTGAACAGGTTTGTTTTGTTTTGTTTTGTTTTGTTTTGTTTTTTAATGTATTTGCTTGGTGATTGCAATAGATATCATACAGGAAGAAACTCTGATAAAGACCTTCATTGTCTTTTATTTTCCTGGGCAGTTTCAACAAAAGAGATTTTTTCATCTTGTTATTTAGTAGTTGATCAGAGCCCTTGACTGATGAATTCCCATTGCCTATCATTATGTAACCTGAGTCTTCTACAGCACAAAATGCAGCCTATGTTAACGAATTCACTGAGTTACAAATGGGAAGAAGATACTAGCAAAGTTTTGAACTGTGCTGTCAGGACATGCTCCTTCACTTTATTTTATTAAAATAAAAATACAGATAGGATTTAACTAGCTGCTTCTGAGGGAAAATATAGGCTACATTCCAAAGAGAAATATATATGTATATATAAATATATGTGTTATGGTCATGGGTAAGCTAATACGCAGTTGCTTCAGTGCATCATAATTGGAGACTAAAGTGAGTCACCTTGAGAACTTACTTGGGTATTTCCCAAAATACATCTTCAAAATAATTTTGGATAGTGTGCTCTTGAATATGTGTGTGGAAACAGTGCTGAAAAAATACAAGTTGTTTTTTAAAGGGTTTGGGTATTTGTCTAGAAGACACAAATTGGAAGCCAAATCTGAAGTGAAACTGACACAGTCATCAAACAAAATGAAATTGTCTTTTAAAGAGGGAGCTGGAAAATGGATGTGGAAAGGGATTATTTAGAGAAGAAATCCCACTCCATAGACTTGATTAGAGATAAGCTGTGGTTTAAATAAGTGAGATGAACTAGCTTTAATTATAATATAATTTTTTAAGAAATTATTAGTAAACTATTTCACAAACTGGCCTTTTTTTTTTTTTTTTGGTAGAAAACAAAAGTAGTTCCTTCAAAATGGTGCAGGGAAAAGTGTAGGATTCCTGGCAGGTAAGACTCATTTAAAGGAAACACTTTCTTTTTTTCCCCATGATCTTCTAAATTCCCCTCTGTACTCAGACTGTTCTTTTTACACTGTTACATTCTTCAGAAGCAAAACTTCTCTGATGAGTTGTGCATGGACATTGCTGAAAAATGTCTCTGTGCAGAAAATTTCCTGAAAATGACAGTGGTGTTCACCACAACAACCTCATGTAATCAAAGTCCCAGGGTACCACATGTACTGATCAAGGAAGCTGCTGCAGCTCTAGCTAAGGAGACGGCTCTTTTCATGAAGTTATAACAGGTCTTGTTTTTATGCAGGAGGTCCTCAGCTTGTTCCCTCATCTTTCAAGCTCGTGGTAGCTAACATACTTGTGCTGAAGATATTTTATCTCTGGAATAAATATACCACAAATGAAGCAAGCAAGGAGGAGAGCTCATGGCAAGAGACATACCCAGTAAGTGCAGTCAGTAGAAGTTTTTTGAAGTTGCTTAAGCGGCTTTAAAATAATCCCTATACCAAACCCAAACCCTACCTCCTACCCTTCTATTTGCTGGTGTTTTTAATACTTCAAAAGCTTCACAGATGTCTTGTCCACTTCTTGAGAAACTTCAAACAGTTTTGGATTTGTCAGGTTTAAACCCCTATTTACTCTTCAATCATCTTGAACCTAACACAGTTTTTGGTCCCTGATCTCTGCCACAATCTGAATTTGCAGCATTTTTATGTGATCACTTCAGTACTGCAATAGAGGTTCTTCCGTCCAGCTCTCTAATTGCCTTCACAGCCCAGCAAATCTAAGTGGTAGTTGGTATCCAAAGTCCACAAGAAGAAACTATTTCACAATGTCCATAAAAGAGTGGTAAATTTTTGTTACGAAGCTAACAGCAGAAGCAACAGAGCAATACATTTACATCAGTTAATTTAGTGATATTTTCTGCAAGACACTAAAATAGTTCTGGAATAGCAAACCTGTATAACTTTTCTAGGCATTGATTTTGACTGCTTGGATGGTAGCAAGTGCAGGTTGTCAAGATTTAAACTGTGTTTTGTCAGTGTTCTTCTGTTGCAATTTCTGAAATATCCAAAGGTAAGAAGCTGTCATTGTTTTTAGGACCTGCAGAGTGTAAGACAGTGAATTTGCCAGCCCTTGCTGGAAAATTTCAGTGGATGCTGTGTTGTGTTTTTCCAAGATCCTTAACAGATTAACAAATGAGATTTTCTTTGTGGAAGAATTATACCAGTGTGGGGAATCCCTGGACCTCAAACACTTAAAATAGGGTGTCTGTGAATGAACAAAGGGCTAGAATAGGTGCATGAAAATTTGGCCGTGAAGAGTGGACAGCACAATGGTGCTTTGTAGGAAGCACCAAAATACTTGAAGATATGAATCCTGATGCATTCCAAAGCAAATGCAGAAATCACGCTGGTGATGGATGTTTATGCACAACTCTCTGTGCAGACATACAAAAATGATGTAGCATTAGGGTTCACAAGCATAAGCCTAGGAAATTTCTGCAATAAAATCCAAGCCAGACAACAAAGAAGAACTATGATACATTGACTGCCTTGCTGTCTTTGAGCCAAGTTAGGTATTTGCATGTTTACAAGCACTGAAACCTCGTGGTGTCTGACTTCAGTTTGGGTGACTGGGAAGCAGATCCCTCGCATGCAAAAGCAGCAGGTCTTCACTGAGAGATCATTTGCCTGGCATGGAATTCCAGAGACTGTAATTACAGATAATGTAACTCAATTTTCCTGTCAGGGATCTGCTATTTGTAGTACCAGCAGAACCGGAGTGTGTCACATCCCTGCCACGCTCCAGCCAAAGCAGAGGCAGCTGTCAGGGTTGCCAAGCATCCTGAGGTAAAAGGGATACAGAGAAGGTATTTCTGTACATTATTTGGTGATCAGCAAGCCTGCAGGATCATTCTGTGCCACACCATGCATGGATACTGTGGTGCACAAATGCTGTAACTCAGTCGAGGTAGAAAAGCACTCCATCTGCTGTGGCCTAATTTGTAACATAAAACTGTAAAACCCCAACTAGATATCCCTCCTCCAGTGAAAAGGTCTGCTGTGCTCAATATGCTATGTCCAATACAGCAGCAGCAGCAGCAGCAAAGAACTTACTTGAGTAAGAGTGGACATAATTTATAGTTATAGTCAGGCTCTCAGAATTAAAACTACACACAAACTCAAACCAAGGCTGTTACATTTAAGGATGTTGTGTTTGTCCTAATTTTTGCATCTTGCAAATTAGGCCGTTGGCTTTTTCTTCCATTTGGAGTAAAATACTTCCTTCTTGCAACAAGGGCCTAGAAGAAAAGGCAAAGTATGAAATTCTGGTGAGGTACGAACTTTCAATGCCCAGGACTAAGTAAGATGTCATCATTAAAGCAAGCACAAATGACAATAAGATTTTCTGTTTTAAAAGCTAGCGTCAAGACACCTGCTGTTACTGAATAACATGTTAAAGATTTTTTCACCAAATAGAGGTCACCCTTTCTCTTCAATTGACTCTTTGTAAAAGCAAAATTGGCTCGACTCAATCAAGACTTGCTTTTCTCCCATCTATGCATTAAGGAATTTAATATATCTGTGGAAATGAATGACATTTCCTCAGTTTCCAGAAATCCAATGGTCCTTTTAGTTTGATTCAGGTTAGAGTAACCAGTTCTTGAATCTACATTTGAGTATGCTTAGTGCTTCGACACTTCAGCTATCCATCATGGAGTTATTTAAGGCAGAGACATCTTCACCCGCAGCCACCTGGAAAGAGAATCTCCACTTTCCTATTCTTGTCTTCCGTCATACCCAGCAATTTTATTCTGAATGAAGATTAAAATCAATTTAGAGGAACCTGGGAATTATGTTTCAACACATGCAGGTGCAATGGCACTGAAATAGAACTAATAATGCTGTGACAAGTGCCTTATAATTTCTAGAGATGTCACAGTTCATTTGATATCATTCATACACCATGTCCTAGTAACACAGAAAGAAGCAGTGACCAGGATGTAGAAGTTGCTGCATGCTGTGGGCAGTAAAAATTGGGACAGATTAATCAGAGAATCTGAACAATTCAGGTCACAAAGACTTGTAAAGGTTGTTTAACCTGACCTTCTGCAAGGCCATCTTGATCAATATTTCAGGGCTGTATTTAAGTTTAGAAAATCTCCTGCAACTCCTCTGCACTTTTCCCAGTTCTGCACCAGCCTTAGAAGGAGATTATTTTTTTTCTCATTTGGTCCAGTTAGAATTTCCTTGCAAGCAATTTGTTTTTCATTGCTTCTATGACTTTTTCTGTGCATCTCTGGGATGAGTCTGGCTCTCTTCTCTTTATAAGCTCCCTGCAGGATTCCCAAAGCTATCTCTTCTTGGTGCTGAACCTCAACATTTCTTTGTAGGGCAGGTGCTGCAGCCCCTGACTGTCGCAGTGGCTCTCTGCTGATACTTTTCCTGTTTGTTGGTACTCAAAACTACTTTCACAAATACCAAGCAGAGAGGAATGACCACCTCCTTTGACTGGCTGTCTGCAGCCTTGCTGCTCATGATGTGGTTGCCCAGTGTTGGCAATTGATTCAGGTTGCCCTCCTGCTGGGCTGTGAAGCCTGGGAGGCCAATATGGATAAACACCAGGTCTATGGAGGCAAGGAGGTGAAAAGAATTGTTCTTGTGGGAAATCATGAGCAGCGTTTCTCAGCCAGGAAATTGACCATTGTGCAAGACTTGGAGGATAAAAATGGAAGTGACATACACAGAAAGAAATGAGTGAGGACCAGCAAGAGCTCTTTAGGCTAACACACAGAAAGATTTACAAACAGCAATCTCTTTTTCCCAAATATCTCCAGGCAAGGATCTGAATGCTTAAGATATATTTAAGAGCTATGTATGTTGGGTTTGCAAAAATATCTGTGGATTTTGGTTGGAATTGTTTTGGGTTTTAAAAAATTTATTTCCTGCCTCACACCCATATATGACTTGTCCATAATGAGGGGTTTATATTCCTGATCAATGATATAAATATATAATTTTCACAAAACATACGTCAAGTGTAGGTCAATCATGTTTCGACCACTGCCCATGCACATTGATTGTCTGGAGTAGCTATTGCCCAGCAAGTCTTAGCAGCTCAGTCTGGAAAACAGTACATCACTGCTCAAAGCTGTAGTCTCCTCCTTAAATCAGGAGAAAAGGGATTGCAGCTTTTACTAGCAAGATGGATTAAAGTTAATCCTCAAGCTAAAAGAAAACTCATATATATATATATATATATTTATCTTCTTCTAGCAGTGTTTACAGCTTTCAAAAAGCTTTGAGTTCTCTGAGAAGATGCCATAAGTAGAGATATATAGGAAGGTTATACAAATAGCCTAGCTTATTCACAGTGACATCATACTATAAAATTGAATATATCACTGTACTATTTTTAATTTTTCCTCTTTAGAAATATCTGTCTCCATTTTGCAGTATTTGTGCTTTGAAATTAATGACATAAGTAAAATAATTGGATGAGATATTACTAGACATAGTTCGTGCTTCACTTTATGAATATAGAAACCAGTAGGTCTGTGTCCCTTGGAAGAAAGCAGAGAAAGCACTGGCATTGTGAATATATAGTAGCATTGAGTCGAATGTGAGGACTTTTTAATGGACTGAAGTAGGAAAAATTTTGCAATCTTTAGTCACACCTGTTAGTCTTAAAAAATTAAAAGTGCACGTGCATTGCATTACAATGTACTTATTTTTAAAGACAGCCTTCCTGGAGTAGCTTACTTAGTATTGGGATACTACTTGGATCCTTTGCCTGAGATAAAGATTTATTTGTCAAGATTTGTCCAAATGCAGTTGGAAGATGGCACTTTCCTCAGCACACCACCTCTGAATTTATTAGCAGTTGTGCCTGGATTCACCTATAAGACCTCGCACTGGAAAATAAAAAGTGAGTGATCCTAGCTCTGCCTTTGAGATTGGGTGTATGAATCAGGAAAACTTGTCCACTGAAACAGTGCAGGCTGTTGTAAATCATGGTGGTGTGCAGTGGATTGAGGGCTCAACCACACCCACAGGGAGGGGATTCTGCCCCTCTGCCCTGCTCTGCTCAGACCCCACCTGCAGAGCTGCCTCCAGCCCTGGGGTCCCAGCACAGCAAGGACATGGAGCTGCTGGAGACAGTCCAGAGGAGGCACCAAGGTGATCAGGGGGATGGAGCACCTCTGCTGTGAGGAAAGGCTGGGACAATTGGGATTGCTCTGCCTGGAGGGGAAAAGCTTTGGGGTGTCTACATTGTGACTTTCAAGTACCTGAAAAGAGCTTACAAGAAAGATGAATAAAGACCCTTTACAAGGGTCTGGAGTGACAGGACCATGGGAATGGCTTCAGACTTAGACAGTGGGTTTAAATTAGATATTAGGGAGAAATTCTTTACTGTGATGATGGTGAGGCCCTAGCACAGAGAAGATACAGCTGCCCCATCCCTGGAAATGTCCAAGGCCAAGCTGGATGGAGATCTGAGCAACCTGGTGTGGTGGAAGGTGTCCCTGCCCATGGCAGGGGTTGGAATGAGATGGTTTTTAAGGTCTTCTTGAACCTAGGCCATTGTGTGACAGCTGGGAGGGGAGGTTGGTGCCATGCAGAGCCCTCTAGCAGCAGCACTGGCATGGTGTCACGCCTCTTCCCTGGCTCTGTTTGCCCACTTGGGAATCTGTGTGCCACGGTCACTGGGCTTGTGTAGATGTGCCCAGCATGTTTCAAAAGACAATGCACACATTGCACAACTTTTTAAAGCAGGGGTATAACTGCATGTGAAATGCACTGTTTGCATCCAAGATTACAGCCTGAATTAGTAAGGGAAGACAGAAAAAGTGGGAAGGATAGTTCTCTGTGCTTTTCCGCAACTTCTATTTGCCTGAAGAAAATGTTCACATTCTTTATGTCCTCGGGACACCCAACATGGCCCCAGTTGCAGTATTTGCTGTATCTCATCTCAGGGAACCCTTGAAGCCATATGGTTCACTTGCTGTTCCTACATTTCTGTGTGCCTAACTAGTTGCTAGTATTAGTGGTCTCTATTCTTTCTGCTACTTTGCTCCAGGTCTCATTTGCTTTTTATGCTTTTCCAAATGAAAAACTGACTGTTGCACTCTCCAGCTTCCCTCTTGCTCAACATTAGCAGCATATAATTATGCTTCTACCAACACACCTTCATTTTCCCATACTAGAGCAACCAGATAGATACAACTTTGCATTGTAATGACAGTATTGGAAAAATATAGCTTCCTAATCTTTTTGTACTGATCTTCTCTTGAGCAAGTTGATGGGCTGAGTTTTGCTTCCATTACATATCTCTCCAGACCTTTTTATCTGAGACTCTAACCCCATGGAGAGAGAAATCTGTTCCCAAAATCAAAGAGGCTGTTTTAGGATTGTGTGTATGTGTGTTTAGCATGACAGTCTGGCAAATAATTTCTGAAGAACTATTACAGGAAAGGCTTTTTGATGGTGTAGAATATCAGTGGACACATAGTATTTTATATATCACTATGTAATATACAGTGAATATGGTGCAAGTGAAAGACACTACACTCTGATATGTGAAAACCCCATTTTTTTTACTAGGTAGGGACCTGCACTGGGTTTGCAAGGGGTGTGTTAGTCTCAAGTGACAAAGATTTAAAGGGTGACTAACAGCCAGCTAAATTTTAGCCTGTTGTCCAAGGGTGCTGGGGTTCCCATTTAGACCCAATGAATGAAGAAATTCCACTTATATGTCTGTGGACTACTGGTATGCTTATTTTGTAATACATAAGATTTGGTACAAAGGTTGCATGACCAGGCATGGTCAGTGGCAAAATAACATGGAATGCAATATCAGCAACAAATTTCCATAGCTCCATGTTAAACAATTACATGGAAATGCCACAGGAGTAAGTACTATGTGATACCATGGTCAGTACTGCCTGCTAGAACTGTGCTTCTGTCCTCCAGGATGCAACAGCTTTTTTTCAAAGCACATCATGCTCAGCAGAAGAACAGAAATCCATGGGATGATTGCAGAACAAAGTGTGTGTGAATAGCTCTTGAAACCAGAGCTTGCAAAAAGAGCTAGCAGAGGATTCACGAGAGTCTCCTTCAGCCTGAACCAGTGAACCAATTCATGTTTGTTCCAAACAATTCGGGCCATGGCAAGAGCTTCAAAGAACTGTCTGAAAACTAACAATTACACTGAGCCTGAAGAATTAGCACTTAAGGACGTTAAAAAGAATAATCTGATTTGTGTATCCAGAGATTTGACTGTGTATCTCTCAAGGGGAAGATATTGGTCACAGTACAGTGTCTTTGCTGCCAAGAACAGAATAGTAATTCAAACTGTAAAGGAAAAAAAAAAACGAAAAAAAGGAAAGAGTTACATTCATCTTCAATAATGCATTGTTTTAAATCTGAGATCTGCTTTTCTATGAATTTATTTTCCTCCAAGTTCAGACTTGTATTTTAAAGTTTTACTGCTCATTAACAGTAAAGCAGTTTAAAAAAAGTTAATTTTATTGAAGTTGTTTTGGAGAAAAAGATGCAGAGGTAAACAGAGATGCTGCAGACACAAAGAAAGTTGTGAATCTGTTCTAGAATCCCTTGCCCAGGAGATGTAATGTTTACTAAGGCACCGTATCCAGTATTTTAAGGAGTTGGTCACATTATACAGCAAATCTGAAAAATGGCTGTGTCATTATTTACATTGTACAGAACAAAGGAGCATTCAGAAAATGTCATGGATGATTAAAGCAGGAAGAAATGAAATCCATTCCCCATACTGACGCTTATTTTCCTTGTGTCCTCACGCAAGTTTCATCTTGCAGGCTGCCTAAGCACATGCTTTCTGGGTGAGTCACCTCAGCCCAGTGGCAGGCTTGAGGTTACTACATACCCAACACATACAAGTGTTTTCAGAAATGAAGGCCTTCAATTTTACATGCCTCATTTCCTATATCCTCAGCATCACGAGGATATATTTATTAGTTTTGTGGGACTGAGAGGACATATCATTGTTTGAGATTTCAAAGGGAAGATTTTAGCAAGCAAGATAAACAGAGGCAGCAAAATGCCAGTACACAAAGTACAAGTGCAACTGAAATGAAAATCTAAATTTTGACCTCTGAAACAAAAAAGCCCTTTAAATAGGGTGGTCTGCTAGAAGAAAAAGAACATCAGAAGAAAAAATATTTATAAAACAGCCTTTATTTGTATTTATATTTAGATCAGCATTTACCTAAAATGTAGTCCATCCTTAAACATAGCTATAGATAAAATTAATTACTTAGTGTGACACTTCATTGTGTGTCCCACAATTCTTTCTTGGTTTGATTTTCAAATTGATTTGTTTGCTAGGTGTAGAACAGCTGCATTAGTCTTATTTGATTTGTTGGTTAGGTGGACACAAAGCTAACTCTGACAGAAACATTCTTTGTCACATAAAGTAGGTGCAAGCTGAATGAAGCAAAACCAGGTTCACTCCACCTTATTTAAAAAAAAAATAGTCTTCTGAGTGTTGCACTGTTTGAGAGGTTTTTTTTGTTTATTTGCTTCTTTTTTTAATGGTTTATAATTTCTGTGGTGTGACAATTTTGCAATCCATATATTTGTAGATTTTCCACAAAAAGGAAACCAAAATTTTCAAGCAGTGGAGATAAATTTTATCTATATACCAAAATGCAAAATATATCTCTGTCTGGGAAAAGAGGGTTTCTTAAATTGTAATAATATTGTCCCAGATTCTGGTGCAAGTCCATGACAGGAAAACAAAGACTTGAGCAACTTCCTTTCTCTCTTTCCTCAGGTACTGAAACTTCTCCCTGAAAGTGTGGTTCTCTTCCACTTGGTCTCTTTTATTTTTTAATGAAGTAGAATGGAAGTAAAGATTATTTATCTATGATAAATTTCAGTTTATCATAGGATGGTTTGGGTTGGAAGGCAACTTAAAGATCTTATGTTCCAATGCCCTGTCATGGGCAGAGATGCCACCCACTAGATCAGGTTGCTCAGGACCTCATCTAGTCTGGCCTTGAACACTTCCACATTCTAACTGATATACTGTGTCAGGATTATATCCTGTAAATGCACTCTCTGAAGGTCTTTGACTGTTGCATTAGGATGAACTCCATTCTCTACTTGAAGGCTTTGGGAAGTTTCTTCATTCCTGGTCCCTCATGACAGTTTTCAAAATAAAGGGTTTTTTGAAACCTTCAGCTGGACTATTAAAATGCACCCAAAAATCTTGGACCATTTGGAAAAAAACCCCCACTTTCTTTATGATTGATTTTTCTTTGCCTTATCAACCCCAGATTGGTACCTCAAACATGCTTATTGCTCCTGGGCGTGCATAAAGTCTACAAGAACAAATGCAAAAATGCAGAATCCCTACCATTTTTATATGTACTGGCTGGGGGTCTGGCAGTTGCTCATTTGCACAGTTACCTGTATGAAGGCAGGTAGGTTTTTGTGTGAGATAAAATGAATAACCTGGCAATTGTACTCCTATACAACGCAGCAGCTCCAAATTCTGCTGTCTGGACTTATGAACAGGCTAATCCTGACAGTATAGCTATGGGTTAAAAGGTCAGTTTTGTGGAGGTGGAATTTCTTTTGGGGGAAAGGAGAAGTAGAATTAGTCAAGGATACCTCTTCTTCACCACACAGCTCACAGAAATTGAATGTTCTGTGTTATAGCTATAGATAGGGTGGGATTTGAGGCATGTCACAGCACAGAGTTAGGAACTGCCAGCCAGGAGCAGCTGCTGTCATTTTTTGTGGCAATTCCAGAGCAAACTAAATTAATAACCTGTAATGGTAAGGGCTTCTTTATGAAATTCTTCCTTTTGAAATGATGGGCTTCATAGATAAGACAGTGGGTGAGATGAATGTAGTATAATGTATGTATGAAATACATGAGCTGGATAAAACACATACATGCAACATAGGTAAATAATTTAATATAGATTATATAATTATCTATATAATGGAACATATGAACAAAAATTAAGCTTAGCTTAAAGCATGTGAGAAATTGGTGGTAGAGCTGGAAATTGGACAACTTGTGTTAGTCAGAAGATCATTCAGCAAAACTTGAAGGCAGGTTTACTTCTGTATTAAGTTTTTTTTTCAGGCAGCATTGCCCTTCTAAAGATATCCCTTCAAAAGATGGACCTTTTAAGAATGTCTGCAGATCTGGACTCCCTCAGATTAACCAAGGGCACACATTTCAAAGGGAAGTGGTGTTCATGGGAATTCTCTGCTAGCCACCCAAATCTCAGTTGCAGAAGTAAAGGATAAGTAGTAAAGGAGTTTAAATTTCCTCGAGCTGCTTTCTGTTGTGCTTCAGCTTTGATCTACCAGGATTACCTTGAGAGGTGAGAAAAGTAGTTAATTTTCCTCTTTCACTTTACACTTCCCCTTCCTCTAGGGGCTGCTGAGTTAGCGCTCACTGCCTACATGGGTGAGCTGAATGCAGCATCAGAACTTGTGCTTTCTAGGTGCTGACTGGCTTCACAGACTGTCAGATGAAGGATTCAAGGATTTTCCTTGGTTTCAGCGTAGCTGCCATACAACTGCAACCAGAGAGGTGGACTTTCTACTCTGGTCAGCCCATGATGCCACCATCTTTACTTTGTCTTTTCTCTTGAGTTCCCAGGGAGCATTCTTTACATAGTTTTACAAGTTATCTTTCTCCAGCTCTAGATTTAAACTTTTCTTTTTGGTGATGGCTATAAAAAGATTTAACTCTGCTTAGGTGACTTCTGCTTTGTTTGTAAAGTTAAATATGTTGCCTTCTTACGTTGTTTTACTCCTTCATCTTTTGTCTTTGGAGATATATTTAGGCTTTTGTTTTATTATTAATTAGATGCCATCCTTTTGTTTTGCTCTTATCACACCTCAAACAATAGATTCTCAGCCATAGCCAAGGCTTCTGTCTTCTTCAGTAATACAAATATTTGGCAACAGAGCACAATGTGTTTGTTTTTAAACAACCATCACACGGAAGCTCTCATGTCCTTGCACTGTTGTCAGCTGTTGCAAAGGACAGAATAACAGATGGCAAAATGGGCTGGAAAAATGACTAAGCATGACTTGAGCTGCACTAGGAGGAAGAGGGATCAGAAATAATTACGTCCTCCACTCCAGGATCCAGCTTTTTGCAAACTTTTGGCACTGCTATCCTCACTATCAGAGCTGCCTTGCTCTGTTATAATCCTCAGCTGAAGTGTACTGTGACAGGTACCATGTACTAGCATTGTACACCACTTATCTATAGCTCATCAAACAGCTCAGATGTATCCTTCAAGACTCAGACCCACGTGGTGGAGACAAGAAAACCCAAGGTACAGTTTTTTCCCTGCTGTGTTTCTGGAAGCAGAAACTTCTGTGAAACAGAAACACTGATCTGAACTGTTTCGCTTCTCACAACTATCCTTGAACTGATCAAAGTACTGGTGGTAACCTCCAGGACTTACAATATGCGTTATCTCTGATGGCAATCAGTGTTCAGTCCAGGGACAATTTTAAATCAGGCATGCAAAATGCCAAATACAGCTTCTTTACTGGGTCCAGCCAGACCTGCCACCATGGTCTATGCATGGGGTAAGCTGCTGTCCACTTTGCTCCCAAGACAGAAAGGGCAGATAAAAGAGGATCATGACAATTTCTATGAAATATGATGAGTCAGTTCCTGTGAATGATGAGACCCCTGTGAGTCAGATCATTAGTACTGATTTCAATTTTGATTGCTCTTGCTGTTGCTGGGCTTTCTCTTTGTTTTAAGAAAGGAGATATTTTCATTTTACAACTGTTTTCAAAATACTTTCATAAGGAAATAGGTCTTACATGGCAACTGTGTTTACTCATCTGTAGGAATCGGTAGGAGGTGATGGTGGGCAGGACAGTTGGGACAGACGGACAGATCTCTGAAGTTTTGGAACTTGTGGTTTATTGTAAAAGGGTGTGGGTAAGAGGGCCCTGCCTGGAGCTGCCAGTCACAGCTTGGAGCAGGGCAGTAAGAGAGCGGGGATAAGAGAAAGAGGTAGGAGAGGGTGGTAAAAGAGAGAGAGCTAAGAGAGCTAAGAGGAAAAGCTAAGAGTTCTAAGAGAGCGAGGTTCCTGTTACAATACAATAAATTTTCTTCTGTGTTGAATATTTTAATTTCCACTAACTAATCTAATACAAGATACAAACCCTATAGCATTTACATTCAGCCTATAAGAATCATTCCATTACCATACTATATTACACTTTAAACCCTAAAACTACTCTTTGGACTCCTTCTGCCAAGCTAGCAGGGTCTTCTCTGACTTTTGGACCAGCTTACAAGCAGAAGGAGTTGTTTAATCAAGAGAGGATTACTTTCAGCTGGCCATTTTATTGTTTTCTAGTTATTTAGTAACTAAGGTTTGGTATCTGGAAGATGGATTTATTTCAATTACGCTTATAGTTTCCATATTCTCAAAATCTTTTGCCAGGCAATCATATTTTTAAGGTTTTCCTGATTCATCCTTCCCAACATCCATCCTTTCCCAGAAACTTTTGTGTTCATCATCAAGAAAGGTGTTTTCAAAGCTGCTAAGTCCCTGCAATGTTCCTGAAAACTGCTGGCTGGATAGAAGAAAAAGCCCCTGTTAGTGCTGTGGTGAGACATGCCACAAAGGCAACCCACTCTTATGAGTCACCAGAGAATCCACACCTCTAGATGGCAGGAAAAGCTTTGGAGTTTGCATTTCATATTAGACCTCAAACAGGGACACATCTATTAGAAACTAAAAATAATAATCGCCGTTGCTCCCAAGAAAACTGATTTTTAATTGGATAAAATCCATCCTGTAAAAGAAGTATTTGTATCTGGCTCTGTAGATTCATATGCTCCCCTCTCTTCATATGCATTAAGATTTAAGGTACTCATCAGTGGGAAATAAGTATAACCTCCCACAAGACTGCAGTCTCTCCTTCGGTACTAACATACTAAAACTAGACTTCTTAAACATTCATATTAATTAGTCTGTAAGGAACCATTATCAAAATATGGTGTGAATACATAATTATGAGTGTGTATTGTCTGGCAGGAAAATGAGGGTCTGATCCTGCCCCCTCCGAAGTAAATGGAAGCTTCACCACTTGTTTTTGTATAAGCAATAGTGATCCCTTAGGCAGCAGAAATGGGAGACAATTTTCCCCTTCCTGCCTCCCTGGAAGCAGTGTCTCACCCTTGCTGAGAAAGCACTTCACCCCTCCTGGGAGGGAAGATAGAAAGCAGAATGTTTGGGGGCTATTATCAATATTCATGCACAGCTGCAATTCACAGGCCTTATTCCCTGATGAAATGTGCCATTAGCTGCAGCAGGGTTCGACCCAGAGTGGGACAGACCCCTGTTAGTGCCAGTCAAGAATGCCTGGCTGTCCTCTAGGTGCATCTACTGTCCTGCCACAGGAGAGGACAACCTGGTTCTTCTTTTGTCATCGCTGTTTATCACCTGGTCCTGCTCCTGGTCCTGTGAGAAGGGCCAGAAAACTCCCCTGCATGTGATAAGTGTTCAAGCAATTGCAGAATTTCAAGTTCTGCCATTTCACTGGCTTTATAGGCAAACCTTTTGTTTGGCCCCGATAAATGCAGTGCCAGAGCCTGCAGGATATGGCAAGCTATGTGTTAATTTTAAAATATCAGTCCTACAGCTCATCTCTGATGAGGATCTCATTTGTCTGAGGTTTTTTGTTTGGTCTATTTTGTCCTAAGTAGAAAATAGCATGGTCTAGAAAATGCAGAATGGGATGAGAAAACTGGAAAGAAATCTCAGATCTTGTTTTTCTGCCACAGATTTGTTTGCAGCGCTGGGAGAATATGAGGATATTACTTCCCCATCCCCAATTAATATCTTGTTTGTAATCTGGTGGATGTGCTTTCCCTGCTGTTTCCCATCCTCAAGTTTCCCTTCTTGGCTTAGCCATATGCAAATGCAGTGGGGTTTTTTGCTAGCAATATAACCCATCCCCTCCTGATCCAGGATTTCATCCTCTCCTGCAGTTCCCATCTCTCCTATTCGCTGCAGTCAAATTGCACTGCATTGGGAAGAGCAAGGGTAGAATACAGGCTTGTTCCCAGCTGCCATTCATTGCCCTCCCTACCTGAGTGCTGGGCAGGGGGGTAACTGTCCTGACAGAGGGTCCTCAAGGTGTCCAACACTGCATGCTCCACCATCCACCACCCAACAGCTGCCTTGCTTTTTCAGGAATGATGCCCTGGTAAGTCATTTGCAAAGGATAACTGGAAAGGTGTGCTAAAAACACCACCATGAGATTCTTCAGTCATGAGGTTTAAGGACTCTCACTGAAGACAGGCAGACTCAGAGATGGAAATCTCTTGGTGATGCACATAACCTTACAGTGGCAGTATGGACCTCTCCTTGGTGTCTTGCTATAACAAGTCCCTACCCCAAACAACATCAACCACCCTGGTGGTGGTTGGACACTAAAGGTTGATTGAAATTCCTCCTTTATTTTTGCCAAACAGCTATTGCATATCAGTAAGGGTGAAGGCCAGTTATTGTTTAGACAAAACTGGATCTCTAAGAGGGCAGGCATGCAATGAGATTTTCTCCATATGCACAATAGAAAATTTCAGAAATTCCTCCTAGGTGCATGGTTATTCTCTTTTTTGCATCTAATTACTTTTAAAAATCTGGTCTTCAGTCACTGACCACTTGAACTGAATTATTGCTTGTGAGCAAGTGGAGAGGAAGGGAGAACTATATCAAGTTAGCAGCCTTTTAACACCCAAACATCATCCTTTTTTATTAGAATTTCCCCCACTTAAATGCTCTATTGGCTTTTAGGAGAACAAGAAGTTGAAATACATCAGGAGCTGAGGGAAAAGATTTTTCTCACCTCTCTCAAAATATGGTACATCCCTGGGATTTCAGATGTGTCCTGAGATGAACAGTGTCAAAAGCTTTAGTTTGGCTGAGATATATTTAGCCAGAAGCAAATTCTCAAGCCTTGGATATTTTCACCAACTTTTGCCTCTTTCTATGCAATATTCTTTCTGTGAAAGTAAACAGCTAACAATCCTGGCAAAATGAACATTTTCTAATTGGAATTTAGTAAAGTCAGGACGGCATATTGATGATATGCTCAATAAACTGCTGTAACCTGGGATCTTTAGCACAGAATTTGATTATGGCAGTGATTGCTGAACTAGAAATGCCATCCAAAATGCAAGTAAAGCATGCAGCTATAGTGACTGTACCTAGCCACTAGAGAGAGACATTATCCCATGTAGTAAAGTGAAATGTTTCACTTGCTGTCATGGTTTAAACCCAGATGGCAACTAAGTTCTACACAGCCACTCACTCACTGTCTTCCAAGGGATGAGGAAGAAAATGGGAAGGGTAAAAGTGAGAAAACTCCTAAGTTTGGATAGAAAGTTTAACAGGTAAAGCAAAAGCTGTGCATATAAGCAAAGCAAAGCAAGGAATTAATTCCCTGCTTTCCATGGACAGGCAGGTGCTCAGCCATCTCCAGGACAGCAGGACAGGGCTCCATCACATGTGACAGTGAATTGGGAAGACAAACACCATCACTCCAAACATCTCCCTTCTCTCCTTCTTCCCCAGCTTTATATGGTGAGCATGATCCATATGGTCTGGGACATCCCTTTGGTCATTTGGGGGCAGCTGTCCTTATGTGTCCCCTTCCAAATCCCTGTGTACCCCCCGCCCCCACCCACTGGTGGGTGAGGAGCAGAAAAAGCCTTGGCTCAGTGTGAGCCCTGCTCAGCAAGAACGAAAACATTCCTGGGTTACCAACGCTGCTTCCAGCACAATTCCAAAACACAGTCCTACACCAGCCACGATGAAGAAAATTAATGCTATTACAGAGTTATTTTTTAATTAACTCCAACCCAGCAAACTTTCAAATATCCAGAGCAAAATATCCTTTTCATCCTGGAGCAGATGGCAGAATGGACTCCCTCATCAAACCCTGGAGAGCTGTGGCCCAGGACGTTGTTGCATGCTGCAGGTACAAGGAGGCCATTCCAAAACACTGTAACAACGATATGGGGGAAGTGTTAAATTTACGTTTATATATTTCCAATCAAATCCGTGCATGTGCAGTTAGGGAAGTAGTGGATTAACTATTGTTCTTGGATGGAGCAGGGCAATGCTAATCAAGCCCATGCAGGTAACTTCTTGCAGCGTGACACTTAGGCTTGGCAAATAGATTTTTCGGGCTTTACAGAAACATCAAGAGCCAGATCGTACAGAATTGTTGCAAAACCTTCAGCACCAGAGAGCCCTGTTTAGAGCAGGTGTGTTTTAATCCCACACATGAGAGTGCTGGTGCACTGTGCTGGTAGCAGCGACCTCAGGGGCTGCACCGGAGCCTGGATGCTCAGCCCCGAGATTAACAGGTGCTCATGTGCTCGGAAAGGAGAACCAGGCAGACTGGAAACTGTCATGAACCGATAGCAGGAACGTCCGTAAAACCAACACCGCGTTCAGGCTGATAAATGTGCGCTGCGGACTCGGATAATGCCCGGAGGTCAAAAGCTGCACTTCTATTTGTAAAGCCTGCCAAGGCGTTCAAGCACAGGAAAATCGAGTTCAAGTAACAGTAGTGGGAAACGTGGGAAGTCTGATCGTGCTGGAAAGGCGTCTGGATAAAAAAGCGGCTTGCCCTGTGAATAAGCGGGACAGTGCCCGACGTGTAAGGGCGCTGGGTATTTAACCCCGGTGATTTTCTGCAGGCAGGTGCCAGCTCGGAGCGCCAGAGGAATTCCTGGAGAGGGGAACTGAGCACCGCCTTGCTGTTTTGATCTTTCACAGAGGACCGAGCAAGGATCTGCTATTAGGATCAAGCGGTCATTTCCTACGTGATTAGTTCTCTTTTAACGCAGGCAAGGAATAGCATTGTCCTCGTGTGCGCTGTTTAAGTTACTGGGGGAGTCCTGCAGTTCTCCTTTTCGCTGACACGAAAACACTAGACAACACGTATTTCATTTATGGCTTCTAATTGTTTTATATCGGTTCTGAAACTTTGAGTTAAAACTTATATTGGTATCTTTGTTTGCACCTGCACTTACTCTCGATTTCTCAAAATAGAGCAGAGGTTCGCTTGTGAAAATCCCGTTAAATTTCACAGGCTGATTTGAAAATCTCGGTAGCAGCACTTTAATCCTTTGAAGGTGCGGGTTCAGCTGTATGCAAACATGCAAGGAGAAGTCTCGGTCTGGGTTTCCACTAGGACTTAACTAGGTGCACGTTGAAAGTGAGCATTCAGTTTTTGTCTTGCAAATTAACCAGCACTCAACTGAGGAGAGTCCTCAATCATTATGCAAATAACAAACGGGTAAAGTCCCCTTTTCTTTATATATAGCTGCACACCCTTTAGCGCATCCTCGGAATTAATCAGTTTTAAGGATTGATTACTGTAAGGTACCACAATCTGCTGGCATTAAAATATTAAAATGAAACCTCTTAAAAGCCCCCTTTAAAAAAGCTAACCAAGCCAGGATTGCAGGCAGAGGCATTTCCTGACCAGCTGCGTTGGTTCCGAGAAGCTTTTCTAGAATCTTGCATGACACTTTCTAGTATCTTATGAGTGTTCAGCATTTAACTTTTACCACATTTTCTGTACACTGGAAAATTACCTGTACACGCTAGCATTTATATGAAAAAAAAGTATGTGATTAATACTCCTTTAACACAGAATGGTGATACATGTGCAAGCATCACCTGAAAAATCAGTAAATCAATAGAAAGTTTTGAGGCTATACACGGAGTGAAAAGAAATATGATTACATACATTCAACCATCATCTTGATGGTTGACATTAATCCTCTAAAATGTGAAATGAGAAAAAGCCATCATAAGTTTTCATGGCATGAAAGGGTGCAAAAAAGGGTTCAAGACAGATTCACAGAAATAATTGTTTTCTGCTTCTTCTCAGTTTTGCAAAAGTGGACAAAGACAGGTGTCTCTGCTCCTCCTATCAGCAGCTGTCCCACTCTAGGGCAACACAGCATATTGCTATTTGCATTTGCAATATGGATCCATCAACCCACTCTAAAATTAAGCAAGTTCAGACTGCAATGCAAAGGGAATAGGAAGAGCTTCAAGAACTTTATGGAGATTTGAGCTTGGCTGTGAGGGAGCTTCAGTTTCCTCCTGAAGGACAGTTATTTAAGAAGGAATGTTATTGTTGTGTTGTGACAAATTTGTGGCATTCCCTGTCAACCACCTAATTCTAACTTCACTGGAGTTGTGCATAGGCACAACGTGATTAACCTCACTTTACAAAGAAGACTTTGTTAAAGCTTTTCTTTCACAGTTATCATTCTGCTTAATGAACAAAAAATATTTTCTGCTCTCACCCCAATACAGATTATCTCAGGTCAGTGACCTTTTAGTAGTATGTCTAAAGAGTTATTGACTCTTTTCATTTAGATACGGAAATGACATAGTGATGAAAGAGTGGCTGTCTTTGCAATATAAGAATTACTGATGAGGACAGGGAGCACACAATAATGCCATTGCTTGGTGTGTCTAGGGCAGTTTTCATTTGTGTGTAAAGATTGGGATTTTGGGAAGCCAGGTGGCCAGTGCTGTGTACTTACACACTTGTGCTGTGTATACAGACTTAATAACTTTGCTGCTTAGTACACATTTCAGCTTTGAGGAACTCAGGGTTAAGTATTTTCACTAGTTTGAAAGTGGGGAAACTGAGATGGGAGAAAGCCAATGGCTGGAATGAGGCCAGAAGTCTGGGCTAGCTCAGGACTGTGAGGCTCAGAGTTCTGTGTTCAGCCCATGCAACCACAGCCCTGCACAACAATAACAAGTTCATTCCCATTTGTGGAGGAAAATGAGATCATTCAAATAACTCAGTAGTCCCTTTCTCTGGAGTGGGAACACATCCCATCAAAAGGTGTATCAGAAGAAATAAAGGTACCCTAAGTTTATACCTGTTGTCCTTTTTTCCCCTTTTGATTGCACGCTGCAGAGTTTCAGCACCCATATTCTAAAGGACTTTGAAACTGATGAGGCTGTTTATTGAAAGGAAACTTCTCAGGGTGGCTCAGCTTAATTGTGTTCTCACTGGAGTGAAACAGGATGCTTGGCCCAAACCTTATTTCCTTCATTTTACTCCACTCTATTCCAAGCACTTTTCCTGCATCCTGAAGTTAAATATCAGTGATGCTGCATTTTTCTGAGCCCAGGGCATTTGAAGGGATGCATGATCAAGGAAATTTTCGTTTATTGATTTTGGAGAAATTGAGGATGCCCATGCCTTACCGTGGGCAATTCTTTAGAGCCACTTTTCCACTTTTCCCAGTTTCCACTAGAGGGATTACACATTCTAGTTCAGAGTGCTGCAACAGCCCAGGATAAAATGGAGCTGCTTCTTGTCCATTTATATTTTTAACTGCTACAGTTAATTCACAAATACAATAATAAGCTGACAGTCCTAGGGCTGGAGGCCTTAATAACCATTACAAAAATCATTAATTATCAGGAAATTAGAGAGGTGTCTGTTAAGTGGTTAAATTTGCAACCTTCTGTCCATAAACAAGAAATCCAAAAGCTTGCTTGAATCATAGCTAACTTCCCACACATTGCTTATAAGCTATATCTTGTTTATTTCTGCATATATTACTCTTAGTAAATGATTAGATTTGTCACCCATGACCCAGTATGCTGTTTGCAATTATATCTTTTATTAAATTAATCACTGCATATTTACTTTGAGGAATTATGTATGATATCTATCAATGCACGCATGTGTATGAGTGTATGTGAGCGCATGAACTTCCCTGATTGCCTTTCCTCTTGTACAGCAAATAAAAAATAACAGGCATTAAAGCTGGCAGAGTACACTGACAGGGAAACCAGCTCAGAGAGAGGGGGAAATTGCTATATGAAGTTTTTTCTTTTGTACTTTAAGTATTTCTACTTATGTATTAAATTTTAATGATCTGGACAGTCTAATCTTTACTAGCAGATGTATAAACACTTGTGGCTCTAAGATTTAAGGGTGCTGGTGTGGACTGCACTCAGCTTTTCTTTTTCCACCTCCCACGTCTTGTGGATGCGCCTGTGTTGGGGGAATCTGCAGACATATGGGCCCTCACCATATCTTTGGCACTTTGTGTAGCAGTAATACTACCCAGATCTTGCAGAATCAGATCCTTTGGTAATTACTTACTGGGAGAAAGTAATTCAGGTGGCTTGCCACATTTTTTCTGGGGAATACAAAGCCTCTCCTTTCTACAATGACAACTGATGTAGCTCATTTTCTAGGAAAACTGAACCTTATGGTATGCATAGAAATAGGACTTCCATGAGTTTGGGCTGCTGCAAAGTTGGGGTTTTCTTTTTTGTTGTTGTTGTTAGTTTGCTTTTCTTTTAATAAAAGTATTTCTATTTCTGTGTTTAGTTTCCATGTAATCTTTTAGCTCTTTCATCCTATCAGATTTCTGTTCTGTCTTGTGCTTTATTTTTCATTGCAATACTTTCTCTGTCTTCTCTGAACATAATTTCTTCTGAGCAGAATTCACCCCCAACAGCTTCTGAACTGAATTTACACATCCATTGAATTTGAGTGGGTTCAAAATGAGACAGAAATACTTTTAATCTGTTATATTTCTGAGGTGTTAATTAGTTTGCCACCTCTTGTTTGCCAGTTCAAACTGGCAACCTGAATGCTATGAGAAATTATTTTAATAATCTTCTAAAAAATGATATGTAATAATTTACTTCTGCAACAAGTAAATTGCTTTAGGAAGGGGATCACTGAGACCAAGACAGTTGTGATAATGTGGATTTCAAACCACAAATTTCAGCTTGTGAAAAAACAGAATTAGGACTATTAAAAGACAAAGTTTAAACAACCTTTCAGATTTCATTACTTTTGTCTGTAAATATGTCATGTTCTTTATCCACATACAAAGGGTGGGTTGAAGCCTCCAGTAGGTACACACACAAATTCCTTTCTTGACTTTTTGACTCTGTTCCTTTCTTAACTAACAATGAGTTCAGGGACACTGGGTTTTACATCACCTCGGTGGATGATCTGCTCGGTTCCACCTTGCTGCAAAGCAACAAGGCAGGGCTGGGAGGGAAGTGATCTTTGGAAGAATAGACTCCTACCTCCACAGAGTGAGTACATGTGTGAACCCGCCCTGACACACGAGTGAACCGTGGGGTTTGCATTGTTTTGTTTTCTGGGCTACCTGGAGTCCTTCCAGGAGCAGCTAACGAAGGCTTGAAGAAAGGATTCAAAGTGCTATTAGGGAGGGAAATATCTTTGCTGAAGACTCCAATGGGTTTTTGGTGCACTGCCAAGTGTGCAGGGGAGGGTACCCAGAGCTAATGCAGCTGCAGTGAGCCCCGGGCAGGTACCCAGCTGTGCCCACAGACACCAGCAGCCACCACTTCCCGAGTTCCCAGCCAGAGCCTGAGGAGCTTACTGCCAGATCAACAGGTCTGGGGAGAGCTAAGGGGACATCCCATCTGGAAAAACGCTTCTGTGTGCATGAGCTGAGGCTCCCTCTAAAACTTTTCCTTGGCTGACTGCTTGCCTCCCTCCCCTCCACTCCTGACCAAAAAAAGGATTCACCACAAATGAAAGGACTGTTGATGCAAGCTCCGTGGGTTACAGACAGACAGATAGATGATCTGAGTAGAGATTATTTTCTCTATACAAGCAAAAGAACCTCTGGGGGTGAACTGTCTTGTCTTCAGAAATAAAATCAGCAGGAGAAGTCTGCAACCCCTAGAGCTGTATTCATGTTTGATACTCAAAATATTCACCTGAAATTCTGTAAGATGTTGCTTCCTCTTTTGGACTTAGTGAAGGCTGCTATGGCAGTTTTGGTAATAGATTTCATTGTAAAATCCCAAATCAAAAACTTAAATTTGGCCCCAAGTCTGCAATAAAAGGATTTGGCGTACGGATTCAGTTTATAGTTGGTATAATTTATCCATGTTCTCTGTCAGTGGGAGACACTGTCCTTCCTGTGTAGAAGCCTCCCAGTTGCACAAAGCCTGTGGGATGGGTTCTTAGACAGAAGCACATGGGAGCTCCAGCAGTCACCCTGCCAGATAGTGCTAACACCAGCTGTGGAATTGCAAAATTTTAATGCTCTTAAAATGCCCGTGGAACCTTCCTATAGAGGGATGTCTGGAAAACATCTCCTCTTTTAGCATTAAAAATACCAGTAGCCAGGAACACACCAGAGGTAGGGCAGTTAGCACCTTTCAGCTGTTTGTTTGTGCAATCCCAGATCCCACCAAACACAGCTGCCAAGATGATAATATCACTTTCAGCCAGTGATATTTTTCATGAATGTCATAGTTTGAGCAGGGCATATTTTGTGATCTGCTAACCTTCCTTCCTCTATCTGTCAGAACTTGATTATGATCAATTTGCACTGGCACATCTCACCTTTTAAACAAGGATCTTTAAAATAGCTTCACCTACTCCAGTTCTTGTTTTTAACAGAAGGGATTTTAAAGCCAGAGTAGTTGTCATACCTCCCTCCAGTTCACACAGGCATCAATGACAGAGGTGCAGCTAGAACTGAGTAGGAACCCTGTCAGTTAATTTCTTAGGCTGGGTTTTCCTCTGTATTTACCTTAAGCATTTTTCCTCCTCCCTTTTCTGTCTGACATCTTTTACTAGAAATTTACTAATCTCAGGATTAGGCAAGGGAGCATATTTTCAGTCACAGGATGCTCACATGCTTCATGGTCCAGGGTGAACTTGAGCTCCATTGCACATTTGTTGCCACACACACACACAGACACAGACACACACAAGCAGTGGCTGAGCTCTGATTATCAGGGAATTGATTACACCAAGAGGAGTGAAGATGAGCTTGTGAATTACAGTAACAAGCAAGATTGCATTTACCACCTCTGTGGAATAAATGTATTAAAAAAAAAAAAAAAAGTCCTTCCTTTTCTTTCAAAAATGACACTCATCTCTGTGCATTGCTCTCTGATGGGCTGTGTCACCACGGAAATGGTAATCCTGCCACTTGTCAGCAAGCTGCTTTTTAGGAAAAGGGTGAGGAGGGTAAACACGTTGTAGGGAAAGGTAACATGAGAGTAGGAGAGTGATTAGTTTTCAATGTCATTCCAACTATTCAGTCACTAAATAGATTGTAACTGTGAAGAAAGAGATTTGAAATAGGTAAAAATAGCTTTTCCAGCTCTGGAGTGCTTCAGGAGATGCTAGATATTCCTGAGTATTCCCTGCTATAAAACAAAGACTAATATTTAATTATTCTGAAAGCCTTGAAAAGTCCTAAAAGTCTGGGACAGCCTACATACTGTAAGTAGTGTTAAAACTCACTACTTGATGACTCATGCTCTTCAGAGCTCCTTTGTTTCTTCCTTGGTGCCTCTTCCTCTTGTCCCACGCTTGTTGTTGACTTCTCCCTTACCCTTCAGTGTCTGCTTCCCTATGGATACTAGTTATGTCACAGTCACTTTTCTTTTTGAAAATCTCCTTACTCAAAAAGGAAATTTATTAATCAATTGCATGAAGGCCTTCATAGTTTGAATCTATGAAAGACAAAAAGTAATTCCAGATATAAAGAGCTGGTGTCTGGGTAAGAAGAACTTCAAGAATATTATAGTTGGAGAGTCCTTGCTGTGAACTCTTGGATTTGCTCTTTGTCTGCAAGCCTGGCTTCTAATCCCTGCCCTGGGTTTACAAATACCAGCTCTGTTTCTGGCTTGAAGGATGAATACAATTGCTTTTTATTTGCAGACTTCTTTGTGAACAAATGTCTATACTAGACACCTTCTTTTTTTTTCCAAACTTTTTGTTTTGTTTTGAAGTCAGTTAAAAGACAAAATAAAAAAACCCCCCCACTACACACACACTAATTCAGAGACTTCTAATTGGTCTGACAGGTTATTGGTGAAGTTTTTTTAATTTGCCTAATAGATAATTTTCTGCAGGTCCCAGAGTGCTGCTTGACTTCTTGTTTCTATTTTGATTTCAACCTTGTGGCCTGTTGACTCTTCTGCCATGAACCTGGTGCCAGCAGGAGGCTAAACCGCGGGTTTCCCTGCTCAGGGGCTCGCCCCATATTCCAGCACGTCCTGGGACTGTCTGGTGCTCAGCCACAGGCTGTGGGCTCTTCACCTTCAGCAGACGGTCACAACAGGTGTTTCAGTTACATGGTCAGAAAGGAAAATCAGTCCATTTAAAAAATCCAACTGGAAAGCTGTTTTTTACTAGTGCAACTTCAACTTTATCAATAACAGCTCTTCACATAAACATTTGCAGAAACAGATCATTGGTTTACTTATATATATTTTGTCTGAAGAGAAGCAGTTCTATCAAAATGGAAAAAAAAAAAAAGGATTCAAAATATTTTCCTGAATGACCTTAATTTTCTGGCAAAAGACTTGCAGTCAAGTGATGTTTCAGAATGACTAAGAGTGAATGGATGGTGGGACACCTGTTTGCTTTGAAAGCATTTATGTTGTGCTATGTGGACTGGGGAAGCTGCATGACTAGTCACATGGCATATGTTTAAAAACACTATTGAAATTAAACTCTTTAAAAAGTAATATGTAAGCCTGAACCATAAGTGTTTGGGTTTTGGCTGGGTATTTTATTAGGTTTTGGGTGGGGTTTTTTTGTGAGTGTAGGCACATACATTTTCGTTGTGGGTTTTGTTGGGGTGTTTTGGTGGCTGAAACTGAGCTCCAGAGAAGCAATTTAGGGGCACATATAAGTGCTATTGACTTTCAGTCAGATAGCGGGTATGTAATTGCTTTTGAATAGTTTTGAATATGTGGCAATTAGGATCAAAGTATCTAACAAGTGTGCTAAGTTTTGCTCATCTGCTTTGGATTTTTTTTGATGCTGAAATCAGCATGTCGAAGAATTTTAGGAATATTTGTGTCTATGACATGATGTGCTGAGATTTGATTCTCACTGGGTTCAGCATATGAAACCCTGAAAGGTTTACACAGATTTGTGTGTTGATATATTTGTGCTACTTCATGTTGCTGATACCTGGAAATTCCTAATATTGTATATAATTATCATTCATGTAATATTAAGTCACATTTCTGACTTAAATGAATCAATTACATGAAGCTGCAAAGTTAGTTCTGCAGTGTAAAACGCCCTGATGTAAATCATGGAATACTTATTACATGTTTCTTACATTGCAGACTATTTTCTTATACCAGATAAGCACATGAAAATAGTGAGAAAGTAAAGTTTGTTGTGTTGTGTTGTTTTCTCTCATGCTATTATTTATAATTTCTAGTGCCATGTCTTACATCCTGTTTCACAATGAGAGTAAGATACTCTTGCTTAGCTGCTAAGAAAGTCTGAACAGTTTGATCCCAAATAAGGGCAGTTCTGACTAGATACACTAAGAAAATAAAAGGCAAAACCCACTCTCCTCTCCTGGATGCAATCTGACTGCCAGAGTTGTTCCCACAGCTCTACAGAGATAGCTAGGTTCATTTTGGAGCATCCAGCTGTGAGGTGACACACTTAATGCACCAGTGATCTGATCCAGTATAGAAAATCTTTGGGGCCTGATTCTCTGTGCCTCTCACCTTGTGCAGTCATTTGTAGTGAACAGCCTGAAAGCCCACACACAGGAAAAGCAGAATATAAAATATTTTGCACTGCTTATCCTTCACTGCATACCTGTAGCCACGTGAGCAGGTGCATGAGGTAAAACAGACTTTGAGTTCTTATGAAAATTTTATTTATATGCCACTGGTTTGTTTTTTTTTTTAAAGGTGAAATATAAATCTATTTGATCCTTCTAGACAGTGATCTTATGAGCTTATGAGCATTCCTACAGGATACACTCTGAGCAACAGAATATGCCCACACAGAAATATGTGCAGGACTAACAGTCAGCACAGACCAGAGCAAGTGCTAAACCTGAATCCTTCCTTAGAAATTCAGATGTTACCAGTTTAAAGTGTTGTTTTCCTAACCCAGCAATCATTTCACTAAAGGAGCTCCAATGCCAATTTGAAATCAACGATTGCCCTGTTACGAACACAAATGACATCTCATTGCCGGGAAACCTTCTCTCCTTTTTGTTTTTATGATAGTAATTTAAGGATATTAGGAGCTGTGTTACTCCACAAAATATGGTAGTGCAAGCAAACAGCTTCACGTGAGAAATGCTGCAGCAAAAATTGTATATGCTCTCTGATTTTTCAAACAAGGATCACAAATTCAGAAAATAAACTGTGTAGTAAGAAAGAATATTTTTTGATTGGAAATATGGCCATTTTTTACTTAATTCTGTTTGGTTTTATTATGTTTGTTTGCTGTTTTTGAGGGGATTATTTATTGCATACATGCTGGAGAATAATCCTACAACAATGTGCTAAATTTTAAACAAGGTCATACCATTTTTTCCACATTTATTTTTATAGTAATTACTGCACCTAAATATATATTAAAAAAGCAGCTCTATCTTGTGGCACAAAGGTTGATTATATTGAAAATTAGAGGCTTTTGGCAATGGTGGGAAAGCAAGTAATTTTTTCTGTCCTTTTATGGCAATTTTATTTTTTTTGTTTTCATTTAAGGAGCACTGTAGAGATAATAATCTTAATAAAACAGTATATACAAATCCCTGTTCCTGTGCTACTGATAAGACACTAACAGTTCAGTCCTGCTAAAACTAACTCACAGGAACTGGCCTCTGTTTTCAGAAGTCACAGATTATTTTGATTACCTTCCTTTTTCAGTCAATCATCAGTTTTAGAAAACATGGCTAGATGTAAAAAAATGACAGATACCTGCTTTTGGAAAGGTCTATGCCACAATTTTTGTCAACTTGTAGAGTGCCCAAAACTCTTGGAATTCACTCTGAAAACTTTGTGGTTTGAGCTTGAAGTACACACTGCGAGCCATGCGGACATGGATTACCCGATGGTCTGGAAGTTCCATGTCTGCGCTGTCCTAAAGGTCTGCCCTCATTAATTAGTCCTGAGTGATCCTCACTGAGCCATGCAAGACGCGCTCCTGGTGGTGTCCACACACAGGCAAGCATCACCACATGACTTCTCATCCTGCAAGAGCTTCCTCCACCTCCGGTGAAGCCTCCATGGAAAACACTCTTAATTAGCCCAGTGGTGAGGTAAACAGCCAAGAGGGAAAAGGGACAGCCAGAATATATACATGAGACGTCCAGCTGTGAGCCTGGCCAGGTTCTCTCACTTCTGGCAGACACAAAAGTGAAGTTAAGGTTTGGTTCTTAATCCTCTCCTGTATCACGATGGATAATCTGTGATTTTGGGATGCTGCCTCTTGGTCAGGAATTCTGGTATCAAGAAAGGCAATTTTTTCTATTAGGGCAGAGTTGGAGAGGCTTAAATGTTTTGACGGCCTTTGTAGCACCACAGAGTCAGGAGTAGGCTAAAAACTTGGATTTGGAAATGGAATATATGAGAATATACATATTTATTCATCTGTTAGCACTGACGGAAATCTTTTTATCATGTTCAGTGTGGACTAAGGCTGCTAGTAAAAAATAAATCTGGATCTTTGCAACTGGATTTGTGCCTAGGAAAGAAGCAAACCTAAATTAAGTGTTGTGCATCTAAATTAAGGTTTAGATCCTCCTCCTTTTTTTTGGGGAAGGGTTGAGGGGTGGTCTTCAAATGTGAGCTCATTGTAAAAGAGAAATTAGGGAAGATCTGTCCTAAATTGTAGCTTTGTAATTCCTGAACCAGGCCCATTTAACTGTTTGACATGTGAAAATATTGTGTTAATGAAGTTCCAGCCCTGCTTCTTAAATCTCTCCTTGTGACTGTCTTTATTCATCTGTGTGTCCTGATAGATTATGATTATTTTTATATATATGAGTAATCTCATTGAAATCTATGGGTTACTACTGGTAGAATGATAGATGATCGTGGCTCATGCCTTTAATTCATTATTGAAGCTGAAAGCAGTATACAGATTCTTGTAATACTTAATTTTTGCTCAGCATGGACAACTCAAAGCAAGTATCTTAACTTTTTCAGCTAGCTTCCTTTTCTCTTTATCATTCCATGTGCCTGCAGTAGTTTAAATTACAGAATGCCACACTGACATTTAATTTAATCAACATTTCCTGTTTCTTTTAGATTTCGTATGCACCTTCTAATAAAAAGAAATACAGTAATTTCACGACTATAAGGCGCACCGGATTATAAGGTGCTCTTCCGTGTGTAGGCAAATTTCCGAACTTTGTCCATATATAAGGCGCACCGGACTATAAGGTGCACTTCTGGGTTTCGATCAAAATTTTAGCCAAAAGGGTGCGCCTTATAGTAGTGAAATTACTGTACATTCCTTATTCAGTTAATAAGACCTAAATGGGGGATCCAAATTGCTAGCTGCTCTACTGAAACATGATTCTATCATTTAATTTCAGGAATCAGCTAACAAGAAACTGGAGAGAGTGTCTTATTCAGGGACGCAACGGCAGCATGTTTTATGTTCCCTAGGAACATAAACTAGGGAGTTTAGAAGGTTATTTTAATGTCTTTTTGAAATATTATAGATGGGATTCTCTTTTGCCTCTGGGAGAACAGAGACAAGACCTGCATGGAACCACATTGCTTTAATTTAAGCAACAGAGGCTTTTCCTACAAGCAGAAATCAGTGCAAGCATCACCCTGATTTTATTATGGAGGAGTAGATAAGCCAGGCTAAATGTAAAAGATGAGAGCAGTGCTTGGACTGATTAGGACCACATAAGGATGTTCTTGTGCTGATACTCTCTGATACAAAAACAGATGTTTGTAAGTTCCTAAGTGGTTTCTTCATTTTGATATGGCTTTAAGGTTATCTCAGTACCTCAATAATTGGATTACTCTGGCACAAAGATAATGTTGTTTTATAGGACTCAGGCTTTGTTGTTCAATGCTGTCATTTATACCTCTGAGAGGTAGCAACAAACCATTCCATATGAGAAAGGTGGCATTTTACTGCAGCTCTTGTGAAAATGAGTGTGCCAAGACTCAATGCAATAGAAAACTGGAGCTATGAATTTTCTAGCGGGATGAGGCAAGAAGCAGCTTGTGAAGAGTGATAGTGAAGGGAAAAAGTCAAGGGAAAACTAAAGACTGATTAGCTCTGTGTGAGCAGAGAGATCTATCTGTAAATTTTTTTCCTTAGAATCATACATAAAACTTTAACTTGCAGGCTCAGAGGTGAGTGGGGCAAACCAACGTAGAGCTGTGAATAAAACACCTTCACAAACTGATTTTTAGGTGTACACTGCTCTCAGTAAAGATGTGTGATACCTTTCATTTCAACACACTCATGTTCCATGAACACTAGAACAGAACCAGGTTCAGGCCATGCTCCCCTGTTGCTGGGAGAGTTAGAGCTTTGCAAATTTCAAATGTAAAATAGCTAGCAATTTTTATACAGTAGCCTACCTTTCACTGAGTAAGTTGCACTGAAAATTTTCTTTTGTGCTTCCTTTAGTTATTCCGGGTGGAAAAGTGGCTTGAAGCTGTGCTCCCAGCTGTGTCTAGCCTGTGTGTGCTAACATTCAACATCCTGTGCACGCAAATATGCAGGGCTAAATAAGGAGATGTCTTTAGGTTCTACTAAAAAGCATTTGGTTGACTGAAAACGTTGAAATGAGTCAATGCAGAAATGACAACATCCTTCCTTTAAATAATTTAAAAGAACTAAAAAACACAGAATTAATCATTTGCAATAAATAGTAAAACTTAAATGATTATTGATATTCACAATTGTTTTTAAAAGTATTTGGAAATAGGATGCTAGAGTCTTTGAGGAATGATATTCATTATTCAAGACAAACTCAAATGCAGCTACTAGCAGCCCAATGGGGCTTTTTTCCTTTCTTTTTTTTTTTTTTTTTTTTTGGGTAATTCTCTTTTCCACTGACACCTTAATCCTATTGTAGAAGTAGAAAAATACAGCTCCTGTGGAGAGCATAATACAATCTCTCACCATTGTGCTTTTAATCTTAAATAAAATGCACCCGCATTTGGCTTTTTCTCTTTGCACCAGATTACTTTTGGACCCAGCCACCCTTATTCCTTTCTTGTCTTGAACTGCAAGGAACTTTATAATGATTGTAAGGAGGAGTTGGCATAAAGCAAGTAGTAAAGGGGGAGGGCAGTGCTTATGCAAAGAATAAAAGGTGTAGGTAGGATATTAATAGAAAAGAGTTCTGAAAGATGTGGGGGGGACACACAAAGCCTGCCAGCCTGACCCTAGGGCTGTATGTCCCCAGGTTTGAGATGACCTGAGATAGAGCAAAGCTTCATGCCGGAACTATTTCATTGCCTACGCAGACTGAGGGCCAGCAGCCATGAGGAGCAGGATTTGCATGAGCAGGTGGGGACTCAGGATGTGTAACTCTGACAGCCAGTTCCAGAGCTTGTGCACAGTTTGGGACAGTGCAGGGTGAAACACTATCACTTAGTGTGTGACCACCTTTCTCAGAAGCCTGAATTTAATTCAGAAGTGGCAAATTTGAGGCTGGCTTAGTGTTTGGGTTTTTTGGTTGCAATCAGGCCTTGGCCCATTCCCTGTCTGTCCCGCTTGGTTCACTGCAGGTCCTGAAAGCTATGCTGCCTTCCTGGCACCCTAAGTCTGTACCGTGCCAGAAATGCTGCTGCAGAACTCACAAGTCCCATTCCTCTCCCAGCCTGGACTTTTCTGTGGCGTGAGGAGTTATGGGGCTGCACTGGGAGAGCTGATGCTTGCACCTATACAGAGCTGGCCAAGCTCCCATCTGCCCTGCTCCCATCCCACCCACAGGACCCCTGTGGGAGTTCCTACCACAGAGGTAGGGAGGAAGCCAAGAAAGAAACATTCCTCCAGCTCTTTTTTTTTTTTTCTCCTTTTCCCATCAGAGTTACCACCCTCTCTAAAAACTCCTACAGAGAGGTCTGAACTCTCACTGAATCAGCAGTTGTGAATGTTATCTGTGCTGTTAATGGTTTGCATCTTTTTGCATTAAAGGGTAAAATCACTTAGGGACACACACACACACTGAAAAGATCATTTACAGTAACATATCCAAGCACGAGGGGAAAAAAAAGGTTGTAATGTTCATGAATTGCAGATGATGACTTTTTAAATCCCCAAGAAGGCAATGAAATTGTTTGATTGTTCTTGTTAATTATTGGACTTGTCCCAGTATCAAATATTTGTAGAAGATAAGACTTCCCTCGTGGAGATGAATAATAACCGAATTTACTCTTCTTCGAACAGTCTGGCTCAGGGTGCCGATTTCTGCGTTTCCCACTCTCAGGCTCGAACCCCGCCCAGCCGGCTTCGGCGCTTCGGCAAAGCACGTGTACAAACTGCTCCATGAAAAATAAAAAAGACCCCGTAAGTAAACAAGAGAGAGCGCGAGCGAGAGGCAGACCTCTCTGGAGAGCGTGACTTTATTTATTAGCGACCCTTCCCAGGGCCGGGCTGCGCCCGCCGTCCCCCCGCAGCAGCGGGACGGGCTCCGAGCAGCTGCGCTGGGTACGGACAGCACCGGCGGTGCCGAAAGCAAAACACAACTCCCCCACAGGCACCGGCGCGTACCCCCACCCACACGCGGAGCCCCGGCCGGGGCCAGCCCGGGACACGGCTGTGCTGCCCCGAGCAGCGGCGGGGGCTGCTGGAGCAGAGCCGGAGGAGAAGGAGGAAACCGCGGGGTCCGGGGCAGAGGCGGAGTGCAGAGAGGAGCGCTCGCTCCCCGCCTGGCTGGCGGAGCGGTGACACGGCGGGGTTCCAGCAGCGCTGAGAGCCGCAGTCCTGCCGGGCCCTGCAGGCCGCTGAGGTAACCAGCCCTTGGGGTGGCGGGGTGACAGCCGTGGGCTTTGAACCCGCCCGCCTCACCTTCGGCCCCTGCGGGAGAGCGCGGAGGGGAAGGACGCGGCGGGACCCCAAAGTTCTGCCTCTCTCTCTCGCTCCTGCGCCAGGCTGGGGGTCCTGGGAATGAAGTGGGAGCTGAGGAGAGGGGATGCGTGGGGCGTCCCCACGGGCGGCTGAGCACGTGCGCTGTGACAGGGTCCCTCGGTGCGGGAGGTGCCGGTGGACACGCACACACCCACGGACATGCAACTCTCGGCGTGTTAACTTGTAGCAAAAGGGCGGGAGGGGGAACTGCTCCTCGGGAAGCGACTCGGCAGCGGTGTCATCCAGGACCTGCGACAAGCCCGGCTTAGTGAAGAAGTTCCCGGGTGGAGCAGGGGGGAAGGCGGGAAGGGCTCGGTGCCACCGCCGCTTTGAAGCGCTGGCTGTACCGGCGGACAGCCGCCGCCCTCGTTCCCCCCGCGCAGAGTGAGGATGAGGATGGTGGCGGCGATGGCCGTTCGCGGGGCCGGGCGCGTCACTTACCGATGGCCGCCACGCAGGGCCGGCCCGGTGCGCGGCGGGAGGAGGTCGGGGATGGTCTGGGGCGCTGCGCCTTGCCGGAGGGGACTCTTAGCACAGCCCTCTCCCTGCTGCCAGCACATCGCCTTCCTCCTCCGCCGCCTCCTCCTCCTGCCTGCCGGGGTGCCGGCGGCGGCCAGGCGCGGCGAGCCTCTCCTCCCCCATTGTTCCCGGTCTCCCCCTCCTTTTTTCCCCCCCTTTTGTTATTTGCACTCGCATTGTGTTGTTTGTCTCTGAAGCCGCCTCATGACCAGCCAAGGGATTTCACCTCGTCCTTGAGAGGCAGAGAGCGAGAAGGGGGAAGGGGTGGGAAGAAGTGGGGAGAGAAAGGAAGAGCTCACCAAATACCCATCTCCGGGTCCCTCCCCGCACCTCTGGCTCTCCCCACCCCGCCAGTGTCTCACTTAGCACCCCGAGCCCGGAGGAGACATGACAGACAGCGGGTAGGTGCGCGACTGCCGCCGTTTTAACTTTGTTCCTCGCCGCGGCCGCTCCCCGGGGGCGTTCGGCTCTCGGGGCCCCGGGGGACCCGGGGGCGGGCGGGGTGGGCGCCGCCGGCGGGGCGGGGGAGGCGGCGCGGCCGGCTGTCAGCCCAGCTCGGCCGGCTTCCTCCCGGCCGCTCGCACACCTCCCGAAGTTTGGCACAACTTGTCACGCCCCTCCTTTCCTTCTCCTCCTCCTCCTGCTGCCGCCGGGGCTGGGGGCGGGCTGGGGCGGTCCGGCCGCGGTGCCCGCGCGTGTGTGGCGGGGCAGCGGCTGCTCCGCGCCCTGCCCGGGCATGGCTCAGCCGTCGGGATCCCGGCGGAGCCTGCGGACAGGAAGCTTTAAATTATTGTAATTGCCTCTCCCTCCGTGCGTGAGTGCCGAGCGGCGGCGGCCGCCGCGCCGCTGCCGGGGAACGCGCAGGGGCGAGAGGGGGGTACGCCGGGCACCGCACCGGGGAGGGGGGCACCGGCATGAGCATCTTTACGTATTTCTGCGAGGCACCTTCCTCTCCTCTGCCCGAACAGGAGGGTGGCTCTTTGGAAGGGTGCTGAAGGCTCTCGGTTCGCTCATTTCGGCTCTTTTTCCCTCAAAGAGAAAGCGGGTCAGGGGGAAAAAGCGACTTCCCCGTCAAGGTACGGAGCGCGGCCACGCTCCTCCCCGCGGGTCCGCAGGCACTGCCGCTGAGAGCGAGCGCTGCCTTGTCTGGAAAGTTAGGAGACTTTATTCCAGCACGGCTGCAATCCTAGAATAGCGGAGCCGCTCGCCGGGAGGACCGTGATCGGCTTTTCCCAGGGGATGGCATGCTGCCTCAACCCTGCACTTCGGTCAAGGGTAGAACCAATAGCGAGCTGTGGGATTTTGAGTAATAAGTGTGGGAATCTGCAAGAGGAGTAGGTCTACGAGCATTTTTTTTTTTTTTAAAGGCCAACGAAATAGGCACGTGGGAGATTTGTAGGCGTTCAATATTGCAATCATCATCATCAACAACAGCAATACAATAGGGACGTCCAGGAGGATGGTGTCTGATGAGAACCGTTTTCTCTGAGAGGCTGGTATCACACGCTGGTAGCTTTTGCTGTCATTGTTAACACTGACCTCTTGTAAAAGGAAAGCCAGCAATATCCTAAAATTAGAGAGAAAATGTGTTTTGTTGATTTTAAAATTTATAATAGAGCTGCATTTCACTCCATCTCTGTCAAGGAGTGAAATACAAGTTTAGTTCAGATTAGGAAAGGGAGTCTGATTCTAACTGTAGAACTGTAGGATAATGTGTCCCGGCTTTCATCCTTTCAGTTAAAAAATCCAGCTAGCTGTGTGCAACCTTGCTGAAGTGAGCTACTCAGATTAAAAGGCGACTTCTTAAGAAGAGCTAGTACAAAGATTTTCATCAAAGTGTTTTATCACCTGAAACTTACCTGAAAACAGCTACTTGTATCTGCTGCTCTTAATCCTTCCCAGACCTGGAAGATACAGGATTTCCTTAGAAATTAATTCTTTGTCCTGCAAGCTGTACCGTTTACAGCTATGAGACTGGAGCTGCAAAGGGAGATATTTTAAATTTAGCTATAATATCTGTCCAGGTTAGAGCCAGCTTTGTTTTACAAGGCTTCTGCCGCGGAAGAGGGAGAGGCTGGCACAGTTATATCGCATCTTGCAAATGGATAGCATGTCTATTCTGACATGATTTGAACATTAAAACCCAATAAACACATGGTAATTATGCATGGAAATCTCACAGCAGAGCTTTCTACTTGCACTTAGACTGTTTTGGTTGAGAGTTACACTATAAGGAGCACAAGACTTCAAAGCTGCAAGTGGCTTGTGTAAACAGATGGACATTTGAGATATATTCATGGTATCAAGTTAATTCAGTTAACATGTGGGTGCACATGTATTTAATTTAGCCTAGTATAAATTTTTGTAAGCAATGGAAGCTCATATGCGCATTTAAGAAAAAAATATAAGAGCCTATGGATTGTGTGTAGGTCTTGGAGCTACAGCTGTAGAGGCTCTTAGGGACTGTGACCATCCTGTTATCATGATCTTACAGGCCCAGGTGAGACTTAACAGAGAACTTAACAGTTTTTCGCTGAAGTTCACAGTTGGCTTGCAGATGAATTTTGAAATGGTAGGGTACCCTGTGCTGAGAAAACATAAAAGTGCTTAAACACATCTTCCTGCACTCTTATCGTACATGCTGCTTGCTAGAATCAGTTAGGTTGAGCAATATCATTAAACTGTCAGCCCTATTGTTTACAATGGGATAGTTCCTCAATGCTCAGGGTGAAGAAACCCAGCAGTTTTCTGTTACTCATTGTAAAAACACAGTGCCGTGTTCCAGGAAGGTTTGTAAGTGGCGGAGCTCTCACTGCATAAAGCACGGGAGGAGACTGGGATTTGGCATCTCCGGCAGTGCTGCTGTACAGCAGCGTGTGTGCAGGAGCTTTGTTTTTGCCTGCAGGTCCTACTTACCCTGAGATAAAACACTCTGATGTTGGCATATGATACACCAAAAAAACAGATCGTTTGTTGAAAAATAAGAACTGCAGCATTTAGGAGAAAGTAAATGAACAGTCATTCTAAAAATACAGCAGTATGCTAAAATATTGCCAAAGCACTACTCTGATGCTGTTGTAAGCTGTCATATTTTTGACCATTATAAATAGATTAGTATTATTACAAGGATTTTTTTCTTGTTAGAAAAGAAGTTTTCTTTTTCCTGTTTTCAACATGAGGATCCTCACATGTTCCCTGAACAGCCAGAGCTGTGCTCACTCAGAAGGCAGTGGGAATGTTGCTGGTGAGGAAGCAGGCATCTGGACCCTACTGGAATGGCCCTCATAAAGCCTTTAAATCTCCCGTGCTGTAAGTTCAGGGGTTTTTGTAATCTATTTTGCTTATATTCTCCGTATATTTAAGACATTAGATATAGTCCAGTTAATCACTTAGGGTATATTATGTAGTCAAGTTCAGACCCAAATGTGGTTTAGACAGCGTTTGAATTGAGGCTTGAATCAAGAATGAGCTCTTTTCCAGCAGCTGTGAAGCACTGGGGGCTTTGGAGAGTTTTGTTTCTTTTTCACATGGTGCCCAGACCCAAAGTAAATTTCCTTTCAGTTTTGTGACCAAACAATAGGACTAGGGAATTGGCAGCCATATCTGCCTAATTTTAGGAAATTTGCTAACAGATTACAACATTCAGGTCAAGATCAGAGCATTAGACTCACATTCTGCTGCTGGTTGTGCTGAACTTCTACTTTGTTTGGGCACTGCGTGGACAGTGGAGGCTGCATATGTAAAGTGGTTTTCCAATGACTTATGTGCAGTGGAGTCCACAAGGTGCTGGCTGAACTATGGACATCCTGGATAAGTGTTTGAGGATCACTCTTGAAGTGCCTTTCCCCACGTCTCCGGCCTCTTCAGGCATGTGGTGAATTGAATGCTCAGGGAGATGCACAGTACACTCTGTGTATGTAAAGTACATTGTCTGAACAAGTTTTTTATTGCTTACAGAGCACTCATCTTTTCTGCTGCAGGTTTCTGGGTGAGGAGACCATGCACTTCATGACAGCCTGAGGAGGGTCTCCTATAATATTTCTGACAACTGTATTTTCTGTGTCCTCCAGCATCTTTCTTTCCCTTTGAGCTGCAAGCGTAGGTTGAAACACAGGTAATGCATAAGAGGATCCTTTAACATTGGTTATTTTCGGAGGCACAAAGCACAATTACTTTCTCTTCCTACTAACCTCCTGCTGGCTTACTAGCTGCTTGGGAGGCTAGTGATTTTAAGAACACCACTTTACTCAGTGCATCAAATACAGAGCAAATCTTTGCTCACCAAGATCCCAGTTCCTACATCCCGTGGTAACAGCAAAAATTGAACTTGAGTGGCCCAGAGCACCAGCCCCTACTGTGGAGACTCATACAACCATCAGCACTTTTGATAGTTAAATTTAATCCATTGGCCCTGAGCTGTGCTGACAATTGCCAGCTAAAAGACCTTTCAGTGAATTGTCCTTTAATAGAACTCTTCCCCCCCATCCCCATTTCCTGTTGTTCTTTTAAATAAAAAGAAATCCTGGTGACAAAGCTTAAGTGTATTCTGTCATTATTGTTTGAAGAATAAAGTATTTGTCTGTATTTCAAGGAAGTTAATTGCCTGAAAAGTACAGGTCAAAGTTGTTTTACAAGGATAGTGTTCTTCACTACTGTAAAATCTCAAGGGAAAATCCCCACATTATTTAAATTATATATTTTTGTACTAGTATTTGATCCTTTGAGTGTTTATAGTTGAAATACATGGGAAAGTCAGTACTGTATTAATGCTGCACTGGTCTGAGAAAGGACACTGAACACTTAGACAAATTTAGTTTGTGAGAATGTCCTGAGAGAAACTGAGCAGGCTCAATGGGCCAGTGCAATTTGATGTCATTTTGTGGCTTCTGCAAGGAGCAGAGTTTTACAGAAGAGGAGCCTAATAAGACCACATCACATAGAGGAGTGATTTCTGTTGTTGTCTTCTGGTGCCTAGAAAGGTAATCCAGTTTTTACTTGAAATGAGTCTGAAAGGTTTTAGGAATGCTCGTGTCTAATTCAGCCGGCTTAGATTTGCCCTGTATATACAGAGCTTGGCTTTACCAGTCCGAACCTAGTGGGATGTGTAAGGTATAACTGGAGTATTACCAAAATTGTATTTAACTGGTCTTAGTGGCAGTGATGTTATTGTATTTAATTTAAATTAATTTGATTTTAACCCAGATTCTCAGCACTGGCTTTTGGGTTAAGCAGGTTAGAAGGATGCCTACGACAGCAAAGAGCTGATGGGATAGGGTGAAATTGCCAGCTCACAGCTGAACTCCTCCTCTTTTAAGTTGCTTTGCCCATGTTTTGGAGAAGACAGGACAAAATTCATTTAAGCGTGCTCTGCTCAGAAGCTTTGAAACAGATGTAAATATGGCTTGCAGTATCATCAGTTTCTACAGGGAGTAAGTGAACAAAAAAGGTTTAAATTAAACTGAGTGCCGTATTGTGGTTTGTAGCAGTCAGTCTAAAGATGCATTTAATTAAACTGGTTCAATTTCTAAACTAGGACTATGGAGTCTACCTTTTACACTGCTATAAAATCCTTGTGTATGAGTAAGCTTTCAGAGTAATGAAAAAGGCTCGGGACACACTTGTGATCCTCAGCTAACCAATTAAATATTTAATTAATAAAGATCTAGAAGTTAATTCTACAGTCCGTTTTTTAAAAATGAAAGCAAAATGCCTATTATATGGCTAAGTCAGTGCCTTTAGTCAGTGCATGGAAGAGTTGCTTTTCTTAGCTGGGAACAGCATTTTAATGTCACAACTGACCTTCTAGCAGGAGATTAGTCCTAATAGACCAGGTTTATACTGAAAACCATTAGAGAAGAGAATTAGAAAATGATAGAAAATGCGTGGTTTTCGAGTGATTTCAGAGCAGATAGACTTCTGTATTGAATATTTTTTTACTGAAACAGAGAAAGTACCTATTCTGTAACAGTGATTATTCCTCCAAATCACATACTGGTGGAGTTTCCTCCACCGACTCTGGAAGGAGCCTGGGAACAATGAGGTGCCCAGGGGAAAGGCAGCTGTTGTGGCACTCTGTGTGCTGTCACTACGTGGCACCCAGGAACATGGTCTTGGTCCTTATGCTATGGTATTAAAGATCATGCTACTCCTGTTGATATATATAGGCAAATGCATAAATAATATCAAGAAATGTAGAGTATGTGTCAATTACAGTTCTCTTTAATAACAAATTGAACACACCTGCCAGGAAGCTATGCAAAATATATAAAAAGTGTATTAAGTCACAGAAAAAGGAATGTGTTAATGCAATATTCTGCTTTACAAATTCAAAATCTGGAAGAGTGTGTTCAGTAGGAAATACTGTGCTTTTTTCTGTGCTTCTGATTGACTTTATAACTGTAATTGTATGCAGGCAGCTGCCAGGAGAAGGACAGAATGATTCTGAGGAAACTGAGTGATTTGTTCCAATTCCCATGAGCATGGGTTTGTTTAGTGGCACCATGGTGCATTAAGCACGTTGTGGTTGAGATTTACAAATACAGGACAATTAATTAGTTCAGGTTTGGGAGTCACGCACAGATTACTCAGTCAGTAAGGGTGAGCATTGAGTTCTTGGTGGAACTTTTTGCTGAGCTCCGCTTTGAGCTTCCTGTAGACAGAAAAGACAGGGCTGGGATAGAAACAGTGAAGTGCTTGTCACTTCTGTAAAACAGTTCCAATTGAAACCTGAAATTATATATAATGAGGCATTCCCATAAACGGGGTTGCCGTAGGTAAATAGCAGTTTGCACAGGATGATGGAAGTTTTGCCACTGTAGAGGAATAATATTAATTCTCATGAGAGGCTACAAATGAGTAAAAGCTGATGAATATGTACAAATGTGTATGTGTGAGTTTAGTGCTTCTGAAAGGCAATTGACAGTTCTGGAAGCTGAAGGCCTCTCTTTGCCAGTAAAGTGCTGTGGAGGGAAGCAGCCCAGCAGAAGTGTGCGGTGATCCCCCAGCATGTGTTCTGTGGCCAGCCCCTGAAAGCAGGGCTGAGGATGGGATCAGGGCTACATACACTTGAGGCCCTCTCAGTAAAATGTGTTGAGGGGATTCTCCAAGCACGCGTCCAATAGATGCCCAACACATTTAAAACATGTGCTTGGGTACTTCAAATGGGTGCTTGCCTCCTACCCCAGTCACAAAATGCCATTAGACCAGTATCTTGCTCTGTGTAAGACGTGGTCTTTGAATGAGGGCAGTGTGTGTGTTTTCATGAGGAGCAATAGAGGGGAGGGAAGCACCTTCTTGCACCTTCTGAAGATATTCCACTGTTCTTTTAATAACTCATCCACTGTGCTGGCACAGGAAGTGGCTCCTTGTGAGAAGTACCAGGCTGAAATGGGGTAGAAAATGGAGAAACCAACAGATTCTAATCCTGAAAGTATATTGGAGGAACAGGTGTAGGTCCCATGGTGTGAATAGCAGCAGTAGTTGCATACCCAAGCACCTCTGCTATGCATGCAAACACAGCATAAAGAAGTAGCTGTAAGAGGCAAGATAGAAAAAAAATGCTGTTGCACTATAGTAAAAGATTTTAAGAATGCGAGATTTTTCTTCTTGGTTTGCTAAGTTTTAAATTCTGTCATTTTATGTATAAGAAAACTGAAAATATGTACTTGTATAACTGTACAGTGTTCCGTAATTATTTTTATCTCAATGCCGGAGTGTGAGTAGTAGAGGTGTGCTTTATGGCCCTGTTTAAGAACAATATTTTAGTACATGCTTAGCTTTAGAAATGTGGTTTAGTTCCTTTAAATTAAGCAAAATATGAGTTTGCACAAGTGCGGTGTTAGTTGGATAAATGAGATTTCAATGCAGCTAAGTCCCATTTTTGAAAACTGTGGAGACACCGACCCACTGACCTTCAGGGCGATTTAGGTACCTAAATCATTCTAACAAAGGGGTAAAGAAAAAAGTTCATTTCCCAGGTTACCTGTGTTGTTAAACATTGTTCTGAAAACCTGCTGGGACTGCGACATGTAAATGTGAGAGGTGTCTTCCAGGAGCTCCAGTGCCTGCAGGATTTACATGGATTCCAGTTTTAAGGAGTGATACTGAGGACATAGTAAATTTTTAATAGTGGCAGAGATTGGGTTCTCTAAGTCCTTCTACCATTTTGTTTTCTTTTGTATCTCTGGGGATGTTGATCAGGTGGGACCACAAGAGGCCATCTGCATGGGCAAGATCAGTGCCAGCAGTAGACTAGGACAGTCATGTTTTTGTATAGTTGAGACTTGAAAACCTTCAGGATGGAGGTTTGTTTAGAGTTATTTAGTTTAGGGTTATTTTAGGTCTTGCTAGGTTTGTTTTTCTCTGATTACATTTCAGTTTGTGTTATGTTCTTGTTAAGAACATCTGTGTTCATTTTATAGTGCTTTCTGGTCTTTTTTCCCTGGTTTGATATACCAGATCAGTAAAATCCTTGTGAACCTGGTCCTTCATGGCTCCCTCTGTTGATGAAGTGTCCTGCATTTCTGCAGAGAAAGAACTTTCATCTTCCCATTGACAGTGATAGGGACAAGTCACCTTATGAGGCCAAAACTGTGCATGTGAGAGCAGAGCCTGAGAGATGGGAGGGGAGCATTGTGGGCCTGGTTTTGTACCTGCTGCTCTCAAGGCAGAATTTGCTATGTGTTTTAGTCTATTGATGCTAAAACTTTGAGGTGGTGGGCCTGTGGTTAGCCACTTGAATGTGCATCCACATGGGATTTCGAAAAGTGCAGAAAGGAGTTCAGCAGTCAGTGTTCAGTGATGTTCTTTGGGCTTGGAACACAGCTGTTTACAAATCCAGATGTTTAAAGTAAAAAAGACTGAGCTGTTGAGTGTTTTGCTATTAGTTTCCTTCATTTAGCAGGGCAAGGTTTTGCCCTCTCTTAGGCTGTTCAGAAAGCGTGAGGTCGTTTCAGTGTCTAATAGGCTTTGATTCAACCCCTTGTACAGTTTCCCATGTAGAGCTTTTGTTTGTTACAGCTCCAGCTTAGGAGAGCAATAAGTGGGGTGTTTCTGTGGAGCTGTGGACTTCTTTGTATTGACTCGAACACACAGTGTAAAGAAAATGGGGATGTGTGTCAGGAGGCAAATGAAAGCATATTGATTTTTAAAAAGTGTCACCTGCAATGTGCTTGTAAATAAACCTCTGTATGGCCATGTATGGGTTTTTTTTTTTTCACTTGAAAGACACTATCTCCTTCTTCTAAACATTTGCACAGCAAAGTAATGCATTATTGCATTTTCATAAATAATTGAAAAGCAACTTAAAAGGAAGTAGGCCAACAGAAAAAAAAAAAAGAGAAAGTGTCAGTTTCAAATTTGAAAGAAAAATATATTTCCTTCTTGAGAGCAAGTCAGTTAAATGTTATTAAATCCCATTTTCCCACCCTGACATGACCAAAGACAAATATGAAAATTGACAATTCCATTTGAAAGAGAGAGAAATGGGGGAAAAGGTTTTGAAATACTGAGTTTGGTTTGGATTGTTTATCTTTTTTTTTTTTTCTTTTCTTTTTTTTAAACCCCCCCATAAGAAAGGAATTGTGACCCCTTATCAGTTTGCAAGGCACTGAGGAGTGAGTCTCTGGAGGTCTGTGTGTTGGCTTCTCAGTGCCATTTGCTGTGCTGGGCTGTAATAATGCAAGTTATTTTAGAACTGTGCATACGTTAGTGTTCTGGCGCAGCATGATACAATAATGTGTGAAAAAGCATAAGATCACACCTTGGTGAAACTTGCAGATTTCCTGCATAATCCGACAGTGAGCTCTTGTCAGGTTTTGACTGCATGTAAAGTGAGAATAAAGTTTCCAGAAGCAAAGCGCAAGTCTTGGATGCATTTTCAATGGCTGTGCAGGGATTTTGGCCCTGATGTGGTTCCGAATGTGCCTGTCTTTAAGCACTTTAGTCCTACTGCAGCCAGCAGGTCTCCTTTGGTGCTTAAAATCTGGCGAATACTTCAAGCCCTTTGCTGAATGGGAACTTTAATTTTACTGGCACTGAGAAAGATCAAAGAGCCTGAGTTAAATAATTTCTTAAAAATCATCAATGACATGAACAGTTTTTGTGTAACAGACAGCGGGATGGATCTGGTGACACAAGCAGATGTTGGCTGTGGGAATGGTTTATGGCCATGGGTCTCTTCACTGGTCTGTGGGCACATTGGTGTCAGGCTGGTACGGCTGAGGGAAGATGGGCAGGTGGGAAGAAGGAACATTCAGTTTCTGGTGCTCTCAATGCAAGATGAGGACTAACAGGGTCTGTTCCTGGGCCCTGTTTTTTGCTGTATGAGAGGTTAGAGGTATGAGAGGTGAGGTGCTTCCATCAGGCAGCAGACCTGACCAGTGAGTCCCAGCAGTCCTTTTCTGGCACAGGGATCAACAGATGAGCAAGTGTGTGTATTAATGTGTTGTTTAACAAGCTTTAAGATTAGGGCTGTTCAAAGAGTCTACCCCAGTGAAGATAAGCTTCATGCAACAGATCTGTCCTCCGGAGCAAAAAATGTGCATTCTCTCCTGCTTCCATCCCAGCTTTACTCTGTCTCCTTTAATTTTTTGTAGCAAGCGAGGCTGTGTTTCAGGTCCCTGCCCACTGTTTCCAAAATGTGTGATATATTTGTTAAGGATTTGGAATTTGAGATGCTTTGATATAACTTTGTGTAGGTTTTATAGAAAAACCTGACATGTGTGTTTAGGAACTAAACACCTTCTGTGCTTGATTTATCCTCACAGGTTGTCAAGGTATTCAGATGACCTGAAACTGAGGAAGTGAGAGGGAGCTCAGCTGATAAAAGTCTGACATTGAGTCTGACTGCGGCTCAAATTTGTTTTGCAGAGTTGAGCCCAGGCTGTGTAGGCGGTGAAGAAAGCCTTCTTCACTTCACCATTGTATCCAAAAAGCTCTGAGCAGCATCGTTTTTTTCGCAGGTGATGAATAACCTAGTTAGCTCACATTGATTCAATCCAGTGACAGTTCTCCTTGGAGAAGGCATGGTGGAAATTTGTGAGACTAAGTTCATTGGTGAGGACAGAGTGGTGGTTCTTTGGGAGGTCCTCTCAAGCAGAGAAACCACCACTTGGCCGTCTGACAGGGGCTACCATGCATGAGTTAATTCTTTACATTCGGCACTGCTGTTTGCCTCGATTGCCGTGGCTCAGCAGATTGGCTTCTAGGGGAGCAGGTTCAAAACTTGTACCCTCATTGGGTGCATTTTTAAGATCGTGTGATCACCAGCTCTGATCACCAGGGGCAGGCAGGTCTTGAGGTTAGATTTGTGGAGGATACTCACAAACCAGAGTCCCTGTCTGTTGTCACCTAATTTCCCTTCCCTTTGGCTGTCCTGGCAGTGTCTCCTGGGGTGTAAAGCCGGGCCTGTCTGTCCTGGGAGATGTCTTGTGTAGGTTGAAGGAGGGCTTTCTGAGCAGAAGACAGTCATGCTGTTAATACAGTGCAGCGTGCATCATTGTTTGTGTTATTACTGTTTTACATTTGTATTTGTAAGAAGAGCATATTGATGACTACGTGTCAAAACTCTGTCTTTTAGTGCCTTGCTTTCTTACCGAAAAAGGAAGAAAGCTACATTCTTATTGGAAAAACACAGAACTACATTGGAGCAAGTACTAGTGCTGTATTCATACATGATCAAATGCAGGCAGATTAGGGCACGGTGTATAAATTTCCTTTGTGTTCTTGGGTTAGCAGCTGTCAAATAAGTGATTACAGGCATTGGCAGAACTTTTCTTCCCATAATCACTGTGAAACAGGGACAGAAATGTAACAGATGCCATTTAATATGGACCAGCACCTAGGTTCTGTCTCTGGGTCTAGCTCTTCTTGCCTCATGGTCAAAGTTTCTAACATCTTTTTTGCTTTAATTCCTTAGTACTTATAAATGGAGATAATAGTGCTCACTCGCTTTACAGGAGATTTCTGAGGCTGTTTGGTAAATAATTTGGGGTCCTTTGATGAAAGATAGGAAGTATATGCTAGAACATTAGTGTTAAGGTTAAATTGAAAAATTCTGTTTAGATTGAGAAAATTTACTGCTCCTAGATGAGCTTTGCTTTGCTGGTTTGTGTTAAAATTCTGCAGGAAGCAATTTTTACAGAGATTATGTTGGGATGTCATTTCCTGGGATTTTTAAATTTGTTAACTGACAAGGCTTTTTGATACCAGGCACTACACTTGAAGTCCTGTTGAAGAGCAAATAAAGTGTTGTGATTCTATTTTTTGCAGCATAGGAGTCTATGGTGACTCATTCTGTGTTTGTAATGCCTGTGACAGATTAAAAAAAATGAAATCAGTTATTCCCAGTGAAATGGATACACTCAGCCAGACCCTATATGAGAATTATTTGCTGCGCTGTTAAGACCAAAGTACACATCTTCCCCCTCCCCCACAAAAGAATCCAGCTTATCATGAATTGTTTATCAGAGCCATATAAACATTTCTTGACTGCCAAATTTTGAAGGGAAATTCTTTTGGTCTAACATATGTATTGCAAGCAAAACTCTTCACAGATTTTTTAGAAAATATAATTAGCTTGGTTGCAGCCCTACTTATTACCAAGCATACCAGCATCTGGCAAGGGTATGGCAATCTGGGAATTCACTGCTTGAAGCCTTGGAACAAAGTGTTCTGATCCGAGCCCAGACAGTGAGTCCAGGACTTGAACAGGAATCTTCAGGAGCAGAGAAGTCTTAAGTGTCTGGAAAATTGGCCTGTTGAGTCACCACACAGGCACTAAAACAAAACTAATTTTAAGCAGGTCAGAGTTCAGTGATTCCCTCTGGAATCTAATTTTTTTTCCCCTAAAAAAAAAGAAGTTTCATGTTTTAAGTGAAAAGGGTCAAAGTTGATGCACTGCTACAATTTTTGAATGCTTTCCCTTAAGAACAGCCACCCAGGCTAGGATTAGCATGAAGGGCTGCTAGGCTGGCACTTCAATGTCTGGATTAAAAATATTTTAAAGCAGTAAATGCAGTCAGAGCAGACAGAGAGATCCCTGGGAGCCTTCCTATTCGAAAATGTGTGAGCTCAGGGCAGTAACTGCAATGTAATTTAGGGCAAAGCTTCATAGCTTTAGAGAATATTGCCTCTTGTTAATGTTGCATTGGAGGACAGTAGGATAGTAGTAATTTTAGAAAGGTGGTATTCCTGTTTGTTTTACATTGGAAACTTCAGAATAAATGAAAGGAAGCATCAATTGAGGAAGAAACCCAGCAATGAATCCATCTCTGAGCAGACTGTAGAAACGACAGGGGAAAGTGGGTATAGAAACATTTTCCTGGGAATGCAGCTGCAAAAGAAGCATAGCAGACAAAGGCAAAATCAGGTATGTACTTTAAAAGGCATGTGGGCAAACTTCTGTCTGAGAGCCCAGTGAGAAGCTTGCTCCCGTTAAATTACAGAATGTTTTGGGGGGGATCAAATAACAGGACGACTGAATTGTTTTTCTATTGCTGAAGAAGTGGGACTGTCTGTAAGCAGGGATGATTCAAATAGCTGTTCAAAAAAGCGTGGCTTGCGAGAGAGGGGGAGATTTTTCATTCCCATTTCTTTATTAAGGCAATCTCCCTCTTTTCCCATTTGGGTCTTGCCAAGGTTGCTTTACATTTGCAAGTGAAAAGAATGGGTCTAGGCTACCCAAGGAAGCTTGGATCTGAGCTCTGTTTGTGTCAGGAATTGTGGCTTGGTGATCTCTGTTTACCTCTGAGGAAACAGTCCTGCTTGCACAACAAGGCAAATGTAATGCACAGATGTCAGAGCTGCTAGAGCAAAGAGGGCTGTCTAGGAAAAGCTATGCCAAACCTAATGGTGGAGTGGAAAAGGAGAAGCTAGGACTTCTGGCTTTCTCCCTGTGCCTTTCCATGGCTGTCGGAAAATCTCTAGGCCAAACAGAAAGCTCGTTGTTCTTCGTAGTGAGTTGTAGCTTATGCAAAGCGTTCTGTTGATAGGAGGATATTTTTATGAATGTTTACCCACATAGGGGTGGAAAGATTTGTATGCTCTGGTCACAAGTGCAATAGTCAGAATGGTTTGTGAAATAACACTGCTTCCACAAGACTTTCCCTTCAATGTGTAGGAATTGCTGAAAATGTAGCTTTTGGAGTGAAGGAGCTATAAAAGCTTAAATTTATTAGGAGAACCACAGCCTGCCTGGCTACTACATGAAGTTATTGGAATGCTTCTCCTGTGTTATTCCTGCAGGTATACAAGGCACGGGGATTTAAATGGGAGGATGTGTGAGGCTCTGAGATCCAATTTGTCTTCCAGGTTGCAGCAAGGCTCCATTTTTCCCAGGCTTAACGAGCAGCAACCATAGTTTACTAAAATATTTATTTGTATTCAATGAAAACTTACTGACACGTAGTTGGTTTTGCATTTAAGATCATAGTTTATAGCTCTTTGAAGTCTGCATGTCTGAAGGAAAGAGAAATGCTTAGGCTAAACTGAACTTGAATTAACACTGTAGGCACACACAGATTGAATTTCATTTGGCTCATTTTGCTATGGGAGTAAGTCAAGCAATGAGCAATGCTAGGCCAACTTATATTACAACAGGACATGGTGTAGATTTAGTGCAAAATAACCTGATTCACTGAATCTAGATTACTGACCAGTTCTCCAAACTTCAGGAATGATGGTGGTTCTGAAGAAAAAAAGTTAGTTTACAGTTTGGGTAGTTTTATAATTTGGGTAATTTTATAATTTTATAACTTTTGGGTAGTTTTACAATTTATAATTTGTAATGTGGGATAAATCACACCGACTTCCAGCCCTGAAATTTTAATCTGCAGTGATTTGAAACTTGAAAACTACAAAATATTTAAAGGTTTGGATTTATATTTTCCTTTTTGAATGATGCGTTTCTTTTCACTAGATTGTGACCCAGTAGAAACTTTGCTATAAGGAAGAATTTTAGGGAGCCAAGAGGTAAAATGTGTCTTGGGTAACTCCCAAGTGGTTTTTTTGTTTGTTTGAACTCTGCATTTGTAATTCCACAGTTGTCCTTGTATCCAGACCCTTTTAAATCTTCTCTTAGCACTGGAGAGTTGCAGCATGTGCATGTTGTGCTGATCCTTTTTGTTTAACTCACAATGCTTTTCTCTCAAACTGGCTATCAGAATATGATGGGTCAACAGGATCATTCTCTTTAGCATGAAGCACACCTGAAATATCTGCTTAGCTAGTGCTTGTGATTTCTCAGCAAATATTCAACCCAGTCGGGAGCTGCAGGACTCACCTCCATCTCCCAAGGGTTAACAGTAACCTATAATAATAATCTTGTGGCACAAAAATGCTTCTTTTTATGCATTACCTATTTCCAGAGGCCTAATTTAGGCTTTGTATCAAAATAGATAGCACAAATGCTTGAGCTTCCTGCTGGGAATTGAAAGTGCTACCAAGAGACTCCCTTCTCTGTTATTCCCATGGTGTCCAGGAGGGGTGAGGAGGCATGGAAACAATTGCTGATGTCTGTAGCAGTAAGTATAAATAGTAGCAGGATGGGTTGCAAAGGTAAAATACTTTGACATTATTGTTCCTGTGAAATTCAGGCCCTTGCTTTTGCTTAGAATATATATACATGTGAGTGCAAAGAGATGTGTTTTCATACTGGGACTAAATTTTCATCTTGACAAGAAGAAAGTTTGATACATTTTATAACAGCACAAAAATTTACCTGTCATCAAAAGAAAAGGATATTGTTATGGCATAAAATGAGATTGTTTATTCATGCTTAAATACACAGGCAGCTATACTCAAGGATAAGCACACCTGTTCTCTCCATGCATGTTTCATGCCATATTCTGCAGTAGATCCAGTAGAAATGTTTCCATCGCTTAATTTTTTCAAGGATCTTTCTGTTGAATGTTTTCACGTAAAAAAATAATGTTTGGATTTTTTGTGGTTGCTGCAAGAAGTTGTAACAAGGAAAACAAAAGCCAGATTAAACTTTTTTTTTTTTTTTTTTTTTTTTTATGGTCAAAAATGCTTGCTGAACACCCAGATAGTTTTTGTCTCTTTGGTATTGATTTTTTATTGGAAGCACATGTGGGAGGAGAAGGAAGGTTTTAACAAAACCTACAAAACACTTGTTTGTCTGAATTTCCTGGCAATTGTTATTTTTCCTTCTCTTTTTTGCAAAACTTGGTTATATCAAATTTGTCCTGAACTGTGCCTTCTTCTCCTCTCACTGATCCCTGCTTTGGGCAGGAGGGCAATTCCTGGGGCAGAAGCCATTCTCTGTCAGTCTCTGGAGGAAGGGATTCCCAGGATTCTTGTTGCTCTAGGCTGGCAGGTTTAGGTGCTGAAATTTGGATGGGGTGAAAAGTGCTCACTTCATCTGCCAGCCCCCTGAGTGGAGACATCTGGGGTCTGACTGAGCAGGAGGGAGAGAACAAGAATCCTGCCCAGCCCCAGGTGCAGGCCTGCCTTGGCCAGTCCACAGGCTGTCCAGGCTGGATGTACAGTGACTACGGTAATTTCATGACTATAAGGCACACCCTTTTGACTAAAATTTTGGCCTGAACCTGGAAGTGCGCCTTATAGTCCGGTGCGCCTTATAGTCGTGAAATTACTGTACTTGGCGGGTGCATGAATGTGTATGTGCTGGCTTCAGTGCCAAGGGAGTAGAGAGGGCAGAGCCAGGCCAGGCAGGGTGGGGTCTATTCGAGTGATTTGAGCCCTGCACAGGTGGTGTTGTGTTGGTCTTGCCCATTCTGCCTGGCTGAGCACCCAAGTGGTCCTTAAGGAGAGCAGCACTGGGCTACCCAAGTGCAGGGGTGAGAGTAAAGCATGGCACAGAGAGCATGAGCACAGTCCCACTCTGTCTCTTCCAGGTTCTCCACTGTGCTAGGGAAGTGTCTTGACCTTTTGTTCCTCAGTTTTCTTGTGTTTAAGGATGTACGGACTTAACCATCCCTCACAGGTTTTGCAAGAATTAATTAATTACTATTTTGACCAATTTGAGGTCTCATAACCCTAAATAAGCAAGAATTTAATCAGTTATTTTTCTTTGTATTTATGCTACGGGAAAAATCCACTCATTTATTTCCAAGCACATGACACAGAAAAACTCTCCTCACACTTCTGAGTGGAACAAGGGCTTGATGCCAAGGCTTTTTTTTTTTTCCTAGAGAATATGGTATACTCGTACGCTGAAATCGAATGGTACAACCTTACGGTTTCACTCAGGAGGTGGAAATTTTTTCATTACTGTGTTTTTGTACTTAGAAACTGTAAATAGCAGGCGCTTCTCATCCTTTGTCCTCCTGACTGCACCTATTGCCAATGTCCTTCAGCATGTGAACTTGCTGCTTTGGAGTAGCTCTAACTAGTAAATGGGATGTCTTTTCCCCCCATATTTCCTGCCATCTCTTTCTGCATTAATAATTTGGCTTAAAGAATCTGGGAATTAGGGAAGGAGAATGGAGAAAAAATATAATAGGGGTGCTTATCGCCTTTTATCCTCTATCTTTTGTGTGTGGAGAAGCCCTTGAGTGTATTAATTTGGGAATTAGGAGTAACTTGAGTCCCACACCTGATGCAGCCCTACAGTGCCATACAGTGCCCTGGTTTAATGTGGAACATCGAGGACAAGAGAGTGAAGGAAGTCAGTTTGTGACTCCGCATTTGCCATCATATGGGAGTTAAATCAGAACTAAGGGCTTTTTCTTTTGTGTTTTAATTTCCTTTGTTTTAAGAAAGTATTTTTTTAATGAACTGGGGGAGGAGAGTAATATGCAACTGACATGCTTTGGGATCTAAGGCTCCCGTGGACCCCATAGGATGTCAATGGACTCATTAAGATTTAGCCAAGTTTTATGCATTATTCATAATATACATTCACAGCAGGCACCCTAAAGACTGTCTCCTGTGAGTGCTTAGTCAGAATCATTTGCATTCTGTATTATGTATCCATAATATAGAATACATTTAGCTACATTTTGTGTATTATTCTTTACACTTATTTCCAGCCCTTACAGTTCTGGCATATGTAGCAATTGTTTAAACAATAGCATGCAATAGTTATGTTTTGTTGCTCTATAAAAACTAATGCATAATAAGGACCCTGGTAAAAATTAATTATTGCATAAGAACAATGGACAGTTCTTTCCTCTTTGTAGCTTCAGTGACATTTTAAACTTACTTTTCTAGCATGTTTAAGAAGTATTTTAAATTCTGGGCTGATATTTTGTAAATTTTGTATTTCAAATACTCACAAAATCATTTTTGATGTGCAAGGTTGGCAGGTGATAAAACATCTAATTGAAGCTGAGATGCTTAATAATCATAACAGTCTTTTACTGTAAGTTTACTCTAATCTTACGAACATTATTTCTGCTGTACATGACAAGACGAAAGAGTCAACAAAATACCACATCAGAAAATTAATTCTCTTCCTGTCATCCAAAGCACTGAAGCTCTTCTATTTTCTTTTTCTCTGCTGCCAGTAAATCATGGTGATGGGTCTGATCTTGACTTTGCACTGATCCACAGAGTGGCCCAGACATGTTCCTTATACACCTCTGCCTTAATTTCCCCATGGGAAATGGTGCTCCTTAAATTCCTCTGTAGGAGCTGTCTATCTAGATTTACTCCTTCAGCACCCTACCACTACCAGTAGACAATATTCCTTGGAAATGCATCTCTTGCAAGAAAATGGGATTTTTTTAGGAGCCAAATTGCAGTAGAGGGAAGACAGGGAGGTGTGAGACTAGCTATACACTGGATACACAAGGGATATAAGTGACCTACGATGTGACATTTTTTGAAAATGTTGTAATACTTGATTAAAAGCCAGTGCTTATCAAAACACTTCAAAAAGTCTTGATATCGCATAAGATTGACATTTTTTTTTTTTCCCATCATAAAGACTTAACGCAGGAGAATGTTTTTGCAAAGTACAGTCAGGAGGAAAACAATTGGTATGAAATGAATTTCAAATCCTAAGGATTATTTATATTTAGTTTTTTTCCACTAGGTCTTTAATGCTACCTTTAGGCAGCATACAGCACACCCTGAAGATACAGTAGAGCGTTACCAAGGACTTTGCTGTGGCCCAGGCAAAATGGAAACATACTACCCTTTGCTCCAGAACTGTCTCTTGAGCTCTCAGTAAAATAATACCCAAAATACAAACATTTTACTGCATTTCTGTTCAAAAGAGATGACCGGTTTTTCATGAGAATTTTTTGATAAGTGAACTGAAAATTGCAGATTTGTAAATACGTTTATTTTGCAGCATACCATTGCTGTTACTTGTTTCTTTTGCTTACATGTTAAGATTAACAGTTCATGATTTTTAAGTCTGATGCATAGAAACAAAATATTTATTATTTCTTTTAGGTAAGTTGTGATGGAGTGGAGTGCTCTTCTCTGTGTAGTGTAGTAATAGTGTGTGTTGAGTGTAATAATGGGAAGTAAGACTATTCCCGTTGTACAGGGAATATAATCTCTGAGAGCAAATGTTACTGGATACATTGCTAGGTCATTTTATGTCCTGTGGAGCAAAGCTACCTTTCCATCTTGGCTGCTGCATATATGGGGCAGGAAAGAGAAACAGAAGCTTTGAAGCTGAGATCCAGGTTTTTCCTCAGGTCTATGCTGGAAGTTTTTCTTATTATCTTCCTTGAATCTTGAGCTTTCCTTCCTTGCCCTCCCATATTCCCTCTCCTCTCCAGCTCTTGTTGCAGCTCTGACACTTCTCTGCTTGCTGCACCCTAAAAGCTCCAGCATAAACCCCAAATTATTCTGTGCATTAGAGATTGTTAGCTTGGTCTCTGTCACAAGGTTATGATGCATTGTTGGTCCATCTCACTTGTTGACCATCAACATTTGGGACCAGTGAGAACATATTTTTGCCATTACAAATCAACAGAATAGAAATATAAACAAAGCTCAAAAAATCAAAATGTCTAAATACCCCTTTCAGATTCATGAATATGCTACATATAAGCCTAACTTCTGAGATTTCCTTTTATTCTCATTAATATAATTTACATTGGAGCAAATGCAAATTCATTTCCACTTTTGATGCTCCGGAAGGTGCTTCTGGAAAGTGAGTAGAATGGGCCCTTTAGTCCATCCCAGCTCAGGCCTCAGCACTGCATGTACAACCCTGGGATTTCCAGAGCATTTGGCAGTCCTGCTCCATCTGTTTTTCTTTTCAGCAATCTAAATTCGTATTGCAAAATTTGTGGTAGTGCAAAGAGCGGGGGTTTTGTTAGTGTTATTAGGCTTATAATGTGGAAAATAAAGAGCTTACTTCCTACTGTTCAGAAGAATTTATAGGAACTTCCTAGCAGTTTTGTTTAATACCTGAAATAGGTATCTTTATCTTTCTAAATGATTTAAAGCAGTTTTTCTTCAATGAACAGCCATATAAATAGGCACTAGGGTACATAGAAAATGAGCACTGTACATTAGCTGAACTCAAAAGGGATGGAAAGAGAACCAATTTCTGTATCTCCATGGTACTTCCTGGGCTAAAAGAGTGCCTCTACACCAGGTTTCAATTCAAGGCTTCTCAGGTACTGGGTTGCCATTATTAATAATTATACTATAGAAGCAGTGGTTTGAATGGGTAGATTTTAAAGCATTTCACTGGGTTACCTACTGTATTATGATTTCATTCTGCACTTATAGGGTTTTACTTCTGATTCAGTTCATCACAGGAAGTCTAGACTTTGCAGTTAGCTGAGATTGTTTTACACTTTGTTCTCTTGGTGTTCTTCCTGTCCTTTGTCCAAAATTATCTCCATGGTGTTTCTGTCATCCCTAGTGTTAGAAAGTCAGCACCGTTATGCATTGTGGAGTTTTCATAGTAATAGATTATGATTTCCTTTTTAAAACTCTAGCTCTCAGTCTTTATATTTCAGGCTCTTTAATTCTCAACAGTGAAATTCAGCACTTTAAAAAAAGAAACTGAGATTTTCATATGATCACAAGCGTTGAGGCTTTAAGGTATTCCAAGACAGTAGAAAAAGCTCATGGGTATTTGCAACCCTGGAACTTCCTGGAACACACCATTAAAAGGGGTCACAAAGACTCTCAGGTTATATTTTCCTCCCACAAAGAAGACCTTTCACCTTGTGGTGCTTCATGGGGTGCATGATATCTAAAGGAAAAAAAATTGAGACAGGGTCTCTCATATCCCCATTCTCTGTACAGTAGATTTGGGAACAGAATGGTACTGAGAATGATGAACTGAAGGTAACACTTCTGTTCATTTTGCATAGATATCTTTATCTGAAGAATAATTTTCTGAACATTTAATTTGAATTCCCCAATATTGAATTGAAGGAGAGGTGGAAATTTGCACATAGTTCTGTACTGTGAATTGCTCAGACACTTTGACAAACTCTGAAGAACTGTGCCTTTGAAAGGAGTATTCCTCTCTAAATCTGCTCTTTCCACTCCATTCCACTTGTCTTTGCTTGTATCATCAGGAGGGCAGGGCAGAGAACCTTTCCTGCATCCCTGTTTCCTTCCTCACAAGAGCTGCAGAAATCAGCCATGCTCAGCCAGCAGGACTCTTCATCTCCCAGTGAAGGCATTGTCAATATTCTGGCTTTTATTGCTTCAGATCTTCAGGTCTCTGATGTGAGTTTGTTCTGAAACAGTTTTCTCTGCTGTTTTTCTGTAACACTTTCTGTTTGCATACAAATTTCTCCTAGGAATTGCACCAAAATTCCTCCACCCCTTTTCCAGTGTTTGCTGGTAAAGCTTAAAGTTGTGTTGGGGCTTGCAGTCATTTCCAGGCTGTTCCTTCACCTCTCTCGCATCCCATTTGCAGACAATTAGCAAGATATACAGTAGCCTGATTGTCATTTATTCCTGAGTTAAAAAACCTGAACTTGCTATTCACCATCTTCCCATTTCTGCCAGTTTTACAGCAGTGGTACTCCTCTGACCTTACTGATTTGTTTCAGCTCTTAGACCATTTTGTAGTGATGGATGAAAAAGCAAAGATGAGTTTAAAGCTACATTCATTCATCTCTGTTATTTTAATGTTAAATCCCAGGGATAAATATTATTGCTATATTACTGCTGATTAAAATGTACAAGAGACAAGTCCTATTTTGAAGATCAGACTTTTTGCTGAGAAGAGGAGATGACAGCCCTGTTGAAGAGGGTAAAAGCTGAAGAGCCTGGTAGGTATGTCCATTTTAAATGTGCGCCATGTGTGCAGAGGGTGACTTGGTTCACACAGAATATTTGCAGTCAGTCAAAAATAGAACTCATAACTTGCATGCTTGTGCTTCCTCTGCCCAATCTCTTCAGAAACAAATCTCCATGTTACTTAAAAAGAGCAGAACTGAGACATGACTGTTGGAGTTTGCATCAATTGCCTGTTGGTGTGGGGTGAGAGTGGGGTGAAAGGCAAAGGACAAAAGTAGGGACAATATATAGGGAGGCTTAAGCAGATGTTCTGAGTGCTGTACTTGCCCTGCCTTGTAGTAATTTGGTCTTCACAGTCCAGCATCTCCTTTAAGTACTGATTAATACAAATATTTCAAAACTAGTGCCGCTACAGTACAATGTATTACTCTATTCCATTTAGGACTGGGCATTATATGTAGTAAATGAACTGCAGACAATGGCAGTCTTGGTTGCAGCTGGCTTGTTTCCTAAATATTAATACTAATACTACACTGAAAATGTAAAACAATTTAAAAGAACTGATTGCACAATCTGTGCAGGTGTAAAAGTTAAGCATATGGCAGAGAGGAGATTGCCAATGAAAATGACAGATGATTAACATTCATTAAAACTTTCAATTAACACTTTGAAAAACTCCATAAAATAATACCACATGTAAATAATGTATGATTTCGCTAAGCATTCTTCTACCTGTTTTTAAGGGGAAAGGAAGAGTGAGAAAGAGGAGGGGGTCTATTCCAAAAGTACTTACTATAAGATTTTTTCAGTCCTTAGTTTATTTTGGAGTTCAATGGTCTAGTGAGGAGTAAAACAAGTTTGAGCTGTCAGTATGGGAAGAGATTTGGTATGGATAAAAGTTAGTTCTGGATTTTCTTACCCATATTTTTATGGTGGGCATGAGAGAAAAGCCCTGACAAACTGTGGGGCAATGTGAAGGATGCTCTGATCAGTTGGCTAACTGCAGAGATTAGACCATGACTAGTGACCTGTGTCATTTTACATTGCTGTCAGCTTCAGCAGGCTCTCTTCACGTTATGGAGAATTCTAAGTCTGTGCCTTTTCCTGTTGGTGCATACAAATGAACTAAGGAAGAAACCTTTGTATCTGAATGAGCTTTATGAAAGTGAATTAAAAAGTTATCATTAAGAGCTGACTTAGAGCTAGTTCTTAATGTCTGCTGTTAATTATACTCAAAAAGCTTCCAAAGTCAGGCATGCCTTTGGCTGCTTGTGTTACTGGAGGTAAAGAAGCATCTTTGTCTTGCAAAAGCAGGTATGTGGTTTAACCAATGCAAGTAATTCATGTGAATATTACCTGTGGATTCTCTGACCCCTGGGATTTGACTTACTTATTTAAGAAAGCATCCATTGACACTGGCACATGCAATCTTTTTTCTCTCTTTCATTAACGAGCACTTCCATGGTCCTGGCTGGACTCAAGTGCTGCAGAGCCCCAGGGTTGTGGAGATCCAGACTTCAGGTCTAATTTCCTCTACCCCATTCCTGTTTGAAGTTCTTGCATTTGTTTCTTTGTCACCTGTATCTCCTCTTCATAACTGGATACTGTCAGGGCATGAGTGTGGCATTTTAAAATATAACTTCTCTTTCACCCACCAATTCCTTCCTTTTTGAAATGCTATTCCATAAGAATAAGTGTGCATGTCATTATGTTTTCACACTGTTGGTGTCTTAGAGCTGCCATTTGTTTGATGTAGCTGCAGACTCATGAAGAGGGTGTGATGGCTGGTAAAAGATACTATGAAACAGCTTCTCTGCCTTCCCAGCTTGGCCACGTCCATATTCAAAGCCTGGGTCTTTGTTTTTCTTGGTTCCTGTGGTATCTCTGTGATGGTTTTGTGACACATTTTGAATTTTGGCAATTCAAAACACCTGAGCTGCTGGGCAGATAACACAGCAGAGTGGTGTGGGGGAAGGGGGTGTTTTTTTTCTACAAAATGCCGTTGAGTTGTGTGTTTCATGTCCTGAGTTGTTGTTTTGTGTCTGTTAGAGGATGAGAGGTCCACCCAAAATGTTGAACAAGCCAAATTTTGCATTCCATGTAGACATAATTTTTATACAGCATGAATGCATAAAGGGAGAACTCTCCTGTCAGATTGCTTCTGCTTGGGGTGTCCTCACACTTTGTTTCAGAAAGAACAAGGGAGAAAACTAGATTTTTTTTTTCAGTGTGGAGAATCAGGGCACCTCAGTAGAGAAGTAAAATATGAAATGAGCTAAGTAAATCATGTGCACACATTCACTCTTCCATGAGAAATAAGAAAGCTGGCTTGGAGAGGCAGCATCAATTTTGGCAGACTTGCAAAGGGCCTTGACCTCTCCATTTGGTCCTGGGGACACCCTCCCTGAAGCAGAATGTAGATGATGGGGTACAGTTAAAGAAAGCTATAATTAGAAACAACAGGAGGAAAAAGAAAAATCCATCAGTCCGCTACTTTTTGCATTTGACTGCTCTTGGATTGCTGTTTTCAAAAGTGATCTACAGTGGCATCTCTTGGCTTTCTGGAAGGCAAAGGGAATTTTATAACTGACGTCAATGGGAGCAGAATGAGGCTGATGTTAAATGCTTTTTTATAACCCAGTCCCTAGTGTGTGGTCATTTACATTGTTTTCCCTGATATTTTTGTGGGTGTTACATAGACCAAGAAGGAGAAAATAGTACTTAAGAAAGACAAGTTGCGATTGTGAAACCCCAGAACTGTGAGAGAGGTTCTGGAGGGCAGCTGTGGGACTCATGAGTGCTGTTACTTAATGTTACAAGTTTGAATAGTTTTCAGTGCCACACTATTACTTTGAGCACCTTTCATTCCCAGAAGACATCATCAGTAGAGTACGCCCTGTCTCAAACAAGAAAATCCAGAGCAGTTCTACAGATGAGTTCATGATTGGCTGCAAGTTCAGCCCTTTGGATTCCAGTTTGTATTGCCCAGCTGAAGTCTGACACCACTCCTATGTTCGTGCACTGGGCTCAGGATGCGGATGGAATACATATTTTCTTACAGCAATCTGACAGGCTGATCCATGTTGAGACCATTACAGTGTGATGTCTACTCTCCCTTGATCCGTGTCTGACATCCACTAACTTGGATGGCTGATATATGTGTGTGTAGAACGGCTGTTCAGACCCAAGACTTGCTTATCATAGAACTGAAACTAATTTCTTCACTCTGCTAAGGTCGAGGTTGAGAAATGACTCCAAAGAGCAAAGAAAGGGAAGACAGGTTTGAAAATGGATACAGGTAGAACAGACAAAATATGCTGCTGTAAATGCTGATTTGTAATCTCTCCCTTCCTCTCTTGCCTTTTTCTTTCACTGTTGCAGGTTCTTCATTAAGTATTTATTGGAATACATGGTAAAAAGACAGTTGATGATTTTGTATTAGGCAATTAGGTGGTAGATTTAAATTTGGAGAATCATATTCACTAAGTGTTTGGTGGTGAGGTCAGAAGTTCCTCCCTTACATCACTTATTCTCATTTGCTGCAACATAGTGCTGTTCTCATGGTACGTGGGGAAAAAATGTGGTATGTGGGACAAAAAAGTGATTAGGTGATCAGCCTTTGCTGCATCTCTAGGGGGATTGCTTTTTAGGGCAATCAGGAGAAATCTGTGTGGAATGTGATGGCATTTGTTAAGCAACCCAAGTTACCCTTGATCCTACAAACTGCTCTTTTGGTATTTAACAAGAATGAAAAAAAAAAGAAAGGAGTTAACCTGTGTTACTTTTGCTTTTTTGCCTCTCTTTAAGGAATGAATAATGGATACTTGATTCTGGCAGGAGTGTGTCATTCTGTTGTTATGTTACTGTTTTTAATTGAGTGATTAAAAATTGTGTGAGGGATAGTCTTAGTGTTGCTAAGTTAGAGGATGCACTCAACCTGTTTTTCAATAGTCATATACCATCATATATAATACAATTTTTTAAAATTATAAATGCTGTGGAAGAAGCCAAGTCTTGCACTGAAAACATTGACTTCATGTATCTGCATTTTGAATATTTCTTTGTGTTACAGTTAACAATACTAGACAAGAAAAGAACATCTGTCTCTTTTCCCTCTCTTGTTTTTTAGTATAAAGAAATAATAAGGTTTCTCTGCATAGGTGTATCATCTTTATATCTACTCTGAAAATCTTACATGAAAAGGGCATTAAAATAATGATTAAGTGTAGATTTGTAAAAGTGACTCTTTAAGACAACTTTTAAGTGTGCAAGATGAAATAAGTTCCTGCTCCAGAGCTCATTTAAAATTATACCTATGAACTCCTGACACAAGAAAAGTGTCTGTACTGCAAAGACAGCAGTCATTCAAACCTCAGCAGTTTCTGTCTGCTTGTGGTGGGTTTTTCTTCCAAGTGAGATGTACATGTTAAATGCCCAGTTGTGCAAGCTGTTTTGCAAGAGGAAAACCTTTATGGATACTTCTATAGCAGCATGGAAGTTGAAGAGGCTTTGCATGCAGCCATCTGCCAGTCCTGAAGTCTGGCAGGACACCATCCAACTCCTCTGGCTGTCATCTGGGAAGAAAGGGTTCACCCCTCATTCATGAGGAGGCTGGTTTTTTCAGCTGTTGCATTTGTATAGCCTGAGATTGTCTTTGTTCAAATAGAATTTTGGTATTTCTTGTGTTTGGAGCATACCATGTCCTAGCATCTTCCATGTTTAGCACAACATTTTCTTCCAATGTTGGAAAGCCAAAGCTCTTGTAAAGATTTAAAAATATTTAATTAATAATAATATTTAATCAGTTCATAGATTGTGTGTGCTTGAATAATAAGCACTCCTGAAGAGTTTGCATCTTTAAAAAAAAAGTGAAGTTCACTGATAATATTGCAGAGTGTGGAGAGGCTTAAAATTATTGGACCACTTAATTTTTCTGTAATTGCTTCAATTTGAAGGGAACTAGGCAAAATATCAAGCTGAAAATGAGTTGCATTAATCAGAAAATTCATCAGTCAGAAAGTAGGGTTTAAACCAAAATGCCCAATTAGAACAAGGGGAAAAAAAGAAAAAAAAAAAAAAGAAAAAAAAAAGGGAAAAAAAGGAAAAAGAAAAGAATAAAAAAAAAATAGACACTAAAAAAAATAGACACACTAAACATCTTAAAGTGATGAGCCTCACATTCCTCTGTGTTGGCTGTTGACTTCAGATACTATGAGAATTCCACATATCCATTTCACTGGAAACAGTGGATGAGCTAAGGTGGAGTCAGAAGCACTTTGCTTGGAAAGTAAAGCAGTTCACAGTGAAACCCTGGCCCCTTGTGATGTATCACAGTGGACAGCAATGAAATGTGAGGATAGATTAACTAAAGGCTAATATCTTTTTATAGCAAGCTGACAATGAGATAAAAAATTCAACACCACTGCAGATACCTTATGGAAGGTAAAGAGCTTTGTAATTATATTTCATAATCATTCAATGAGCTTTATCAAAAAAAAGGAAAAGCTGTATCACTTGAAAGGTACCAGAAAAACCAAAGCAAAAATGAGGCACATTGCTGCAGCTCAGGCTTTTTTGAAATTTTCAAGTCAGTGAGTTTACCATTTAAAGTCAAGTTTGGTGAATAATCTGTTTTTCTGGTCTGACATATCTGGCATAAGCAGTGATTGTTACTAAACAAGGGAGAGCAAAAAAGAGTTTATTTTTGAGAGGATGAAATACTAAGAGTGCAGTACAGTGCATGGTAGGTTTCCATATACCAGATTTCGCTGCGTTTTTGACACTGACAACAGAGACCCAAGTTTCAGTATGTACAGAGTCATCTTTGAAACCGTGGGACAGCTCATTGGTTTATGGACTTACACATCTTTCTGAACCTTGTTCACCTTTTCTTTGCATCACGCAGAATATTTCATGATACAGTACTTTGGAAGGACGTGGACAACTGAAATTATCTTTTAGTAAATCATGAATGGAGAAAATCAATGCACTTCCTTTTTGACTTGTAGTCTAATAATCCAATGACTGCTTTCAAAGGCCCATACTGCTTTTGTTCATACAGGAAAATGTTTGGCATGTGGCCCTGTTGGAGGGATTGGGCTGGATCCAAAATGGCCAAAAGGTTTGAGAGGTGCAAACCTGCACCCAAGTCCTTGCATTTTTTTGCTGGGGAACAATATTCTGACCTGCACTAAAAAGAACTGTTCCTTGGCTTGAATGAGAAGGGATGTCTGTCTCAGAATTTCGTATCGGGATAATCTGTAGCCTTGTCCTTCACACTTGTGTCTCTGGGAGGTGCCAGAGGATGCCCAGTATTGGCTGTGGTGGTTACGAAAGCAGAGAGGCTGGGCACAGAGAGCACGTGTGGGACTCATGTCAGAGCAGCAAATGAAGAGGATATCTCTTGGTTGATAAAACCAAGGGGCCTACAGGAGTTGTAGCCTTCTGCTCAGAGCTTCTTTGTCTCTCATCTTTGTAGTCCTGGGAGGACTTGAGCTGTGCCTCATGTGGAGCTCCGTGAAGGTGGAATAAGGTGAGTAGGTTGGACGGGAGTGGTGGTGAAGCCTGGGCAGAAGAGGGGTGCTCTGTTTTTTAGCCAGACTGTACTTCTGTTCTTCCAAAATCACCTCTCGTTTTACAGGGGTGTGTAAAATCAGTCTTCAGGTGAGCTCAATATGGGCTCTAAGACCAAGGGCCCAGTTTGTGAGGCAAATTAAAGGAAAGCACTTGTAGCTGTAAAAACAGCCTGAGAGCAGGTGCATTTTTAAAATATCCTACCTTATTTACAGTAATTTCATGATTATAAGCCGCACCATTTTGACCAAAATTTTGGTCTGAATCTGGAAGTGCGGCTTATAATCAGGTGCGGCTTATATATGGACAAAGAATGAAAAGTTGCTGTTTCAGTTTGGAGGACAGGTGTCTGCTGAGAAAGGCAGGAGCTTCTCTTTGAAATGGAGAATGTAAACCCCCTCCCTCCAAATTATTATAATTTTGAAATCAAGGGGCTTTCAGGCAAAGATATGGGAATTAGGAATAACAGTTCTTTTCTAGGGAAATTAAAATAAAAATACAGTACTACAAAGAAACAAACTGCAAACCCTGACACAGTCAGAGTACAACCTGACACCCCGTCAGGCAGGGTGTTGGCAGCAGTCCCATTAAATGGTGGCTGCATCCTCCTGCAGTGACAGATGTGATTCAGTTGGAGCAGTGCTCCTGTACAAGGTGCAGTTTCCCTCTGGAGGTCCAGTGGTGATGTGGAGAAATCCGGTTTTCCTCTGGGGTCCAGTGGAGAAAGGGGCTCCCTTAGTGTCCCAAAACCTCTGTTTTTATCTTGGTAAGAAATGTTGGGCCCTTCCCCCTGGCTGGAGCAACTTCCAATGGGATGCAGTAATTTTATCAGTCCCACAGTGGGACTCAATGGCCATTAGCAGAAAATGACTGGCTGGAGGAAGGATGGGTTGTGAAAAGATAAACAACAATGCCCTGCCTGGTTTCAATGGATGGCCCATTAGCAGAATATCTGCCATTGAGATAAGGATCACTGCCCTCACCCTCAACAGATGGTGATAGAATAGATACCTTTTATCACACTCTGTATTGTAACCCAAGACAGTTGTCGACACCTGGACATGTGGCTTATAATCAGGTGTGGCTTATAATCGTGAAATTACTTCACGAGGTGATGACAGATAATTTAAATTTTGTAGCAGCACTCCAAAGAAAGGAATTAGGGATCAGATTTTTAAGAAAAGTTGTGTGTTACTTCAGTCAGGGGTGGAAAAGCTTCTCTGGACCACTGCTCATGTTGTGTATGAATTTCTATCACACCTATTTTGTTTTATCAACCTCTTCACCTTACCAGTTCACACCTCTTTTGTGGTGTCCCCTTTTTGTACCTCAAACACCTAAAGTTTTTCTCATTCTCATCTTTCAGTGGCAGTCTAGACTGCTAGTATGCAACTATTCACCTGAACTAATACCATGAGAAATTATTTTTACTATTTTTATATGCTTTTCTCCCTTTTCAGAAATGTGAGCAATAAATATTAATAATTTCAAATTCTAGAGTACTTGATTACCCACAGAGATGACCCAATTGCATGTCAGATTTTCACATCTGATACTCTGCTTCCATCTGTTTCTTCCCCCTTTTGTATCATCCCTGTTGCTGGTGGTAATACAAATCATCCTCAGGAGTACATATATTCTGGAAGTTACTGTGCTCGAAATTAAGATTTTAAATAGTCAGGGGTTTTGGTTTTTTCCTCTTTTCTCATCTGCACTTAATCCTATCTTTGATGCTGAATGAAAGAAGTGAGAGGAACCCCAGTGATGGTTGGCTATATCGCAGTTCCACTGCATTTTGATTAACTTTAGGCTCAGTTTGCTTGGGTTTGTAATCCACTCATCAAGGTGGAAAAAAACTCAGAGAAGTGAAACCCCAAATGTGTTTTTGATGGAAATTGCTTTTTTTTTTTTCTACTGGAAGTACATATTTAAATAATAAAAGTAATTGTATTTTACTTTTCAGTGAATGTCACTTGCTTTTAAGAGTTACAAAGCTGGCTCAGGTGATCTGTTACTGTCTCTCGTGTGTTATGTGTCTGTAAGACACCTGTGAATACCAGTGAACTATATCCTAAGATTATATCTCTTCTGGAAATAAGTATTTTGGTGGAAATATAGTGGTGAATCCCAATTTCAGTTTCATTTCCTTTATTATCTTGCTTTAACATCCCTGTAAGGGATGCAAGGGCTTAAGTACCAAGGTCTTCCTGCACTGATTCTCACAGTGCTCTGTGGCTGGTGGGGAGCACTGGGCACTGGGCTTGTCTGTAGTATCTTTGTGGTGTCCACAGCTGAAATGGGTGGTCTAACTTACTCTATATTGAATGCAGATATGGGTTATTTTCATCCACACATTCATTAATGTCTCTGAACCCTCAAGCTCTTTGAGCTACTTTCTCAATTTAATTACATGTTACAGAGTTTCTGGGTCTTTTTTAATAGTTCTTGAAAAAGTGTTTTAATTTTAAATGCATTGTATGACATTTGACTGTGTGTCTGGTGTTAAGAAGAGGAGTAAATACGAGCAAATGATCTCTGCAATTCTGCATTAATGCCCTCTGTGAACTGCATTTTTTTCAGGATGTCATGTAAACTTACCCACACTGCCAAGTATGGGAATGACAGGAAAGAGTTTCTTTCCAATTTGTCCATTTTATGATAGAATAGTCAGAATTAGCACCACTGGCAGACACTGTTTTTAAAATGGGGGGCTCAGTCCATACAGGATTTGATGGGAAGTCCTGCCAATTCTTTTATTTCGGCAAGGTGCAGTCATGGTACAGGATCCTTTTTACAGTCTTTTAACAAATTGGGAATGATCTTGTGGACTCCTTCAAAGCACCTGTGAATAGTAGCTGGGAAAAACAAGGGCCTCTGAATAGGCTTGAATTTACCCAGGGGGCTGAGATTTTACTGGGATTTAAGATTTGTACGAAGTAATGAAGGTCATAACATACTTTGCTAACTACCAGTCTGTTTTAGAATTGTTGGCCTGAAATTGAAAAATGCAAACTGCACCTGTGTAACCACTTTGAAGAGGTAGCAGAATGGAATGTCACAGAGCAGTCACACGTCCTTTCTAGGGCTTGGCAGTTTTATGAGGAGACAGAGCATGGGACTGATCTGGCTGCAAACTAATCTTTAGTAAGTTTTTTAATGACACACCCTGTCACATGAGCATCAGCTGAGGTTGCTCAGAACCTGTTTCTCTGTGACCCTATGGAAGTAATTGCAGAACTCTAGCATCTTTTTAGATACCTATCTTGTTTTATTTTTTTATTTTTTAATTTATTTTTAATTTTTTAAAATTTTTTATTTTATTTTATTTTGGTTTGGTTTGGTGGTGTGCTTTTTTGTTTTTGTGTTTGTTTTCGTTTTTTGTTTGTTTTCTTTTTTTTGTCTGAAGTAGCTGGAGGAGGGAATTTAGCGGTCAAATGAATGAAAAACATGGATTCTACTTATAGAATTTCCTTCTCAGGGGAGAAAGCTGTCCTGCACAATGAATTGACTTCAAGAGTGCTGCATCTCTGCCCTTGTTGCAGCTTGGTGGTATACCAAGTCCACAGCTAGTGGTGGTGTCTGGAGCTGCCCAGCAGGAGGTGTGAATGCCTGCTTTGCATTAATACGTGAGAAAAGACTTTGGGGGAACCTCATTGTGGGGCTTTACCCTGTCTCAAATGTACAATTATAGTTGGATCCACTTTGGGGCCGAGAACAGACTTATTTTTTATACACTGCGAAACTGTCACAAAAGGTTATGGATGGTTTAAAGAATAACTGTGTTAGAAAGCAAATGGACAAGTGGTTGGATAGAAAATCCGTCAGGGATGTTGAATACAATGATGTAGACAAAGCCTTGAGGCTGTCTTTGAGTATTTAGGAAGTCTGTGAACTACAGGTTGCAAGGAACATACACCCAATGAAGAATCACTCTGACCCTCTTCCACAGTTTTTCCCTGGGTGTATGTTCCCAATTATTGCCAGAGAAGGGAATGCATGGGCTTTTTTTCTGACTGTGTATGACTTTTTGTACAACCCCTTGAAGTTCTTCTGAAATCTGCTTTATATGGTTGTGGGAATTGAATGTAGCTGATACTCTTCATGGTGAGAATTTCCTACTTGAAATTGAAATGTCTTTGAACTACTTAATGACGTGTGCTGCCATTAAAAAAAAATCCATGATACGTAATACCATTGTTATCTTTTATTATTAGACTTATGTTTGCGGAATCAGCTTTAATTATAAGGCAAACTTGACTGCTTGAGTCAAAGTCCATTGAAATGGGCTAAAGACTGAATATCCTACATCAGGCTGCTTGCTGTTGTGCTCCAGCCTGCTCAGGCATGAGTACTGTTCCTCTGAGACCTTAATAAAACCAAGATGAAACTTTTAAAGGTTCTCCTGCTGTGTAAAACTGATCCACAAAACTGACTGTGCAGCAGGGAAATACTGATAAGGGGTTAATGGCTGTGCAGTTAGTTGCCATTTGTAAACAACAGGACAAAAGAAAAAAAAGCTGAAACAAATTTTTTTTTTTTTTAATTTACCTTTATGTTCTCCATGTTAAATAAGCTCTTACAGTATTACTTAGGAATTAAGGGTCTAGATTTTACAGTTACATCTCTGATTTTGCAGGGCTAAAATCAGCTGGGCTCCAGAGCAGTGCAGGGGTTTGTCCCCCAGGATCCAACTGGTGACCTGGAAGCAGAGTTTTTTGTGTGTTAGACTCAGTTGCTCTGGGCTGGAGCCAGAGTTTTGTTGCTGCTTAAGGATGGAATTGTCCTGTCAGACCTTCTGTGGTGCAAAAAGCTGCTGGGCTGTGTGCTCTTCAAGCAGGTTTTAAACATAGTGCAAATTGAGTTAGTGTCTTCAGCTTAGCGTCAGCAATTCAACTTTTCCTCCTGAATCCTGGTGTTACTCACTTTAGTTCATACACAGAAGTTAGTGACAAAGCCCTTCTCATCTGTAAGCAGGACCTGGTTTTAAGTGGCTTCATTAGGATGGAGTGTGCTGCTTTATGGGCTGTGGGATTTGCACAGCCCTGTTTGTTTGAGCTTATAGACTAGTTACGGGTTTACACTCTTTTTCGATGTCTGTCTGGTTTGTTTTCTCAAAGTGATGGGCAGGGCTTTCCCAAACAACTCTGATCCTCTAATTGATCTGGTTTTGGAGCTCACACTGAATTCAATAGATGTTCTGAGCATGGAACAATCATAGGATCAGGACAATGTCTATTTAAGTCCAGTCAAGTCATATAAAAGTGTCTTTTTCCCTCCTTACCAGCAGGAAATTGATTTCATGCTTTTCAGTCTCCCAGTATATTTATTAAACTATTATTTATTCATTTAGTTACTTTATTATTTAATTTTATTTTAAAAATTGGCTTTGGCCTTTAGAAGAAAGAGTGGAAAACCCTTGAATGTTTTTTCCTCTCAAAAAGTACATATATTCTTGCCTCCTTTTTAAGGTACGGTGCTGCTGTGCACCTTGGAACAAAAGTGACTAACAGCTCTCAACAATAGGAGTGGAAATAATGGCGGGGTAGCAAAGACATGAAGAGTTTTGAAAAGCAATATTCTTCAGTGTTGGGAAAGTAATAAAAGGTCAGAACAAAGCACAATAGAAAAGCCGTCATGAAGGGAATGGGCAGAATTCTGGTTTTATGTTGATGTCAAGGCTTTGGATTTGTTTTCTTTCAATTCTGACAAGTTTTATTTAGTTTAATTCAGATTATTATTATTATTTTTCTTAATGCATGCAGCTTTACTAGATGTGATTTTAGTGCTGCACAACTGTAAATGGCTAGGTTTGCGAGACTTATTTCTCTTTCCTTTTTTATTTGGAACCTTCTGTATAATGAATTCTTAAGCAAGAATTATTGTTTAATGTTATTTACTCCGAACTGGGCTGTGCTACAAAAATACAGACAGAGTAGTGCCATACTTTGCTGTTAGCCCTGCAGGGCTGCTTATGGAGGAAGGTGGGTGCTCTTACAAGTATTTCATGTACCATTCCAAATTCCTTGCCAATAATTTACTTCCCTGTGTCTGCAGTCAGTGTTGAAATCCCCACTGACCTCCATGCCAGCAAAGCTAAATTGGCTGTGACCATTCTGGATAAATCATCCTAGAATTTGTTTTTTTACCCCTAATTAAGTAAAAGACATCCAGCCTTCATCAATTATGGCAAAAAATGTTTTGAAAAAGGAATGATTAAAAAAAGTATAGTTTCATACTGAGTATCAATGCTGAAATCCATCTCATTTTCTTTTGGTTTTGACCTAAGAATACAATTTTGTATGATTGGTTGGTGATGTAAAGCACAGTCCTCCTCTTCCCTTTTCCTTTCCTATATGTAAAAGCAGCAATGTTGGCCAATAAAATTTAAAATCAGCATCCTTCAGGTAAATCTTTTTTTCCAGGACTATTGTTGGTTGCTCAGCAGCTGCTCAGTCCATATGTCCATGTAGCCAGTAATTTGGCCTCTTTCAAATCTAAATAATACGTAGTGGCTACATGTGGGGAGAGCCTGCATAGCTCAAATTTATTTTCTTTCTATTGCATTTAATTTTTTTTTGTCATTTTCATTTCTCCCAGCCATGTCTGATAACAAGATCCCACTGTAAATAGTGCTGGAAGTCTGGAAGGTCTGAAGAAATGTCCTCTCAGAGCTGTTAAAGACAGATTTGGCATCTATTTCAGCAAACAAATTGCCAGAACCCTGGACCAGTCCCCCGGTGGTTTTATCCAGACCTTTTTTTTCTGAAGTTTTTTAGAGCAGTTATCAGAGGCTGTTTCTGGTCTTGTTTTGTAGCAGGAGTTGGTGATTTAAAAGCCCTTTCGCTTTCTCTCTGCTGTTACGGAATGAAATGCTAAAGCTCTCATTTACCTCAGAGGGGGATGAACTTTGCTGAATGCCTGGAAATCCCGAGCCCAGAACCCAGTGATGAGCCCCATATGCAATCCACCACTGCCATGGTAGAGGTTAGTCACAAATACAAGCAGTGAGTTCAACAGCTGCTCAAAAGACGCGAGTTCCCAAATAAGCAACTTTACCTTTACCATTTCCTGGTCCATTATGCACAGGGAGGAGTTTTCTGTTTTCTTTTATGTGTCTTCATTTGCTTTTGCCAAGTGCACTTAGCAGATGAGAGAGCACCCTTCCTTGCCTTCACAGGATATCAGTGTCCTGAAAAAGGGACACAAAATGCATTTGGACCCTCTTTCAGGTCCAGAGATTAGAATTTCAAATATTTGTAATTAAAAGTTTTGCTTACATTTTGAATTAAGTTTACCTTTTTCCCCTTACCTTTTTTTAAATTTGAAATTGTTAGACAAACATGTTTCTTGAAAATTGTTTTGCCACTGGGGAAAGGAAATGTTTTCAATATTTATATCTAATTGAATACTGGCTTATCCTTTTTCTTTCCTAATTTAACCTCTCCAAACATGTACATTTCAGATTCCTTCTTAGCTGTCTCAATTTCCCCTCTGCCCTTTCTGGTTGACTTTGTTAGCGTGGTACATTCCTTTTATGGACTTGTACATTTTTTAGTTTTTATCCTTCAGTGGATTATTCAGATGGGATTCTTGGCTGCCGACATCTGCTTCAGTTTGGGTACCAGTGTGTGCTGTCATCTCTTTCATGGGAAAATGGGCTTGTGTCTTTCTTCCCTTAGGGAGTCAGCATGAAGGATTGAGGTACAAAGCTGTCCCTTGCCATAACCAGGGCTCTACTGCAAGCAGGCCAGAGGAGATTTTTTATTTATTATGGTACATGATAGTGCTTGGCATTTGTTTGAATTTGTCAGCTGATGGGGTGTTGAACTGTGTGCCTGGGATTCTACACTTGCTGTACACTTCGGGCTTCCAAAAGTTTTGCATGCCCTGTTGCTTCTGTATGCACATCATACATTTAAGGAAGGTGAAGTTATCAAAGTCCAACACTTTAAACACTGAATGAGCCTAACAGCAAGAACTAGTCTAGTAGAGCTATGGATAATGTTCCCAATTATGAAACTGGAAACCAGGCTGCCAGAAAGAGAGTGAAATAATAAAATAAACCACTTGATTATTTGTGGCCTTCCAGTACCTGAAAGGAGTCCACAGGAAAGATGGAGAGAGACTATTTACAAGGGTCTGGAGTGACAGGACAAGGCAGAATGGCTTCAAACTGACAGACAGTAGGTTTAGATTGGATATTAGGAAGAAATTCTTCCCTGTGAGGGTGGTGAGGCCCTGATACAGGCTGCCCACAGAAGCATCCCTGGAGTGTCCAAGGCCAGGCTGGATGGAGCTCTGAGCAACCCGGGATAGTGGAAGATGTCTCTGCCTGTTGAACGAGATGGTTTTTAGGGTACCTTCCAAGGTAGGGCTTTCTATGTTTCTATGATTTTGTGATTGCATTTGCAGCCTCTTCTTCTGTTGCAATGTGCCAGGGGAAGTTCAGGTTGGACATTAGGAAAAGGTTCATCACTTAGAGGGTGGTTGGTCTGTGGAACAGGTCCCACAAAGAAGTGGCCATGGTACTGAGGGTGTCAGAGTCCACGTCTGTCTGTGTGACGCTTTCAGTCCATGGTTTACTGTAAGGTAGCCCTGCAAGGAGCAGGGAGCTGGACTGGCAATCCCTATGGGTCTCTTCCAACTTGAGGGGTTCTGTGATCCTATGAACAGTTCCCAAGCTGGTGTGGGGAATGCCAGACTAATGCTCACCTATACCATAGCCCTGAAAAATTCTCTTGTATTACATCTTTGCTCTGCCTCCACGTCAGATGGGATTACCTCTCACTGCTCCTTCTGCAGAGCTCTGTGTGGATCATCTGCTGTTCCATGCAGACACAGTGAGTGGGATCTCTGCTTTTCCCATCCTGCAGGCTGCTTTGAGTTTATGGTCCCTCTGGTCTTTAACTGGGACAGTGATCCCAGCTGGAAGAGTTTACTTGCTGTTTACAGTGTGTTCCAGAAGCATTCTTTGCTCATACATGTTAGATTTTCATAGGGTTCATGTTATTTCCTAATAAGATAAAAATGGTAAGGCTTGGTGCTCACAGTGTTTTGCCCTTCTTCCTTTCTTCAGTCCATCCTCTTTCCACACGTCTTTTTTCCTTTCTTTCCCTTGCTGTCATGCATCAACTGCATACTGTAGCCATTGCTGTCCATAATGCATTGTTTCAAAGCAGTAAACTTGTTATGGAGAGTAGGATTAAGAAGATTAAATAAATTCCAAGCATATAGCCACTTGCTTGGGCAGGTTTCAGTGCAGTCTTACCAATATAATGAAACACAAAACAGCACAGCAGCAGAGTCTGCTTTGCCACAGGGAAGCCCTTGCTAGCAAAGCCACTCATTGTGAAATATGCTTGATAGCTATTTCTATATTTTTGATTAAATAAATAGACTAAGGTTGGAAAGCTTTGTGTTGTGAGCGTTCTTCATGGCAGTGTCAATTAGGAATCTTTTTTTTCTTAATCCAGACATAAGAAATGCTGCATGATTCACTGCAATGGCTATAGAAGCCAAAAACATAGTTGAAATTGTAGACCCATCGCTGAAGGCTAGAGTTACTGCTTGAATTTATGGTTTGATTCCCCACCCCTCCCCAAGATTATTCTGTTTTCTGTCTTTGTCTCTCTCTCTTACAGATTTACTTATACATTTAAGTAAATTGTTATTCTGCACTGCCTACTTCAAGTATTACAGGAAAACTTACCTTGGGTTTTTAATACATTAAAATGACTGATTCTTAATCCAGTTGCAATTTTTTAAACTTCGTGTCCAGTTTAGGGCTTTGAACTTGTTGTAAAATGCCATATAAATTACTGGGTGTTCTTGTACTTCCTAATTCTGTCTGGCATTTACAACCATTCTTTCACTATCTCTGAGGGTACAGCTCCTAACTGTGCCAAGACAGTCTGATCCACTCCATTGCTGTGAATAGGAGTCTGTCCATGGGCCTCAATGAGACTTGATTCAGATTCTTTATTGCTTCACCTTTACAAACAGAATTCCAGGCCATTCTCCATGGTAAAAATCTTGGCAGTATTGAAGTGAATGGGGTATTTGCTGTGATATTCAAAGGAGCCAGGATTTCAGTTAGACTGTTTAATATCTCACAATTAAAAATAACCTATTTTCAGTCCTTGGATTTGACTTGGACATTTTGCTTTACAACAGACATGGGAGATTAATGTGAAATAAAATTTCCATATTGAATCTTGATTAAGGTTGGAATTATTGTTGGATAATTGGTGTTCACTATGGTTGTGGAGGAGAGAATTTACTCAAGTTTGTAATGTTTGCCCATTAAAGGAAATCCTGTGACATGTCTGAGTCAAGGAGATACCATACCATGCAAGTGGTAACTCTGACTTTGAATCCTGATGTGTGTCAATACTCGCTTTTGACTAATAAAAATGCATATACTCAATGCAAAAAGAACACAAACAGTGTGGTTAAATCTAACTGTAGGTTTATTTATTTATATGTATTTTATGGGGCGATATTTCATACTCTTGTGAGCCAGCCAATGAATCCCAAGAAGTCTGATGGTGACTGTTCTCGTAGAGCCCTGGCAGGGAGATTTTCCATCTGTGAGCTGAGCATTTCTCATGTTACACTAATGGTCACAATAAAGTGCAAAATCAAAACAAGAATCTTGGCTATTTAGGAACTAGATGCAGGTATGATATCCTGCTTATATCTCCCACACTTAAAAATGCAGCTTATTTATATTTTTTAAAGTGTATTTCTGGCATTAAATATACCTCAAATAAATATAATATAATATTAAATATACTTCAAATTAAATATACTTCAAAGAGAACCTATCGGGTATCTAGGTAAGTGGTTTGGTCTTGGATCCTTAAATTAATGAAAAAAGATATTGGATTTGGTGGGAATCATAAAAAGGAATGACACTCTTGTCTGAATTGTTCCTGTGTTTTTCTCTACATGTCTTTCCAACAAACTAAAAGGAAAAAAAAGAGGAAACTCGTAAATGTAGTTCATACATCTAATATAGAAATTCACTCATAAAATTTCTCTATAAAAATATGGATTAGAGTATATACCTGTGCATTTTTTTAATTATTACATTTGTCTAAATGTGCAAAAGTCTCCACTTAGAATTTCAGAAAGTCCAGCATTGCTCTGTATTTCATAATGTTTGAATTTTTAATTCTTTAAAAATCCTTTTCACAATAACTGAGTAACTAAACTCTTATACTGTTTCTGTCTGCCCCAAGGGTTTTTTTTCTCTTCCTCTATGTGTTGAGGGGAAATCAGAGCCTAAGAACACTAAAGAGGAAAAACATGTCTCATCTACTTGTCACGGCATCTATACTTTGCCATTTTTTTGCCACCCAAATGTGACAGGGCAGCACATAAATGTGTGAAGTCTGTCACAAATGGCAGCCAGAGCTGGGAATTCAGGAAAATGAGCTTTGCCTTTTTGAGGCTTTTGCATTTAAATCCTGCGAAGTGCTGAGTGCCTTCTGAAAGGTTATGCTAAGCCTGCTCAGCTTCAGCCTGGAAAAGACGTATTTTCTAGATGGAGCCCTGTGGGATCTACGTGGGGTAGGAGAACATGACATGTTGTCTGTACTCTCATATGTCTCATGCATGTGATGTATCATAGATCAGAAGTCCCAGGTGTGGCTCAGAAGTGTGGGAATGATGGCTGTGGAGACAGATAATCTCTCTTCACCCGCAGAAGAGAGTGGCACCAGTGCAGGAAGAAGGGGTGCAGCCTACCCAGTGCACTTCTCCTTGGAAGTGAAAAGGTGTTTACAGTTCCATGATGCATTTTATGATAGTTCCTTCTTCAAAATGCTGCTTAGTGTCTCTTTGTGCCCTACATCTGCAGGTGCTCACAATATGTTCAGATTAGAGTTGAGAATAATGTGACTATACCGAGCAGGAGGACAAGGCCACCATGTTGATCTTACACTGACACTTGAGGGAGAGCATCTGTGCAGTAGTAAAAATGGGCTGTTTTTAAATGAATCACATGGGGCTCCAGATGTTTTGCCAGTCTGCAACCATTCAGAGCCGTTATATTCAAATCACTCTGTATATATGTCTGCCTCTCTGTGTGTATGTCCTACACGCATGTATTTTATTATTTCACCATCAGCATCCCTGATCCTCCCTCTTTTACAACCTGGCCCTTCTGAAACAACAAGCTAGAGACTCTGTTTAGGCAGGAAGACAGCAGTGTCATAGGATTTTGCAAGAAGAACTACCCGTGTCACCATATTCTACCTCTTCCAGCAGGCAGGGGCAGTTCTGATCCCTTCCACTCCCCTTTCCCTCCCTCACTTGGTTACAGGGCAGGTTGGGAGCCAGGCACATCAGCAAGCAGCTTGTCTTGGGTGTCTGTCAGGATGGGCAGAGCAAGGCATGAGCAGCACGAGGTGTGGGTTTGCAGTCTGTGCTGTCTTCTGTGGTGAGGTATCTCATGTGAAAGTGGGGGGAGGTTAGACGGAGAAGGGAGGGGGAGAGAGTGAAATGCAAACATCACTACTATCCTCAGTAAGAGATTTAGATCTCTGTGTTGGCATAAAAAGGTCATTTTGGGCCCGAGGGTTTTGACATTGTTCCTTTAAGTTAGACCCACAACATAAACTATTTTCAACACTTGCTATGAAAAATAAATGACCTTTAGTAACTTGCCCAGAAGCCAAATGGTACGTTAACACAATAAATGTACTTTGCTAGTATCGTGCTTCTTGCTTAAGTTTTCAATTAGAAATGTTACTTTTCCCTCTCGATTTTACACAAAGGATTGCACTTCCATACTTTGATTTTTTAACAGAGATTTCCTCATCCTCTGTGGGATTGGAATAGTCACTGATAATTACTGGCTATACAGTAAATTTCCTTCTGTTCAGGGACAGCATTTTGTGCTCATCTACTCTGAATGGTCTAGATGGAGGGTATCTGTGAGGGAAGGAGGGGATAGTTAACAAGCATCACCGGCCACGTCTGCTGCAAGGGCAGAGGAAGGGGAGTCAAAGGGACAAACAGTTCAGAGACGGTGCTGGTGAGTATATTTTTTGTTTGACAGAGCTTTTTTAGCATGAGAAGACAGAAATGAAACTGGAAATTAAAGGTGGAATTATTTCAATTTACATCAGTGAAGGCAGGAGGTCTGGACATTGGCATATTGACTTCTGTGTGGGGAAATGAAGGGCTGTCACTCTTCTCCATGCTCATTTTTATTGTTATTTCAGTGAAGGTTTCCAGGCTTTGTTATGTAGCTTTCTGCCAAGAGCTCTTTGCAGGACCTGCGAGTGCATCCCTGGTTGAGTGAGTGTGGGAACACCAGCATTTCTGCTGAGTGTGCTCAGATGATGGCTTGGCCAGCTGCTGATCTCAGCCCCATGCTCAGACAATGTGGAGGAAGAAAGGGAGGTCTGCACTGTGCTGGTGTGGGTCATCTGGGAGGAGAAAGGAAAACAAGGAGTAGGGTTAAGCACCAGCTCTCTTCTGTGCAGTGCTCTCTTTCCTAAAAAAGTGGAGAAGGAAGGGTGACATTGAGATGCTTCCAGAGATCTGGGTAAATTTTTGTCAAGGGATTGACAGAAAAGATGTCACTGTCACACGAGCAATAAATGCCTGGAAGAAGGGGGAGGGCATTGGTGCTGGAAAGATAGTAGATCAAGGGATGGCACATCAACAAGAAAATATTTAGAAAAAGGATAGTGATTTGTCATGTGTTGGAGTCACAGACACACTTTTGTTAACATTAATAGTGTTTGGAAGGTAGGGAGATCTAGTGCATAATGCAGAGGCTCATTTCACATTCCATAAATGCTGGTTAGTTATTTCTAGGGCCGAGACAGTGCTCTTCATCCCAAAGGGATCCAGAACACTTTACACAGAAGCAGATTTTTCAATTTGCTGATTGGTTTGACGATTACAGTTATTTCATATCAAATAAAAGCATTTTGGAGAAGGTGTTTTTATTCTTTGATGTTGGGATGATCTTTTGTTTCAGCTGAACAGAAATTATTTTTCAGAACCAAAAAAATGAAAGGTCTCTTTTGAATTTAGGATTGTAATTACTTCTTGTTCACCGACAGCTTATAAAGAATATTTAAGCAAAGCCTCTGGAAAGGAAAAATTTAAATACTTTAAGTTTAAATAGCTCTTCTACATCTCCAGAACTGTTTGTTTCTTGTTTTACATCTGACTCACAAGTGAGTCTGACCTTATTTTATACATAAATTCATAATCTGATTTTTTTCTGATCAGCTATAACAATCTTTTTTGGTTTTTTTTTTTCCCGACTATATGTTTTTGCCCTTTTATGATTGTTGAAGGGGGACTTAAATAAAGCTGGAGAAGTGTGCTGCTCCAAGGCAGCTTTACTAGGGAAAAGCTGAGTTGGGGAAGAAGGAGCTTGAAGTGGAAGGAAGCAAGGGAGAACGAACTGAAAATGAGGGGAAAACTGGAAAGAGATGGACAGTGTGAGTAATGGTGATAGTTACTCCCCAGAGTAAAAATAGGAGCAAGGAAATAAGGATTAGGGATAGGAAAATGAAAAGGGGCGTTGAGAGGGGGAAAAAAAAGCTGACTAAAAAGCCCAAAATTGGACACTCCCTTTAGTGAATGCTTTATTTCTCCATTTTCATAAGAAATGCCATATCTTTCTAAATTTGGAAAGGAGGATTGGATGGCTATTTTTAGGGATTACTGATGTTCCTGGCTGCTTATGATTTTGTAGTTACCCAGGGAAAAAAGGAAAATACAACAATGTAAAAGTGAAAGGAACTTATGAAAATACTTTAGAAAAACAGAAACTCAGTAATATTTAAACCTTCAGGTCATATAGTTCTAAAAGGACAGCACAACACCCATATTCCTTAAATTTCATGTGAGTGTTATGGGCATAATCCTGCAAACACACATCCTTGGCAAGTATTCTTTTCTTTTAATGGAAACTGATATTCCTATGCAATCAGGTGGCTTCAGAATCCAAGGACTTGAGAAAAAGAGTCTTGCTAGACTTGTGATAAGAAATCACAGAGGTTGGGTGGCCTTTTTCATGCTGGTCTTTAGTCCCAGGAGAGAATTCACCCTTGAAAGGTTTTTTGGAGTGATTTTTCTTCAGACATTGCAACTATGTGTTCCTGGTTCCCATCTTAGGGAGCTTAATTTGCATTTATGTAGCAGAGAAGACTACTGAAAACTGGAAAATTCATTCTGTCAATTCCTCAATCTCACTTAAAAAAAAAAAATTTACTCAAAACTAATCAGTTAAAATGATGTACTCCTCTTACTGGCCCTCCTAGAGCCCCTGAGGTAGGTTTTGCTGATGTCTCTCTTTCGATTATTCAATCCTTTTATAGAACAACGCTGGGAGCTTTGAGGGTATGTTTGACTAGCAGCCTCACTGAAGCACTCATGGTGTGAGAAGGGGGAAAGAGAGAGAAAAAAAAGACCTGGGTCAGCAGTACAAACGGGGAAATGGCACCAGCATGGTGGTGAGACTGAGAATTTCTGCTTCACTGGTGATTTCTAACTTTCTTTTTAAAGGGGTTTTAGATGTGGATTTTCAAATGAATTCTTTGAAGGAGACACAGGGCTATGTGATTTTTTTTTTCACAAGAAAAACTACAAGGGAAATTCAAAATCTTACTCTTAATCCCCTCCACAATAATTTTCTCTTCCCTCACTCTGGTGTATACAGAGAAGAACGTTGTTCTGTGGTTCTGTCCTTGCTTGGACAGCACAAAGCACATAAATTGTTGTAAGCCTGTTCATGGTCTCCATGTTCTTGTCCTTAGGAATTGGGTTTTTTAATATTGCGCATATTATTTACGCATTTGAATATCTTTATTTTAGTTCAGATTTTCATCTCTGGTATTTTACTTCAAAGTCCGAAATTCCTTTTTTATGGGCTTTTCTTATAGGTCATTATTGAGTTATTTTTAGACATCAATGTTAGATGGTAATTTTGATAAGCAAAGTAAAACCAGTATTAATTTTGGTTTATGATAAATTTGTGGAAGTTTTAAGTGGAGTTTAAGTTTGCATATTGGAAATAATTTTCCTTCAGGAGTAAGAAATTAAGAAACTTTGGGTGCAAGTATGATAGAAATTTTTATAATTTGATTCATAGACAAAAATTCAGAAAAAGAATAGGTGTACAAAAATTCAAAAAAAGAAGAGATGTACAAAAATTCAGAAAAAGAAGAGATGTCTGCTTGGTTATGGGAAGAGGCTGAAAGCTGGCGATACTTCTTTAGTAGAAATACTAGAGATGTGTTAAAATTTTGTGTTTGTGGAAAGGGGCGCCAATGACAGGAAGGAATATCCAGTGCAAATGCTCAGGAGAAGCTGGAGATTTGTTCTCCAACATGCAGTGATTTTCTGAGGAAAATGGGAGAAAGCTGGTCCCCACAGATGTGGTTTGACTGCAAGTAGAGAAGAACGAA